>NC_071089.1:93106603-93417853 GCF_027358695.1 Spea bombifrons | reverse complement strand
GATTTTGTTTTTCCATTTAATCGTCAGGGCTCTGGTCTCATTATAGGGGACAAATTTATGTCTGACTGCTTTTGCAAAGATTATATGTCTTTTTTGGAGCTGCTACGGGGCATGAGTAGCCAAACCTACTCCCCCAAGTCATACATTTTCCTCGCCCTGGCCCACTTTTTTTTAGGACACAGGGTACTCTTTGTGCTTAGCACTATCTGGAATACAAGTGTTGGTTCATTATAACACGCTTCACAACATCCTGACCATATTTTCTGGGATTCACGGAGTTTGAGGGTTAAGCATGATGGGCATTATAGTCCCCAACACTAAAGTTTTGGGATACTCTGTTCCACATCTGTATTCTCACCCTCTGCGGGACATGCTAGTGCCTTCTGGCCAAGCATTATAAAAATAGTAAGATGAAAGAGACTTGACATCAAGGCTGTCAGCCATTCCCCAGTTCTCCCTGTGCTAAACGTCATCCGCACAGTAGCAGCCATTTCAAACCCCTGTCTCCATGAAACTATTCCTATGTGGCTCTTGTCAAGTAGTCCTGCCAGCTGGGTCTGTGCTAAGCTCAGTTCCTGCAGCAAAATGCCAGCTGCTTATATTATCCAAATAAAATCGGAGGGGGCTTCTCTTACAGAGAATGTACGCCGATTAATAAATATTCATTAATAAACAAGCAGAATTTGGTAATGTACTTTAAATTATTCATTCAGAAGTACAGTGTCACATAAGATAAACTTAAAAATATATACATTGAAATCTCAAGATAAAGGCGCTTACGTTGATTAAGAACTAAACTACTTAATTTAAACCCATAGAACGTATCGAAATAAATTATCACAGGTTCACAGGAGTCTAGCTTTGTATATATTTCCTACCGGTCTTGTTTGATTTTGAGTTCAAATGTTCGGGACGCCATTCATCCACATACCATCCATCACCCCGCTTCAAGGTTTACCCTAAACTAAAGTGTTAATACTTAAGTGTTAATCCCAACCAATCTACAGTCCTACTTTTTTCTAGCACTGAAAGAAAATCAGGTTGGCTTTTGAATATGCCAGACTGCCTCCTAACACCTACCCGCATATATTAATCTCTGATTTACACCAAAATTTATGAAAACTATAAGCCAAAAATGAATTTTGATAAGGTCATTGACAATAAAGGAAGACAAATTTTAAAAGGATATTGATCGTGCGTCCTTTGCCTTTTTGCAAGTGAATCTTCATCACTAATTCCGGCCATCAGATATTTCAACCCTGTAATCCAAGTTCGAGCCTCCTCGGGATTCGATGTTATCAAATCAAGAGACTCCATGTGGTTTCCATGGTAAATTGTAAAACAACAACTGGGGTCAAAGTTCCCGTCTGCATGCCGATGGAATATTTCTGACTGTCGTCCCTCTGTGACTTTGTAAATTGAATCAATTATAACTGAAATGAGAAAAACAGCAGATTATACGCTAGATAGAATTCTCTGAAAAAAATATGCAAAAATGTTTTTAACACATAGTTTTGCCTCCTCTCCTTCCAGGTGCCGCAGCCTAAACAAGTTAATAGTTACAAAATATTCGAAGGGCTATAGAGGTGAGTAATGTCTTATTTATGTTAAAATGTAAAGAAAATAAAAAATAATAAAACAATTTAACAATTTAAGTTAATGTAACAAAATATTTGCTATCTTTATGCCTTTCCATGGACTTTCTCTGGGAAACACTCTGCTAAGACCGTCTTCCTTAAAACTGGTATCCTAGCCTATGTAATGGAGGCACGGCCACTAGGGAGAATGAATTAGTAACACAAGCACAGATAACCACTGCTGCTTTCTGTCTGACTAAGGGTGAGTGAATGAGTAGCATTAAACACAGGAAAAAGATGTGGGAAATGTTGCAACAAATCTAAAATTATGGAAACGCTGCAGTTTACAAATGGTAACAAATGTGTAAAAAAAGAAGAGCTCTCCCTCTTCTGGGGGAGCGGCTTTATGAGCGGGTGGGGCCAGGTTGCTGCATGGGTGGGGCTATCCCCAGACAGTATTTAGTAGGTTAAAATTGGGGAGTGAATCGGCAAAGCTAACTACTCTCCCTGACAGAAGAAAGAAAGAAAAAATTAGGGCTTCACTCAGAGATAGACTCGGTAATTTCCTCTATATAAAAAGTAGAAAAAGGACAAGGAAAAAGTACACTTTATTTACATTTATCAGGACATCATTAAAGTGTACCTTCTGTTACAAGTGAATGAAATGTAAAAGATTTTATATTCATTTATAAGTCATCATTATAGTAAAACTAAAACGTTGTAATAAAATGAATATTTTGCTGTTCCCTTTGGATACATTTTAGAGAATGCAATTACAGAGCACATCCTGAACATCAAAGTCACACTTATCATCCTTTATTTAAGAAAGGGTGGCCCTATTTTTAGATATTTTTAGAATAATTTATTTTCCTGTGCCAAAAAGAAGAGTTTAAAACAAATTAAAAAGCTCTGAAAAAGTGTGTGCGTGTGTATAGATAGATAGATAGATAGATGCACACACAGTATATTTAGATAATTTAAAAGAATGAAGAAGAGGAGAAGGAGTCAGGGGAGGAAGAGAAGGAGGAGGGTTGGTGGAGTGTCCGGTGCTAACGCCTTAAATAAAGGCAAACAAGTTTGAGGTGGAAAGAATTTAACAAGAAGTGATAGTCCCTCTTCACTACTTTGATTTTATTTGACAATACAAAGAGAAAAGAAATGTTTCATTTTCTTCAATAAACCTTTAAAAGTCCCCTTTTGTTTTTCAATTTACAGGAAATATTTATCACCTTTTTTACTTTCCCAGCCAGTCTGTTTTGCTCTTAAATACTTTTTTGCCTGACCGGATTTTTTTTACTGTGCCCCCATTGTGCCCTGTATCTTAGTCTTTTTATTTTTCCTTTACTCTGATCATCAGGCCTTCAGTACCTAAAAGGTACACATAATAAAATATTTTTCTCCCTACTCAAACACCACACTGAGTGGTTTCTTTGTGGTAATGCTGATGAAGTCAGAGAGTGTCAGTGTCTCAGTGATCAAGATTTAGATAATCTATTGTTTGTCTAGGAAACTGGGCTAAAATAACAACAACACAAAAAATGGTAATATGCAAAAGCCTGAAAACAACATATTATTATTCAAAAACTAGACCTAGAAAACAGTACAATATTTAAAAAAAAAAACCATTGTTAATTTGGTACTATTACTAAAACAAAATTGGTGGAAGTGCATCTTTACCCTTTGTTTTTTAATTGCTACAGTCTGTGTTTGTATAATAATTACACACTTTGTATGCAGAAAGGAGACCATACTTTTATCCATTTGTTTTTATATATTATTGTACGTTATTTTCCTTAAATTTAAATGAGCCTTGAAACATCTATGACCCCAGGGGCCTTTGACACATCCTTGTTAATGTCCTGTTTTGCTACGTTGCACCCCAATGCATTAAAATCGTAAGTATCTGCATTGATAACACTTGATGAACTATCATGCGGCGATTCCTTTTATCTCTCAAACCATACATTTTTTTGGGACATACCATGAGTTTTTTGTGTGCATCTCATTCTTAGACATGTCCTTATTAGCATATGTATATTTTAATATTGCTAACATAGAAGATACACAATTTCTCCTGGTTACAGAATATAAAGATACTGTAAAAAAATGAATTACTTTTGGCTTTCTCGCTTTTCCGAGACGGTCTCCATCTAATGCAGGTGCGATGCTCATCCAGGTAAAAGAGACGGACCAAACCCTTGGTTCCACTCTTCAGCTTGATCATCTGCGTCCCAGACTGCATTACACTCATACATCTTTCAACTGCGAAAAAAACACAAACAATAAAAAAATAAATTCACGGTGCTTCATTTTAAAAATGGCTACAAGCATACCAGAATACGAAAAGCATTAATAAGGGTAAGCGTGTATTACGGTCATTGGCGGCAGACATATTAGGGGCCCTAATCCATGATTTTGCCAGGATCTATGAAAGTAATAACACTGAAATAATATGGAGTTTCCACTCCACTTGGAAAACTGCATGATACAGATAATAACAGAGAAATCCACGTCCTATCATATGCTCATGTGGAGTAATGTATTGCTCTGCACACACTAAGAATTAAATAGATTATCCACAGCCTTGCAAACCATATCACAGTGAAGGGACATTATTCATTATCTAGCAGCACGATGTGAGATTAAAGGGTTCTTCGCATAGATCCATACTTTTGTGTTTGATAAATGCATCTTTTCGCCACTAATTAGCCGGGTGTTTAATATTTTATGAGCAGAGTAATGCATAATAGTACATAATAAAAAAATGTCACATTTTCACATATTAATAACCATTACTACCAGAAGTAACTTCATAATGTATTCATTTTGCGTCCTGATTGCTGTATGACCCATGCGTTTTGTACATTAAACTTAATCTGACGGAAGCTATAGTTATCTCTTTCTGCTGGAATTTTCAGAAAAACGGGTACATTTTCAGATATACAGATTATCTGTAGTGGGCCCAGAGGCATTCGATCCTAGGGAGATCCAAGACCTGAAGAAAAGCAATTACATGTAGAACAGCTAATCAAAATAAACGGTAGTCTATAATGGCATCTAAAGATATTGGCCTGTCGGCAGCTTGGCTTCCTGACATGTAAATAAAACATTACGGAACACGGCATTTATTCAGGTAATTGCAAAAGGATTATCCGCAAATCTATGAAGCTCCGATGGTTTCTGCTGTCACAAGAGAATGGGAAAGCCCCTTTGTAAGCTGCTCGACAGATTAAGAAAGAGCATAGCTGACAGGTCCTACCCACTTTCAGCCCATTCAATCACAATTGTTGAATGAGATGATTATTTTAATGTAAAAGTGGTTCTTGTCCAACTTAGCCCTTAGGGGATACACTCTAATAATAATAATAATAATAATAATAGAAACAATAAAGGCATACGTTTGCTAAGGAACCATTGGGGAGTTGATAATCAGCTTTGTTGTAATATGGCGCAAAGCATACTCCACACCTAACTGATTAAGACCCCACTGTGCAGCCTGTAGGTGTATTCTATACAATAATTTATAGGGGTACATGTTACTTTTTATTAATTACAAATCACAGCATCAAATATGATCATTAGTTTGAGCTTCATTCTTTCATCTATGCTCGTCAATGATGACCTAGTTTTCAGAATCGGGAAAAAATGCAAGAATAAAATAAGCAATGTTTCGATTAAATGACACTGAGACATGCCAGTGCAATTTACTATATTTCATAAAGATGTAGCTACTGACCTACATTAATGAATGAATAGAAATCATTAGGCAATAAACTGCATGCGTAGCTCAGTGCCAGCCTAACAGCTCATGTCACTTAAGGTAATACCTTGTGTAGGGGTCACCGTGTCGAAAAGAAAGCATATGTAGGTACACAGAGACATGGAGGCACAAGTAAATGTTTGCCTAGGGCACAAGAAACCACTTTAAACTGTCCCTACCCAGTAGACTCATTAACTGAGATACAAAAAGCCTGCAAACAATGTGATTTGTCTTAACCTGGATACAAGAGGGTCAAGCCCTGCTGCAAGCATTGCAACACAAAGAGGAAGAATGTGTATAATTATATATAAATGTATGTATGCATAGTGTGTACGTACATTGTTGAATATATATATACATATACACACACGCACACACAGTTTGTGTTTATTATTTCTTTATTAAATTACAAATAAACATGAATGGTCCATTCATGCATTGTATGACTATTTCATAACATCCATAGAGTAAATACATTTTGTGTGTGTGTAAGTATGTGTGTGTGTGTGTGTAAGTATGTGTGTGTACCAGCACACACATTGTTATCTTAGCATCTAAGACTTCCAGGATATTACTTTGTATGATAGACAAGAGATCACATTAGGAAAACACACAAGGGGGGAAAAAAAGGACATTAACACACGGGGTGCTGGTTGGTTTTGAAACACATTTCTAATGCAGATCCTGCTGTCGCTGAAAGGTTAATGAAGCACTGGTTACTGACAAACAGTATCGCATCCTGTAAACTATTATATGTCTAACGTACCTGTGCTGAGATGCAAATAACCATTAAAAAAATCCTCACTATGCTTTGAAGCTGTCAGCGGACATTACTCCATTCTTTAAAGTAGACGGTAATGGCATAATCATCGTAAGGGTGATATTTAAATGGGTAATTACTGGACTCAAAGCAGCTGCTTTGTAATACATCGTGACAGCCTAAACACTCAGTAGATAAACGTATCCGAGAAGACACTGAGCATAACTTGAAGATTTTAACAGATCATCCCTCTGTATGTCTTAGTGGCCATAATAAACTTTACTATTTCAGTCAAGCTCACTCAAACTTGGAAAGCTCACTCAAACTTGGAACGTTTCATACAGGTAAAAATAGGAGAGCTCTGATAAAAGATACAAGATGATATAAAACATTCATTTCTTCTGCGAAACGCAAAGAACACAAACATTAAAAAGCTACCGGACATGACCATAAGTAAGATCTGCATAAATCTGTTATAGAAAGAACTATCCAAAAACACAACGCACTTCATCAAACCAAGTAACGAGCAAAGGGATAAAGTTTAAGTCAGGTACTAACCCATTTGTGCCAGTCTGAATCTTTGCGAAGTGGCTACACTTCCTACCACATGGTACATCTCAGACGCCAGCAGGGAAGCCATCCGGGCTACAGAAAGGGTCCAGATGTTGTTTGAGAGCTTCTACGTTAAGACAGATGATAGTTATTGCACCTGACAAGATCTGCTTCCCATCGCAGAATAAATCTCAACAGCTGAGCTGGAAGCAGTAAGCTGGAACTCTGAGCAAAGAGCGGGGCTGTCATCGGACGTTCAAAAAAGCGTTCTAATCCACTAACCACCAGGAGACTGTGCGGCACGTAACCCAGTTCTCAGAATTTCACAAACAGAACTACAAAAAGTGCTAATGGTTCAGTCCTACAGAGCAGGCATCCAGCCGGCGTAATATTCCTTTGATAGCAACACAAGGGGCAGTATTCAGCCTACACATATGGTAAATATCCAAAGCATTAATGTTACGTGCCAAATATTTTATGCATGCCAGTGATTAATTGCTATTCCGACTGCGCTTCCAAACAATTCATTTACAGTAACCCTAATTATTTAAAAGGAATCTATGCTGATCGACAGACATGGATACAACAGCAGTATTGTGCCAGGAAAATGTTTGCAGAAAAATCAGCTTCTAGATTGTAAGCTCTGCTGAACAGTGCCTTACGCCCCTTTTGTTTTTGTGCAAATAATACCTATAATATAATGGCGCTATTAAAATCAATAAGGAGGTACAGTTCAACACTTTACTTTCCTAAGTTTAAGTCTCTTTTTGATAATATTGACAATAAAAATATGTAGCAATCAGAACTTTAAAAAAAATGTAGTATGAATCCCATTTCTTTTTTTCCAAATGTGTCAAAACTGTGCTTGTGACGTGAATTATGCAGGGCAGCAAATATTTTTTTTAATATGGTCTTGCTGGATATACTGCATATTCCATACGCACCCACAGTTAACTAAATCTGTCCCATTCCCCAAATCCTACACCCAACAGTTTCATGCACTAAGTTACATAATGGAAATATATGTGTACACTATGGGGAAAAGAATTCCTTTTTTCTCTGGAATTGGCATGATTATTCCTCCCCATTAACTTATCTTCGCCTTACTGTTAAGTTGCTGATTGTTTCTGACTTCTTGTTGGTAGGGTGAGGAGAAGGAAGAGATCATACCCCCAACATTTCTGGTGTTCAAACCTTTGCTGGAGGCAAGATGGGGTGTTGTTACATATAGGGCCGGGGCAGTATCATTCCAGCCACCACACACAGTATAAAAGCAAAACACCAGAACGTGATGTCATCTTGCGGCGCGGTTTCAATACTTTGCAAGGTGGTCACACGGCATCTGCAATTTAAGCCTGTGCTATATGAGCAAGGACTTTGATCAAATTTGCAGCTCAATTGGGCAGTCAGGGGAGATCCTATGATCTCCCCAACCAGCCTGTGATACCTACTACCTGCAAAACCAGGACAGCGAAGCAGCTTGTTGGGAAAGCAGGGCAGTGGCCAAAAATCAGGACATTTATCATGCCACTAAACGTTGACAAAAAAATGCACAGGCCATGTGCATTTCTCCATCAACAACTGGTATATACCACCCTCAAGTACACATCAAACTTACTCTGAAACAGTAACCATGTTGAAAAAGATCACTTTAGTAGTCTTGTTTGTGTATACATAAACTTATGTATACAATGGTATATTAGTGTAATTTTGACTACGATCCAATACTTGTTCAATGATCTATTTAGGGGTCCTGAAATATTCAAACATGATAAAATCTACTATACTTATATATATATATACTTATAGTTATTTTAAACCTGATTTAAACATTCCCTACAAATAAAAATAAATTACAATAAACAACAACAATAATAATGAATGTACTAATACCATCTCATTCCTCATCATCTGATTACAAACTGGTATACCGGGCAGGGGGAGCAGCGCTTAGCCTTACTTACCCCACCCACGTTCCCTCCTATTGAAAAACACCTGGGGCTAATTCTGCCCCTTTGCAGGGCTAGCGCACCCTTGCTGCTTACATATGTATGATTAGCCCCGCCCCCTGAGAAGCCATACCTCCAAAATGGGGGGCTCAGAGTAGCCTCCCTTGGGAAGTTCCTAAATTATAACCCTAGTGATGAATCTATATGCAATTACCCACACTAATTACCAAGATAAAGCAGTTATCTTTCTCATGTTTGCTTTAGTCGCTTGAATGATATTTTAATTACTATTTTAAATCTGATCATGCAATTTACTGGTACCTATAATATTTATGGGTTTTTTTACAATAAGCTGATTTTATTGCTTTGTCCTGTGCCTTATTTGTATATTTATTTAACCGTCCAAAACTGTGGACACATTAGAACTCAATAAATAGCTCTATGAATAAACCATAAGAACTCTTACTTCTCAGATTGAATTACAAAGCACACAAGAGAAAATACTGAATAAATACATGAAAGAATTTGCAATTATACAAACAGATTTATTTAATCATCTCCATCATATTCCCTGCATGTTGCACTACATCCTAAATGAGAATACTTTAGTGTCCTGCAGAGAAAAGGATAACATTTTGTCATATTGCTATTTAGTAAGGATTAAAAAACACCCTTATTACAAACCTAGACAAGGTGAAGTGAAAATTCAATGCACTAGACGATAATCATGATAAGAAAAAAAGGAGAGGTTCACCTCTGCTTCCGAAGCACGGTTTGGACTATATGAACAAGCATTAGAAGTCTACAAACTGGACTTTGGTTACAAGGGTCGTGGAGGACTATGTGACCCATGAAGTATCCTTGGTGTTCACTAATGTAAGCTATGCCCAATTAGAGAACTATTGACATATTGGTGGTAAACATATCTGGGAACAGGTAGGCCACACAGAGCTTTCCCTCTACACAAGGAGTAGATTTGTGAAGGGGCAGAGTTAGCCCCAAACACCGTTTAGTTGGTTGGTTGGTTGGAGGTGGCCACATGCTACTCCCCTGCCAGGACAAGGAAGAAACTAGCCCGGAGTCCTGGGTAAGCAGGTAGTCCATATAATACGGACTACGGACTTTCTGAACGGTTAATTTGATTTTATTTTGTTTTTATCCTGTTTGATTTCATTATTGGTTTATTGTCTCCTGAAGAAGCCGACGTGCTATCGGCGAAACGCGTCGAGACTAATAAAATTCAATATTTTACGGCTGTTTACCGGAGTTTCCTATTGATTTGGCATTTGCACATCACTCTTTGAGTTGTGCCACTTCATTTATGTAAGTGCAATTTTGATTTATTCCATTGCGGCTTAAAGATACTGCACCATTGTGGTTCTCCTTGGTTTTACAGCCCTCAAGACTTCTTTTAAATCTAAGTGTATCCAGAGTCTGTTTTTGATGAGCTTTATGCATCCAGCCCATTTGTGAGTGGATCTTACACCTTATTTAATTACTATTTGATTTACATATTACACTATTGGTATTTACTTTTGTTCCCCCATGTATATGCGCTCCATTATTGGCTGTTAAGCAGGGCTTTATCCTGAGACTCGAGTCAAACCCGGAGAGTTCCCAGGTATGGTGAAAAGTGAATCTGATTAGAAACTGCCTACCTGTCTTGCCGAATAACATATAATAGTTTGTAAATAGACTACATTTAAGAAGGAATTCTAATTTCAAAAATATTTTCTTTAATATATTTTTTAATAACAACAGTTCGTAAACAGTGATTTAAAAAGGACACAGACAAGTAACTGCTTAACATGCAGTCCAAATCAGTTGTTTTTTTGTGTGTTTATGGCTACATATCTTACATATTATTAAATAAATACATAATCCATAATGTTCTTTTCATGACATTGTATTTTGAAAGTTTGTTTGAACAGATATATCATAATTGGAATCAAGGCTTGAATACGGTTGAATACTTAATTCAGGATGTTTTTACTTCCTTACAAGTAATTACTTTCAGAAGAATCATTTGATGTCACTAATGAGCTATTACAATAAAATCCACGTGACTGACTGTTAAAAACTAAACATCTTCAAAAAGTTAGCTTATTTTTAATTTAGATCAAGTATAATCATTGATGTCTTCTGACCCAGGACAGCAGATACAGGGGGTTAGTAGCCCCTGGCCCTCTTCACTTTGGGCAACTGGTATCTCTAGCGCACCGCAGCCCTCAATGGGCTGGTTGGAAAGATCAAAGATCTCAATACATCTCCAAAATCTCAATAGTATTGTGTCAGGAAAGGCGCGCCATGTAGAAATCGAAGAAAGAACCCAGTGGAGTATAATAAGGACATCCATGGCTCAGGAGGTTTGAGGAGGCAGCACCTTAGGCCAGGCTTAGGTCAGCACTGGGTATTCGGTTGAGCATTTGTAAAACATCATGTAGAGCTTAAAATGATTCACTAAAGAATGAAAAAAATCTACAAATTGTACTAATTGATTTTCAAAATGCTTGACATTTTTAAAACCATTTTTCTCCAGTAACTCGATAAAATGATTAACTTCCACTGGGTCTTGTGAATTTCTATGGATTCAACATACATTATATAAAGACTGTTAAAAAAAATCCCAATATGCATTGTAAAATACATACAATGCAACCTGAATTAAGTTATTACGTCTTTAAGTCTACGTTTCAAGCTAACAAAGTTAGATGTTTATATTGGCGTTTCTAAGGGGTTTCATTCTGGATTTGATGAATGTCATGTTGCTACCCGATGCAGGCATTAGATCTCCCACTGCTCTGTATTGCTAGGAGTTTATCTGATTCCGGGAATAAAGAAGCATTTTACAGCACTTCTGTTGAAATCAATAGAAATTCACATTATTTACAGCGCTAGAGCCAAATTCAATGGTCACTTGTATATTCTGCCGTTATTTCCTTGTGAATGTGATTAGAATAATGAAGTATACTATTTCTTATTTGATAGAAAGATTTTAAAGCACTAAACTTAAAAAAAATAATACATTTTCCGACCGCTAATAGTTCCTTTAAACTAAAAGCCATCACAGAAATGTCTATGTTAAGGCTGCACAATCCCTTTGTCAATCCTAATTTACATTGGATGTGAATTAGACTCGATAATAGTTCTGTGGAGCCGTTTCATTAATGGTGACAGGGTTTGGGTATTGCTGTATTCATCATCAGGTGAGATATATTCACCTGATGATGGTATTTCCCGAAAATTCAATATAACTTCAATATACTTGGCACAAATTCTGCCATAAAAAACTAGGTCAGGAACTCCGCTGGCGGAATAGAAGGCCTAGATGTTTCTCATCTGACTGGATGCCATCTGTTAACTGTTAAAAGATACAATTAATCCACAACACTATTTATTTTTCATTTCAAATATACAGCACTATATAAATTATAATAGAGCAGTTTTCCTAGACACAACAATGTAGAACTGCTTAAAGAGGAACTCTCATCATTTTTTATTACCAGTACCTGATTAGAAATACATTTTCAAAAATATAGTGTGCCGTTTTCAATTTTACTAGTTTTTGCAATATATGTTTTCAGGAAGATGCATATTATCCATTTGTATGCGTTCTAGCTCTGTTATCTTAGCTTAATTTACTAGACAAATACCCTGACTCTTTATTATATTGCCTTGTGGTTAATAGAATTAGTCAATGTTAATAGTCAATGTTAATCATCCAGTCAGAAATTCTGCAATGGAAGTCTATGGAGGAACGGACTTCACTAGCAGTCAACTGACTGTGATGTTGAGTGGGGAAAGTCACCCAAAATAGCAGCTGACCGACAACAATGGCAGCCCCCAGGCCCGTAAATAAAGGGAGTTTATAAGATTAAACCAGGGTTTTACCAATGCTGAAAAATATTTTTCCATAGTGCTTCCCCTTTAAAGAGACAAGTTTATTAACATTCATTATTATCAGATGCCTAGTAAATACTTCTCACAGCAAACCTCACTAACACGTCTGGAGGATGAATTGGGAGATCTGATTGATGTACGTGTTCAGGATGGTCTCAAATGGGTAAAAAACGATTTTCCAAAGTTATATTTTGTAAGCAAAACGAGTTCTAGTTCTATATAATACAAAACGTTTAGATTTAGAGATAACGGAGGTAGTTGTCTTAAATATAAGAGAAGAATATGCAACTCTATGTTAGTAAAGCATGACATGCATGGAGAAGCATACCACTTGGTTCTTTATCAGTGCAAGCAGACCTTCCGCTAGCCGACTATAAACTCACCCAAAAAAGCACGTCAGAACATATCAAAATAAAAGATAAGAGAGGCAAGAAGTCATAGTGTATCCTTTCTGGTTGTCATACCTTGGAATATACAAAAAAGACTTGCTTTCGCTGGAGATGAAAGAATGCTCTTTAAGGGTCAGTGCTAGTTCATCGCAATGCTGGGTAAATCGGTTTATCCGTATGATACAGGTGGGCCAAAGTAAATTAGATTGCCAAATGGCACACACACATTATATATATATATATATATATATATATATATATATATATATATATATATATATATATATATATATATATATATATATATATATATATATATATATATATATATATATATATACACACACACACATACATATATATATATATACATACACGGCCTTTAGTACTTTCTGCTGGTCCAATCCTTTAGTAAAGGGCTCTAACATCAAATATCCCCCCACTACAATACTATATATTTTATTTATTTATTGTATCGAGCTGGCCACCCTCCCAGTGACAAGTACCTCTATATAAAGCCACATGTGGCTACTTATGTATTTCCTTGTGCCCAGTGATGACCGAGATTTTATTAACACGCTGGCCATGTACAAATGAAATCTTCTGTTTCCTTCGATAAATATTTATACAGACATCCAGCGTTTAGGAACTTGGTAGCCGGAGTGTTCTGAAAAGTGTTTATAGTGGCTTTCATATACATAATAATTCTATTACACAAACAGTCATACATGCGCTGCATCATTTTCTAAATAAGAACGGATTGGATGCAACAAAACTGCCCCCTGCAGCAGCTGCTGTGAAATGTTAAGTCCTTCAGAATACAAACAGCCTCTCCTCACAGATGCCTTAATTATTTTATGTTGATATGTGAAAAGATTTGAAAAGTTTTAATACATTTAGGTTAAAAGAAATTTTGAAAGGCACATTCATGCGCAGAAACAAAATAACTCATTCTGTCCTTTCATTTTTTTTGTAACCCTTTGTCATAATATATTGTTGCAATTGTTCCGTAGCACAGTGTAATACTAGTTCTCTAGTTCTTATGAGCCGCATATAGATGGCCCTCTACAAGCTGATTAATTCACTTCACACTTTGAATGTTATAATCCGCCAAGCCTTCACATCTACACTTCTGCTGTTAGTAAACCTTTTTTCTGGGATATGTATAAACAAAGTGACACCGATCACGGAGCATAAACGCTTAAGAAATCTGGGAGTCACCGTGTTACCAACAGTGCATATCAATATTTGTAAAAAAAAAAAAAAACAAAAACAAAAACGCATTTGGTGAACATGCATGTAACAGTATGCTGATTACCAGAATATATATATATATATATATATATATATGTTAAGGAATTATTCAATTACATTTATTAGCTCTAATCCATTCTTGTCATCAATAACCAAAAATATAAAAAATATATATCACCTATAATAATAATAATAATAATAAAAATATATTTAGACAGTTATGGAACATGTATGAGACTTTCTGAGAAAAGACCTGGATTCTGACATGTCATTTACTGGCAAATACTCAGATGAGAGGGCATTTATTGCAGCCCCTTGTGAGCTTTAACAATCAATCAATGAAATCTGAGTCACAAAGCATCTGCATTCACATTTGCAGTACTCAAAATGTTATGTTATCTTTCATATAAGCTTGGGTTTAGTAAAATGTCTCTTTAATTTCAATCAATGACTATTTGATCTTGATTAGTAAATTCAAACTACAGTATCTAAGATTCCATCAACTCTTTCCTTCATAGGCATTGTTGGTAACCATGTTTAGAGGAACAGCTAAATCTCAATCCTGGTATCCTGATGAGTCCCCAACTTCTTAATATGTAACACAATCAAGAATACCTACTGTTATCCTTACTTACTTTTGCCAAGATATTATACCAAGAGTCGTGTATTATATCAATGGCTTAATTTCTCCTGAACCTTACAGGACCATATGGTGGGTTGATTTGACCACAACCATCTAAATACATGTTTAGATAAGGCAGCAATTCAGAAGGCTTGTTATTGCATTTTACATTTTAATTTATAGTAGTTACAATTCAAAATCTACAAAACTAGTAATAACCTGAGAAAAGAATATACAATATACTGTTACAAAAGGAGAATTGGGCTCTGCTCTTGCAAGCTAACATACGCATTGCCTTCAGAGCCTCGGAACAGTTCCGTATACCGATCTCAGTAGAAAATATGCAAAGTGAAGTATTACAGTAACAGGAACCTTTAAAACGTCCATCATTGCCATAGTCTGAAAAAGCCAGTCTTTTAACTGATTGCTCTTTAAGCAGCTATCAGTCAAATGGACCTCCACCTGATAAGCATTTTCAGTGACATCAATATGGGGAAGATGTCAATCTTAGACGCTTAGCATGACCTCATGTGGGGTGAAAAGCTTAACACAGCTCCACATAGGGTGGGCAATGTCACCCACACAGAGAAGGCACAGATGACTGCTGAATGCCAAATGAACAATGCTGCTCTTCAAGATTAGGGGACAAAACTGAAAGCTATAAAGTCAGTCTCTGACCCTTTGAAGAACAGTATAACCCTGCATTACATTAATAACTAGAATTACCAAGTCATAATTGTTTACAGAAAACATTATTACTGAGTTTATGAAACAAACCTAACATGTTAACAAAATACTATTTTGTACAATTAATTAAATAAAACCGATGTCCTAACTTTCACACAGGGAAATAACAACTCCTGAAATATTCCTAGTCACAAACTATAGGTGAAGACTGGCACCATAAATCTGCCCTATCCAACATCCGTAATCGCCTAGACATTCTGTATTCCACAGAGACTTGGATTATTTGATCTACACCTTTAAAAAGGTGGCCCGAACTGGGTCATGGAAGGAGAAGCACATTGGCATTCTCCAATGCAGAACTTTAATAAGACAAAGGATGTCTGCCAAATAACAGCTTTGTTTTGAGAAAAAAAAAAAAAAACATAATTCATGATTGGCAGCTCAGCCATGCAAAGGGTTATTTCAGTTCTTTGTGTCATAAAGAATATTCTGAAGATTTTTCTCTTTGCGACATTACAATTCAATCAGGATGGTGTCTACACAAGTAGAAATATTTGGTTTTATTTGGATTAGCAGTAAACCTAATAAAGTTAGTAAAATGAGTTTCATATTGTCTGACTGGAGTGGCAGAAACAAGGGCTAAGATATATTTGAATTGGGTTGAATTGCACAAATTAAAGTATAACTACATTTCAAGAAAAATAATTTCATCTTATAAATTACAGAAATGTCCACACAATAAAATAAAAAGTAATTATGCTGGCATAACGTCTACTATTACAGAACAGTTGATGAACAAAAAGGTCTCCCCTGTCAAAGGCCTTAAATATACTACAATAATCCTAATTTTAATAATTTATTTTACATACCAAAGTATGGTGTGTATTGTATACAAACAAGGTTCCTCACGACAAAGAAGCCAGTAGAGTTAAACCCAACCGGTGAAGAACTGTAGGGTTTGGACTATTGTACAATGTAAGGCTGCCCGTGTAATTTCCAGATGGTCGCGATCATGCCTGCTATGTTCCCCTCATCAGTTCATATCTAAGGAACATATGAAGTATTACAATACATACAAGCTACAGGTAGTTTTTATAAATGATTTAAGGGATATAAATACTCTATGATAATTCTTTTTAAGTCCTATGAGGCACACTCAAAGCACCTTTACAATATTTGTTGGTGGGGCTATAAATTAAAAAAAAAAATCTGATTATGTGAAATTAAATGAATAATAAAGTTCTTATTTCTGTTCCATACTGCGAAACCTATTCTGACAACGGAATCCACAGTTCTTCTTTCTTATATGCTACTCATAACCATCCCAGTATATCCTTAGCCATTTAAGTATATTCTTACTGGTAACACACCAGCTATAAATAAAACATTTTCTTTTTTATTAAGAGATGGACTGTTTAAAGTTCTATTTAAAAAGAGAAGGATTTTGATGTTTTGTTATATAACTAGAGTTTTATCTTAGTGTGAGCCTGGATCTTTTCAAGTATAAAAGAGAAGAGGTTTCCTTTGGTAAGAATCTTCTACAGAAGAACTGAACAGCATAGACCATTAAAAATGTCCCGCTACGAAGGAAGGTTGAGGCACTAAGATCTTGTGCCTTAGTCTTTCATCTACTCAACAGAAGCAGAGACGGGGATAAGATATGCACATACCATCAGGAGACACTGGGACATATTTCTAAGCAACAATTCTGTTGTTACAAACAGCAACATTTGATTGGTTGCCCCAAAGTGTGAAGAGTTGTGATGTCCTCAAAGACCACTTATGAATCTTTGCTCTAAAGTCATTTATAATACATAACCCGTCCACCTCACACTGATCTTTATAAATATGGACCATCTTCTCTAGTTTTTGTTGTATCGAACGGCATTTGTACTTGTGTAATGCTTACAGTCATTAATAATATATGGAAACCAGCATTATTGTGAGTGGTGCCTTCATCAGTGAAGGGTGCCAACTCGTGTTTTGCCCCTTAAAGGAGTAGGTGCTTGCTCTTCTGAATCTACAATAATCTACCAACTCAACATTACACAGAACAGCGAGATAGGGGCTGTTTTATATAAGGCAGTGCTTCATTCTCAAATGGACATTAATCAAGCAGCTTGATCAAGGATACAAATAAAACGGCCTCCTTCTTCCTTTTAAGGCTAAACTTTGCTCATAAATGGTTTGTTTCAAATATTGCCTCATCTGGGGGTAATACACAAGTGTTAAATGGCAACTGTGTGAGAATGAGCCCACCAGAAATACACCTTTCAGTTTTCATCTGAGAATTTAAAGCCTTGCACAAGTGGTTGATGAAAAAATGAGGTGTCCGTTATAGCCACATTAGAACTAATCCAGCCATAGTCTGTGAATTGTAGTTTTGTCATTTTGAATATATGCATTGTAAGATGCGCTGTGTAAAGCGTTGACGCTAAATTCCTATTTTAAAGAGCCTCAAGGTTAGGTCATAGAGAGTTCACAGGCAAACCCATCAGCTAATTACCAGGTCTGGCGTTTCTAGTAATCAAATCAGAGCAAAGTGTTATCACTATAGGCATTTTTCCTCCTTCCATTGGGCTTTCTCAAGCGGGAACGTTTAAACCGTCCCTTTAAATTTTGCATAATTTCAGTATCATTTCCTCTATTGTATATCTTACATAATAGATACATTCTAGAGCTGTGTGTTGATATTGTACTTAAGTTGAAGACACAGAAAAATATTACTGACATAAGGTCATCAACAAAACTCCTGCTCACAAGAGCGTCCAATTTTGCCATTTAGAAAACAAAATCTAATTTTACTTTAGACAATATACTTTGCTTGGTTGCTTTACTTGCTTAAAGGGAAATTCAATAATTCTGATCTAAGTCCAAGACTGAATGCCAGATCGGATCATAACAATTGTGTGGGCATTCCGTATTGCCTCCCCATGCCCCTCTACCACTAGACACTTCACTATGTGACTGGTGATTTTTAATGATTATCTACGTTGAGTATTTTGAAAACAAACAATACATTTAGTTAAAGGTTGTTGCCTGGCGGTTAAAAAAAGAAATAGGTGCAGGTTTGTTGACATTGTGAACTGGTTCTGTATTAGTAGATACTATATGACCAAAAGCATGTGGACACCCCTCCTAGGTGTCACCTTCAACCATTGCTAACAGGTGTATAAAATCAAGCACATAGGCAGCCATCTCCATATAAGCAGTAGAATGGGTTTTCCTGAAGAGTTCAGTGACTTTAAACTCAGCACTGTCATAGGATACCACAAGTCAGTCAGTGAAACTTTCTGCCCCAGGCCACTCTAAGCGCTATTTGGAATTTGAAGCCCCTAAGAGTAACAACAACTCAGCCACAAAGACATAGACCATGCAGACTCACTGAAAAGGGCAATTTAAATAATTGTATGGTTCCAACTTTGCGGGAAGGCCCGTTCCTGTAACAGCATGACTGAGCCCCAGTGCACAAAGCAGGGTCCATAAAGACATGGTTTGACGAGTTTAGTGTGGATGAACTCTAGTGTTTTGCACAGCCCTGACCTTAACTCCACTCAGCACTTTTGGGATGAATTGGAACGCCAATTGTAAACCAAGCCTTCTAATCCAACATCCTGCATAGATTATATAAATTAAATGAATTTCTTTATTTTCTGGATTTCGATATATTTTTTGTGTATCGCTACATCTACTCCAGTGTCTGGAGGTTTTTGCAAACTGCATATACGAAGCTCCACGTTATATATGGAGCAACTTTTGTGAGTCTATTTCATTTTTCTTCACATACACAGATTTACGTCATGTATTATTGATTTTGTTGCAGATATATCTTTTGCTATTTTTGAGTGACATGGAAATGTATGTTTTTTTATGCAGTTATATTGGTTGTTTTTACGTGTTTTGTTGTGTCATCTGGTGCAGGGGTTACCCATTTCTTTGTTATTTTTTTTTAATAGTTGTTGTGCGCTATTGCTACAGTTGCAGCAGGATTTCACATTTCTCTTTTTGGCCGCTCCTCATTCAGTGCCTGACTTCAGAAATGCTCTTTGTCTGTGGGAATTTGTGCCCATTCAGCCAAGACTCCAAAATCTTGTGGAAAGCCTTTCAAGAAGAGTGGAGGATGTTATAGCCACAAAGGGAGAGGGGGACTCCATATTAATGGCCATGGTCTTGAAATGGGATGCACAACAACCTCAAATAGGTGTGATGGTAAGGTGTCCACATACATTTGGGTATACGACTGATCTGATTACGCAAAGTATTGTTAATATGAACCTATTACATAAAACCAACTTGTTGCCTGCTGTTTTACTAGCACGGTACGTCATCATCATCCTTGATCACCGAATAAAAATAAACTGATTGGTAATGACAAGCAGGGCCGGCCCGACAATGGAGCCGAGTGGGGCAACCAATCCAGGCGGCACTTTTGAAGGGGCGGCACTTTGCCGCCCCAAGCCCCCCCCTTTTTTTTTTTTTTTTTATTTATTTATTTATTTTTTTTAAAGTGAAAGACAGAGAAAGGGGCGCCCCTCTCTCTCTCCTCTGCAGCGAGTCTCCCTGTTCGGTCTCGGTGCCGGCTTGTAATTCTGAGTGCCGGCGCTCAGCATTACAAGCCGGCACCGAGACCGAACAGGGAGACTCGCTGCAGGACTGCTGAAAGGTAAGTACAAGGGGGGGAGGTAAGGGTAGATAATAGGGGGGGGCGGCAGGGACGGAGGGAGAGGAAGGGTAGATTAAGGGGGGGGCGGCATTTTAAAATTCGCCCCGGGCCGCATTTTGCCTTGGGCCGGCCCTGATGACAAGTCTAGATTTTTTTTTTATTAACTAAACTTAAATTTCTGGTGATGGTATTTATTCATCAAACCGGTTGTGGTTATAGGTGGTACTGCATTAAGTATGCATTACGTGCGGCCGACTTTGCTCTTTCAGCTCAAACTTGTTTCACGTTGGCTCCTTATGATCCATATTTCAGTGAATGGACTCCTAAGACTTAAACATCACACAATACTTCTCACAGCAAAGAGCTTAATGAAGAACCCGACATGATATTGTGGTCAGGTCCAACATAGACTAGCTTACATGGGGACTGGTGGACAAAACCAACACTTCAGGAGGGTATTTGCAATATTTGTACTTTTTCTGAGAAAATATCTGTCATCATGTCAATTATATTAAATAATAAAAGTAAAAATGTATAAAATATTTGATTATTGGAATATTCCAAAGTTGCAGCCCCAATGTATATTTTTAATATGCCTACACAGCTACTACATAGCTTTTAGCATCACTAAATATACATTTACAGAAGCTTTGAGTAACGTTCACTCAGTATATTTGGTTTAAAGTTTGGTTTAAAAGGTTTATTTTACCAGCTCTCACCTGATCTGGTGTCATGTACAAATATGCTGTAGTGTTGAGTGTTGTGCTCTTGGAATAAAGCTATCCTTGTGTCTGAATTAAACATTATTGATTCTGTGACTTCATCGAGAAACCCTTTGAGCAGATGACTGTTCACAGGTATAGAAACATGATCAATGAGGTGCTACATCAAGTTCAAAGGAGGCTGTCTGAGGACATCAATACATCACCCTCACCCCCTACTATGTGCTTTAAATTAAACCACAAAAATACATCTCCTTATACATGAAGTGTAAATTACACTGAAAATGTCATATGTACTATAGCTAATAACCAGATCAGACAATGCTCCAATTACATCAGTCAATACTCTGAAGAGGATGCTGTAGTTTATATATCTCTTTTATTATTTCAAGTTCTTGCTTCTTGTAACTTTAGTACCTGCGGGGTGAAGTTTTGCGAGACCAAATCTCTTTTAGACTAGTAAGGTACTGAATCATTGCAAAGGCACAATATAGTACCAGTGACATTTGGGACAAGTGGTACCTTGGAAAAAAAATGAGAATTTGCCAAGGAAACTAAAAGAAGCCAGAAGTATGCATTTAAAACTCACATGTTATCTTGAGCCACAGACTGCCTATAGCTTGGCAATTATATTTCATCTAATTATGTTTTCATTTAGCCATTTAACCCCTTAATGACAAAGCCCATACATGTACGGGCTCAAAATGTATTGTTTTCAATGGGTTTACAGACTGCCCATTGTCCTTAAGGGGTTAAGGTTAAAAAATCCTTTGCCTGACTGGCATGTATCATTTTCAGTAACCAAAGTAATGTCCAGACTGAAAAAAATGGTTTGCTTTTATGATAAATCATTAGATGCCCGTTTGGAGAGATCATGGAAGTATTATTTCCACTTCTAATTAGTCTTTCTATTCAACGTCTACTAAAACGATCAGCATTTACCCAGCATCGCAACTAAAGCGATCTCTATAATCAAATTACATTATGATTACATCTATAATCAAAATACATTATGAAATAATAGGATCGTGGAAATAAATAGTTAGTGGTGCATGAGTATCTTAAAATGCAGCTATTCTATTAAATATATATATATATATATTAATATTACACATGTATACATACACACACACTGTATAATCGACACACTACATACTTTTCTGCTTAAGACAGAAAAAATAACAACAACATGTTTATATGTGTTCCAAAGAATCCCATCCTTCTCACCGAGAGGTATTTATACCAACTAATATTCCAAGGGCAGCTGGAAGGCAGACTTATGCTATTAATTACTGTTGTAGTTTGAAACAGGACTATGATTATCTTATTCCCCAGGGACCCCGGCTGCTCCGAGCTAGGTACGTACCGGTGAAACCAGTGCATAAACATATTGCCAATCTGGAAATTGGCCATTCCTCCTGTAAACACCTAATATGATATTCCAACAATCTTTTAGCAAGACCAACGCGTCTTTGCAGAACAGGAAATTCATTTAACCCTTTCCAGTGCAACAGGGAACAGCATCACCCTATACGACGTAGTATAAAAGCAAATGGGGAGTCCAATCACCGTCATCGGAAAACACCAAATTAATTATTAAAATGTTTCTCAGACGCATGCCTGTCAGGTAATAGTAACAATGAATGACTATTTAATAAGCATGATATAGCTTGCAATGCTGTTATTAGCAAGTAATCGTCTAATAGAAGAATATTCCATTTCAGCACATTGGACAGTTCGTCCTTGTAAAGGTTTGTGCAGTTCTGTGTCTGCTTGGAATAGTCTGACATTATTGTGCAAATGTTATTTCTTACTCATTCATTAATATGTTATCTGTTGAATGGGAACTCTCCAATCCGTATAATCACAGCATTTTCCGCATTAATGGTTTTAATTATACTGCAAAACTGTGAACTTTCTGAAAAATGAAATGATCATTGACACTGTGTCAAGGATTTATGCCGATCAACCCACTCAATGCTACCTTTCCTAAAGCCCTCAGAAATATTTGAGCTGTCTCAGTACAAACAACGTTAAGTTCTCTCTGCAATGTTTCCATAGGGAATGACCCTACAGTATAAACAAGGAAACAAATCTGACCAGTTTTAAATTTCAATAAGCCACTAAAAACATGCATTTTTTAAAATAAAGGCTTCTAAGGCTGCAAATTACGGTTATTTGCTTTTCTGCGGTCTTCCAAATGAACACAACGAACACGACACATCTTCTTACCTTTTTCAGGGCTTAAATTTTTGTATACTTCAAGGTCTGCCATTAAATTTGTTACTGTCAAACATTATTGAAACACACAATGCAGTTACTCCCTGGATTGAAGCTTCTTCACTTTCCAAAACTGCATTTGAAATAAAAGATTTTCCACGGTGCTCTGTAACTTTCCTTGAAGCTGCTCCAAGACTCCTCATTCCGTTGTTACACCAGTAGAAACCCAGGAGATCGCATAACTTTCTCGAACGTTGAGAGACCCTATGGATAGGAATCCAGGAGCTGTCTGCTGGGTTCAGCTGCTATTGTCGTAATGCACTGGCTGTGACTACTTTTGCTATGAGACATGCATGCTTAGTGGAACGATTAAATCCTTGAGGCATAAAATGTGCAAATTCCCTATGAAGTGCAGGTTTCGAGCGTAAAGGAGATCCTTCTCACCTAGGGTGGTCACTTAGAAATTAACATATTTCGTTCCTGAAAAAAAAATATGAGTGACGTAGGGTGAATGCTGGAGGGGAAAACTCTGCATCTTTCATGGAGGCAATCTGTGAAGGCAATTGCTATTCTCATCAAATCCTCTTTCGGAACTGCAGAACGGTTTGATTACATTCTATATTATTGTTCCGGGTCTGTAGGGAGCATACTAAATTACCAGATCACGCTTCTTTTTGTACAATGATAGATAATACACATTGAATCAATTGTGACAAGTCTGTTCGGAAAGTAAATACTGGATTTCCCTAATTGTAGAGGAGGAGAAAAATCAAAGGGAATAGTAAACGTTCATTTCAGTCAAACCTATTTTGAAACACCGGCCAGCGATCAAAAGAGAAGAAATGGAATAAATCATTTCAGGTTCATGATGTCTGTAATTGTGTTCTGAATTCTAAGAAATGCACATTCTCTACTACTTTGACTTGCACAGTGACACCTAGGTTCAATTATGGATGTACAACAAATGGCAGCAATAGTAAATAATTTGTTCTTTGCTAGAAATGACGTGTATGGCACATTTCCCCCTGACATATGAAAGTGCATTTGTATAGCGATTTGATTTTCTTGTAAACCATGGGTCAGAACACTCACTCTATCATTTTTAAGGGTGCTTTTCCGCCTGTTCTGCTTGGAAAACATCATTACTGCTGCCAAATATCTTCCCAGAAATAATGTTATCATTTCAAATTTTGTCTCATTCATAGTTTTTCAGGGAATGCTTAATTCTCATGTGACACAAAAGCAGGCTGGTTGTTGCCATAGATACTGAAAAATGTCTACAGAAGAAAACAATTAAATGACAACTCTGCTGAGGGTTCTTTGTGTAGCATGCTAGAGAGCTGAGTTAATGTTTTTCTTAAGTAGAACAGCGTTAAAATAGTAAATTTGACATTAAGACACGTGTCTTAATCACAGTATGGGCTTTCTGTTTCAAAGTTTCAACGTTGGTCTTATCAATAGAAACCAATAGACTGGCGTAGGCACCAGGAACATGCCTATGTCATGTGTCTACTTTGCTCAAGACTCACATAAGTGTAATATGTGTTTTATATATATACACCCAACAGCCATAACATTATGACCAGCGGATAGGATATATTAGTCGAACATTTCATCCCCAAGGTTGATGTGTTAGAAGCAGAAAAAGGATCTGAGTGACTTTGACAAGGGCCAAATTGTGATGGCTGGACGACTGATTCAGAGCATCTCCAAAACCGCAGCTCTAGTGGCACCAGTCAGTACCTATCAGAAAGTGATCCAAGGATGGAAAAGCGGTGAACTGGCGACAGTTCACCATGTGATGCACATGGGTGACCAAGGCTCATTGATGCCCATGGGGGGCAAAGGCTGGTCAAATCCAAGAGACAAGCTACTGTAGCATAAAATGCTGAAAAAGTTAATGCTGGTTCTGATAGAAAGTTGTCAGAACACACAGTGCATCGCAGTTTGTTGCGTATGGGGCTGCGTAGCCGCAGACCAGTCAGAGTGCCCATGCTGACCCCTGTCCACTGCTGAAAGCACCTACCATGGGCATAAGAACTGGACCACGGAGCACCGGAAGAAGGCGGCCTGGTCTGATGTATCAAACTTTCTTTTACATCACGTGGATTACCGGGCGCGTGTGTGTCACTTACCTGGAGAACACATGGTACTAGGATGCACCCATGGAGGCCTCACCATGCAACTTACAAGACTCCTAACGCCTTAGTGCCAGATACCGCAACACACCTTTAAAGGTCTAGTGGAGTCCATGCCTCAGGGCTGTATTGACAGTGAAAAGGGGACTTACAAAATATCAGGCAGGTGGTCATAACATTATGGCTGTATATAATAAACATAGACACTATAAAAAAAATTTGAATTGCTATCAGCAGGTGCTAAGAACAGATGTTAAACACGGATTGAGGTAATGTGTTACATTTGCTCACAATATGTTGCACTACTACATGCTACTGTAGTCAAGACACTAAATGGCTTACATTATGATATAACTCTAAATTTAATTAAATACTTTGTTAATTAGTTCAAATCTTCAACTAACATCTTTTAAGTGACCTGTATACTAAAGTAGGTCTCTACACACATAAAGGCTCATTAACTATATAACACAAATCAGCCACATTTAATTAGCCCTGCAGGTTGGATTCTACTGGACAAAGTTGTCAATGAATGGGATAATAAAACATATTAAAATTTGCAAATCGCTTATTAGCTATCCAGACTCTTACTGTCTTTGCTATTTCATGAAGCAAAGATTAACCCCTTAACGACAATCCACGTACATGTACGGGGTTGCCGTGCAACGGGTTAACGACAATGCCCGTACATGTACGGGCTGCCGTTAAATAGCTGCATCGCCGCGATCGGCGGCTTTGCAGCATCCACGGAAGCCTCCCAAGTGAGGCTGACCGTGGATCCGGGGAGGGCAGCCCTTGGCAGCCCTCCCCGGAAGAAAAATGGCCGCCGCCGCACCGATCATGAAAGATCGCGGCGGCGCCCGGCTAAAACAGCTTAGGAAGCGATCTGAATCGCTTCCTAAGCATAAATGGTGTTACTGACATGCCTCGATATCGAGGCATGTCAGTAACACTACCCCCCTACCCCGATCACCTTGTGATTGCTCCGAGGAGCAACCACAAGTGCCATCCTGTAAATGACATTGCCGTCATTCACAGGATGGCATCAACAATAGAAATGAGTTCATAGAGGGTCTATCCAGACCCTCTTGTGAACTCTCGAGCTCCTCCTGCAGGTTGAATGCAGGTACTGCATCCAACCATGCAAGGTCAATGGAGCCCAGCTCACTAATGAGTGATTAGTAAAAAAAAAAAATAAAAAAAAAATAAAAAAAAATGTTTAAAAAAAATAAAAATAATATGGTAACATATAAAAATCCCCACTGTCACCAAAAAAAAAAAAAAAAAAATTAATAAGCAAGTCCTAAATTTCTTTATCTTTACAAAAAATTCCAGCATGGAAAGAGTTAAAATATTGGCATTACAAATGCCCATAGGGTGTCTCGTATTAAAAAATGCATGAGTGGATGGGATAAATTGAATTGGCCGGGTTCAAAGGTGTCCCAAATATGGGACATGGGGGCAGTAGGATCAGATGTCTAAATGGCCAAAAAATACACACCTCACAAAGGCGGACTTTTACCTCCCAAATAACCCAACAAACCCATGCATGTGGGGTATCACTGCGCTCAGGAGATGTCACTGAACCCATATTGGGGTGTTGTTTGACAGGGACATATACCAGGAGCGATAAATTTATACCTGAAGTACAACGTGTGTGAAAAAAATACAAAAAAATTTACTACCATAAAGTTTCACAAAGGCTGGTGGTAAAATTAGTGCATGGAAAGGGTTAAATTACCAGCATGTGAAATACCTTGGGGTGTCTAGTTTTTAAAAATATATGACTTGATGGGGTAAATTGCATTGGCCGGCTTCAAAGATACCCGAAATGGCACATGGGGGGAAGAATTACCAGATTTGGAAAAAAAGGTTTTGAAATAGCAAAACGCTACCTGTACTTATTGCCCCATAACGTGCAGAAAAAAGCAAAAAAAACATAAAACCATTGGGTATTTCTAAACTCAGGACAAATAGTAGAATCTATTTAGCAGGTTTTTTCATTAGTTTTTGCAGATGAGTAGAAGTTTTTTGTTTAAAAAGTGAGAAAAAGTAATTTTTTAACAAAAAATCCCCATATTTTATCATTTTTTTTATTTAAAAATTAGATGATGTAAATTAGATGATATGATAAAATTAATGGTATCTAAAGAAAGCCCTGTTTGTCCTGAAAAAAACAATATATAATATGTGTGGGAGCACGAAATGAGAAAGAAGAAAATCACAGCTAAACAGGAACACCGAAAAATGTTAAAATAGCCATTGTCCCAAAATATACTACGAGTAATAACCCCTATTGTCCTTAAGGGGTTAACAAACATGACCTTTTTCAAGACTTGATTTAATGTATTACTTTAGCTGTAACTTAGATTTTCTATTATGGGGTACAAAATGTTAGTACTATGTATGGGGTATAAGTACCATACACGTGTATATATATTCAAGGTTACGGAAACAATATACCGATAGAAGCTTTTTTTTCTTAAACAGAGTAGTTAAGATGTGGCAGTAAAGTGATGTAGTTTTGGTAGATTTAGTTTATATTTTCAAAAAAAGGTTGATTTCTTATTCAGCGAAAAACAGGCATTTGGCATCAAGAGGGAATTCGTACATCTTTGGGATAATATGTGATAAAAGTCTTATTTGTATTCCCCCCCCCCTCCATTTTCTTCTGAATCACTAGACACGGATATTTGGGAGTGTTGAAGTTGATGAACTACATGTTCTTCCTTCAACCTAGAGTTTGGAATTAATATAAGCATGGTAGCTACCAGCTGCCCAGCAGAAGTGGTAGCGTTTAAAACAGTGACGGAATCAAACAATAGAAGAAAAAGGTTTATAAGAGAAGTTTTTTACAGCAGAGTATATGAGCAGACACAGTGCTGATGTATTAAATATATGAACCATTGTGACCACTGTCAGCCAGCATCAGCGCAGTGCTTAAGAGTTATAAAGTCAATAAAATAACAACATTATGTAATAATTAGGCCATTATTTCTGGCAGTAGTCAAATGCAGCTGAAATCCTTTCCTGATGAGTTACAAATGTGACTCAGAAATGGAAAAAAACTGCAATTGCAACAATGTTTAAAAACGTCTCCATAATGTCACGCACCAAAAGTTACATGGTACACAAAAAGGCACGCAAAACTAAGTAAACTATAGAAGTAAAGAACTCGCTGTGAATTCATAAAATGAAGAGGTTAATGTGGCGCTATTAGCAGGGAAGCTCCAGAGGTTAAATTTCACCACTTTTCAATTGACCTTTTATTAGTATTAATACAGCTGGAAGTATCTTGTAAAAAGGATCATGAAGATATTTATCAAAGCCAGGTATTATTTAATATCACCGTCTACAATCCTCCCCTGATCTCTCTCCCTCTGTCTTAGAACATGTAACTGCCTCGCCTCTGTCTCTAACTGGATGTCTGCATGTTTCCTAAAACTCAATTTTACAGTTTCTGTAAAAAAAAACTACCCCTTTCATCTTAAAACATCCGTCCCTTCCTAACACAAGATGTCACTAAGACTCTTGTCCATGCAGTCATTATCTCCCACCTCGATTATTCTAACTCTGTCTTAGCTGGTCTCCTGCTTACCCGTTGCTTACGATGCACCATGAATGCTGCTGCTACTTATCTTCCTCACCCATGGCTTTACTAACACCTCTCCCCTCTGTACTTCAGGATTAATTTCAAAATCCTTACTCTTACTTTCACAGCTCTTCATAGCGGTTCCCCTACTTACATCTCCTCACTCATTTCTAAATACCATCCTAACTGGTCTCTCCGCTCATCCAATGATCTCCGTCTGTCCTCTCCTCTGGTTTCTAGCATGCATGCTAGCTTACAAGACTTCTCTAGGACTGTCCCTATGCTCTGGAATGCCCTTCACTGGCCTTCAGTCCTTCAAAAAAACCCTGACCCCACTTTTTTAAGGCCGCCTATGAACTTACGCCTTAACACCCTTCTTCCCATATTCCTTTAGCTCACCTTTCCTAGTCCCTTTCCTGCAATACTTATACTAGTGTGGCTGGTCCATCCCTAACAGTGGGACTTCTTGTGTAATACACCCTAACTCCCTCTAGATTGTAAGCTCCTTTGAGCAGGGTCCTCCTCACTTGTTTCTGTAAGTCAAATTGTTATGTTATATACTACTTGTTATGCCCCGTCTACCCTTTGTACAGCACTGCTGAATCTGATAGTTCTATATAAAATTATAATTATAATAATAATAATAATAATAATAATAAATAATAATAAAAAGGCGTGCCACAAAAAGCCATATTGCAAAGCCGTATACATTCTTTTACAGTTATTTATTGTAATATTAATAATATGTACCGCTTGCAGACAGCTCCTACCTAGAATTAGGTTTAATAAGCGCCTTGCACATTGTTTCCAATACTCCTTTTAAATATTCTCCTGTTCGCCTAGCTGAAAAAGAGGGTTTGCTCATAAATCTGACAGGCTGAAAAAAAATTTACATTTATGTCAGACCAAATTTAAAAAAAAAAAAAAAAAAAAAAGCTATCAGCCCAATTTTAACCAAAGATCCCAAGTTGTTTGAATAGCTGATATCTCATTGCAGGGGCTTGAGATGTTTCCATGGTAACTGAGGCCCTGCCATACTAAGTCAGAATCAAACCCTCCTCAGCTGCCACTCAGATATGGAAGTAAAGCCACAAAACAGAAAATGGGATGTATTTGGATATCCTCCAAACAAAAATGTAATACATTATGAGGAAACATAAAGAACACGTAACGCAGTATATATACTGAAGTATCATGTTTTATACAGTCTTACAGCAAATACTTGAATCCTACCCAACACTAAGATTTAACATGAGCCCAATAGTCTGAGGATGCTGTTAATTAGTATTACCTTGCATGAGGAGAAAAAAGGTAAATTACCTTTATTTATAGAAGTTGTATATTATTATTTAATGCTTTATATATATATAGCCATCTTATTTCATAGCGCTGTACAACGGGTAGGCAGGACATAAGTAGTATATAACATAATAATTTGACAGAAACAGCAGGTGAGGATATATTGTTATTATTTATTGTTTTATATAGCACCATCAGGTTCCGGGGCACTATACGCAGTATATATATATATATATATATATATATATATATATATATATATATATATATATATATATATATATATATATATATATATATATACACACATATACACCGTATTTGCTCGATTATAAGACGAGGTTTTTTTCAAAAAATAAAAAAAAAATAAAAAGGTTTTTTTGAAAAATACCCCTCGTCTTCTAAATCGGGGTCGTCTTCTAATCAGACCTCAAATAGAGGTCTGATTAGGAGACTAAGATCCAGATCCCCCGCACCGCTGCAGGGGACCTGGATCCTCCTGTCTCACCCCCCCCCATCATACACACACTTACCGGTGCTTCCTGCTGTGTTGCCGGGGCAGCGGGTTGACGTCTACGCGATCCGCGTAGACAACTTCCGCTGCAGCCGGAAGGAGGTGTGGCTAGCAGCGGGGGTTGTCTGCGTCCGTCGCGTAGACCTTCCCCGACTGTCAGAGATCAGAGCTCCCTGCACCGGTGCGGGGAACTCTGATCTCTGACAGCCGGGGAAAGTATACGCGACGGACGCATACAAACCCCCGCTGCCAACTCCACCTCCTTCCGGCTGCAGCGGAAGGCGACGTCAACCCGCTGCCCCGGCTGGAAGCACCGGTAAGAGAGGGCTGAGAGGGGTGAGAGGGGAGAGAGGGGTGAGAGAGAGAGAGAGAGAGAGTGTGTGTGTGTGTTAGTTAAATGGGGGTATAGGGTGTGTGTGTGTGTGTGTGTGTGTTAAATGGGGGCATAGGGCATTTGTGTGTGTGTGTTAAAAGGGGGCATTTAATAGAGCACTCTGCCTCCAGAAATGCCTTATACCTCCCTATATGCCACTCTGCCCCATAATATGCATTTTAACCCCCTAAATGCCAGAATGGGATATAGGGGTATAAGGCATTTCTGGAGGCAGAGTGGCACATAGGGGGTCAAAAGGCATACCATGGGGCACAGTGGCATATAGAGGGTTAAAGAGCATATCATGGGCCACAGTGCCATATTGGAGTGGCAAGCCTGGGGGCAGATGTGCGTAACTGGGGGACAGGTTGGAAAATACAAGGAAATAAAAACAAAAAAAATATTTTTCTCAATCATAGCTTTTAATATAAAAAATAGTTTACATGAATTAACATTTACTGGTAAAACTTTTTTCCTTTGGGGTCGTCTTATATTCAGGCTTTTTCTTTTATTCCTAAGTTAATATTCAGATTTTGGGGGGTCGTCTTATAATCAGGGTCGTCTTATAATCGAGCAAATACAGCATATATATATATATATATATATATATATACACACACACTGCGTATAGTGCTGCAGAACCTGATGATTGCATATCTAGGAACTCTCAGTGTTTTTGCCCCAATCTCAGGGTCTCAGGGTGATGCAGCAGATTCTCAGGGTCACACAGTCTTGAGCTGCCTCCAGAGCGTTTCACTGTTCTGATCATAAATAAGACTCCAAATTGGTGTCTTTGTTCTATTATTACATTCCTGCATGAATGTGTCACTCGAGTAAGTATATCTTTAAATAAGGATAAGTCAAGTTTTCCATGAGAACCATATTAGAGCCAGGTGGGTAACACAAATTGGTAAGTCTCTATGAAGAATCTTCTTGATGGGCTATTAAATACTTCAAGAATTTTTGGGTTGGCTTATCAAGTCTACTGGGCATTATGTATAAACCTTGTGATTATCAAAATACACATTTTGTGGGGGAAAAACTATGGAATACCCTATTGAGCCTAAACATGTAGGAATTTAAAAACTGGGAGAAATCGTAGCCCATATGATAAGCCAAATCCAAGTCAAAGAGAGAGACTGTGCCAGGAACCCTTTGACGGTACAGAAATCATTGTTTAAAAACTCCTTAATTTGAAAGATTCCTAAATAAGGGTTTAGCAGTTGTTGCCACCTATTGTGAAAAAAAATTATAGTGAGGTTTTCTGTAATGTTTTCACTAGTCTCCCTCTAAAACACTGGGCAGCTGGCACGTGTGGTTGCAACTAGAACATCTTTATATGCTTTAAGTAATCTGCCGGTCCTACTGCTTTATATGAGCTGAACCAATTTTGCAATCCAGCCACGGCTCCGAATTCATATATTGCATTGCCAATCTGGTACGCGCAACAAGAGATTTAGTTATTGACTTATCCATGCTTTACCTAGCAACTTCACAAAGCATGCTTCTTGATAAAACTATTTATCATGTTAGTAACGTATAAAAGTAAAAGAACTCAGATGGGAAAAAGTTTACTTATCAATAAAATGTTCTGGCATAATAACATCTGAGAAATTGTTTCACCTTCAAAGAAAGCTTTTAGATAAAGTATAAAGTAGTTTAATGCCCAGGTAGTATTTCTTCACAATAGGCGGTCTAGAAGAACAAGGTAGATTTAAAACATTCATCTGCCACTGTGAAGAGATGTGGACATGCATTCGTATCGAACAGCTTACAAGTACCAAAGAAGAACAAAAGAAAAAAACATTTAAGAGACATTTATACATAGACGCAAAATGTTATCTACAAAAAAAATCAATCAACTACGTCAGAGTGACGAAGTATTTATATCAATTAACAGAAATAGATCTCTTGATGCCCAACACAAACCAATAGAGGTTCTCCATTCCCCGTCTCACCTCATGCTCCAATCCAACCGCGGGAAAGGGACACCAATCCCCAGAAAGGGTTCTACTAGGCCCCAATCCTGGGAAAAGGTCCTACCAAAGGCCAATTCCCATGAAGAGGCCAATGGGCTTGAATGCCTCGGAAGAGCATAGACACAGTCCTGGGTAGCAGGGCGGCCAATGCCATTGAAGGGGCTCATGGCTGATCAAGGAGGTCAAGCCCTCCTGCTTTGCCCATACACAGATACTGGTTATATCTGTGTATATAGGTGTAAAAAGCAGTTGCACAATTTCCAAACCACTACCTTGCTCCCTAGTAAAATAGCCATATAACAAGTTACACATACTGTACAGCAGATGACTAAAAGTGGACAACAAAAGCACCTAAGGAAACTTGTTCTGAAACAAGGAAAGAATACAAATGAAGGGGATTTGAAACAACACAGCAGGGGGGAAAAGCATTTCAAGGAAGAGAATGATATTGAGCCTTCAGGGCAGAGAGTTCCAATAATATTGAAAATATCTTAAAGAAAAAGATTTTGAAATCTCGGGAACTATTTAGAGAGAAATGGATCACATTTAAAGCTAGTGAAAAGAAAGACTTAAAAAAAGGAGCAGAAGCAGAAAACCAATAAAAGAAATTCCATAATCTAAACAATTAAGGCCAAAGGCGGAACTCCCTATGAATATATATCAATTTTCACATATCAGATCATACCTGCAAGCAGTCCAAAGCTTGCCTGGACAGTCTTAAGCAATGAGGATTTTGTCCCAGCTGTCAATTGTTCCAGCAAAAGTCCCATCCATTAGGACTGGGGATGTTGAACTCAAAAGGGAAGTCGCTTCTACACAGCACACCCTTCCATCATCGTGGTACATTGTTCACACTACACCATCACACTCGCAAAGGTTTGCACTTCAGTATTAAAGAGTTTAAATACACATGGAGTTGTGCACACCAGCACTGAAAATGTGAACCACACACACATAGATGGTTTTCACTAGACTTGGGCACCAGGGGGCTCTTCGTGTTCGTCTTCGTGCTCGTCTTCGGGGAAAAAAAAATCTTCGTATTCCGCGAATATTCGCCCGTTCCTGTCTTCTCTTCGGGCGAATATTCGCGGACATTCTTCGTGCTCGTTTAATCTTCGTTTTCCTCCTGGTTGCCTAGCAGGGGTTAATACGGGGTTAATAACACATCACAGCAGCAGCAGCTGCCGTGAAGGTACGTGTGTGCAGCTCTATTGGTCGTTTCGGCAGGGGGCTGGTCTGGCATCAACGAGTGAATTGCAGAACTGCAGAATGCACTTCATTCGTTGATGGCAGGCGAGCCCCCTGCCGAAACGACCAATAGAGTTGCACACACATACCGAGGTGTACTGTCCATAGATGTTTAATAAAAGAATAGGGAATATTTTACATTTTTAAATTGATTTTGGACCACTTTACATGCCTAACATTTGCTACCTATTTACAATGGCATACTTTGCAACAACCCAACTTACTTATTGGACAGGACTGGAAAATAGCAGGACTGTCCACCAAAATCTTGGGTGTGTTGGCAGGTATGCTGATGGAAAAATGTTGGACAAGAACTAAAAAATAGCTTAGGGTTAATGTACGGTTATGTTTAAGATTAGTAGCAGTGCACTGGTTTGGTTAAAGATGGATTATGTCTAAATAATAATAATTTAATTTTAATGTTTTTTTTTTAAAAAAAAATAGGGGTTTATTTAAATGTATTTTAAAGTTAGATTTATTATTTAGTACTTGATTATATTTATTAAATGTTTATAGTAGCGTTACCTACCAAGCTATAACTACCTATGTGTATTTGCATTTTGCATACCTAGTTTAGCTAAATTAGATGGGACAGGACTGGAAAAAAGCAGGACTGTCCCTGAAAAAGTTGGGTCTGTTGGCAGGTATGTGGATGGAAAAATGTTATAGGGTGAAGTGTGAGTTATAGTGTTAATGTAATGCTATTAGTGAGTGAAGGCCAGGGCAAATAACAAGGAAAACGTCCTTGTGTTTTGTGCATTGTAAGTGTGTGTGTATGTGTGTTATGTGTGATGTCACTGTGTGTTATATGTGTTATATGTGTTATTGTGTGTGTTATGTTTGGTTGGTTGTGTATCAGAAGGAAAATAATGAAATGGAAAAGGAAATGGGAAAGGCAAATGAGTGGGCAATTGGCGACCCGCTCACCTGTTTCACCCCAGGGCAAAGCACCCAAACACTGTCAGTCTTAGACGTTTGGCAGCAGACTTCCAGAGCTCAGACACAAGGCCCTAGCGTAAGCTGGCCACTCCGGCGGAGGTAGCAGGCGTTGCCACACCGCAAACAGAGGCAGCCAGGGGGGAGAAACTGCCCTTACCATTAGGGACATTTTGGGCATGACTCTAGCCAGGAAGCGAACTGGCAGAGAAGAGATGCTGGCACCACCACCAGCAGCAGCATTGAAAAGGCGAATGAGTGGGCAATTGGCGACCCACTCACCTGTTTCACCCCAGGGCAAAGCACCCAAACACTGTCAGTCTTAGACGTTTGGCAGCAGACTTCCAGAGCTCAGACACAAGGCCCTAGCGTAAGCTGGCCACTCCGGCGGAGGTAGCAGGCGTTGCCACACCGCAGACAGAGGCAGCCAGGGGGGAGAAACTGCCCTTACCATTAGGGACATTTGATTCATGACACTAGCCAGGAAGCGAACTGGCATCGAAGAGACACTGGCACCACCAGCAGCAGCAGCAGCAGCAGAATTGGGAAAGGCGAATGAGTGGGCAATTGGCGACCCACTCACCTGTTTCACCCCAGGGCAAAGCACCCAAACACTGTCAGTCTTAAACGTTTGGCAGCAGACTTCCAGAGCTCAGACACAAGGCCCTAGCGTAAGCTGGCCACTCCGGCGGAGGTAGCAGGCGTTGCCACACCGCAGACAGAGGCAGCCAGGGGGGAGAAACTGCCCTTACCATTAGGGACATTTGATTCATGACACTAGCCAGGAAGCGAACTGGCAGAGAAGAGACACTGGCACCACCACCAGCAGCAGAATTGGGAAAGGCGAATGAGTGGGCAATTGGCGACCCACTCACCTGTTTCACCCCAGGGCAAAGCACCCAAACACTGTCAGTCTTAGACGTTTGGCAGCAGACTTCCAGAGCTCAGACACAAGGCCCTAGCGTAAGCTGGCCACTCCGGCGGAGGTAGCAGGCGTTGCCACACCGCAGACAGAGGCAGCCAGGGGGGAGAAACTGCCCTTACAATTAGGGACATTTTGGGCATGACTCTAGCCAGGAAGCGAACTGGCAGAGAAGAGATGCTGGCACCACCACCACCACCACCACCACCACCAGCAGCATTGAAAAATTGGAAAGGCGAATGAGTGGGCAATTGGCGACCCACTCACCTGTTTCACCCCAGGGCAAAGCACCCAAACACTGTCAGTCTTAGACGTTTGGCAGCAGACTTCCAGAGCTCAGACACTAGGCCCTAGCGTAAGCTGGCCACTCCGGCGGAGGTAGCAGGCGTTGCCACACCGCAGACAGAGGCAGCCAGGGGGGAGAAACTGCCCTTACCATTAGGGACATTTGATTCATGACACTAGCCAGGAAGCGAACTGGCATCGAAGAGACACTGGCACCACCAGCAGCAGCAGCAGCAGCAGAATTGGGAAAGGCGAATGAGTGGGCAATTGGCGACCCACTCACCTGTTTCACCCCAGGGCAAAGCACCCAAACACTGTCAGTCTTAGACGTTTGGCAGCAGACTTCCAGAGCTCAGACACTAGGCCCTAGCGTAAGCTGGCCACTCCGGCGGAGGTAGCAGGCGTTGCCACACCGCAGACAGAGGCAGCCAGGGGGGAGAAACTGCCCTTACCATTAGGGACATTTGATTCATGACACTAGCCAGGAAGCGAACTGGCATCGAAGAGACACTGGCACCACCAGCAGCAGCAGCAGCAGCAGAATTGGGAAAGGCGAATGAGTGGGCAATTGGCGACCCACTCACCTGTTTCACCCCAGGGCAAAGCACCCAAACACTGTCAGTCTTAGACGTTTGGCAGCAGACTTCCAGAGCTCAGACACAAGGCCCTAGCGTAAGCTGGCCACTCCGGCGGAGGTAGCAGGCGTTGCCACACCGCAAACAGACGCAGCCAGAGGGGAGAAACTGCCCTTACCACTAGGGACATTTTGGGCATGACTCTAGCCAGGAAGCGAACTGGCAGAGAAGAGATGCTGGCACCACCACCACCACCAGCAGCAGCATTGAAAAATGGGAAAGGCGAATGAGTGGGCAATTGGCGACCCACTCACCTGTTTCACCCCAGGGCAAAGCACCCAAACACTGTCAGTCTTAGACGTTTGGCAGCAGACTTCCAGAGCTCAGACACAAGGCCCTAGCGTAAGCTGGCCACTCCGGCGGAGGTAGCAGGCGTTGCCACACCGCAGACAGAGGCAGCCAGGGGGGAGAAACTGCCCTTACAATTAGGGACATTTTGGGCATGACTCTAGCCAGGAAGCGAACTGGCAGAGAAGAGATGCTGGCACCACCACCAGCAGCAGCATTGAAAAGGCGAATGAGTGGGCAATTGGCGACCCACTCACCTGTTTCACCCCAGGGCAAAGCATCCAAACACTGTCAGTCCTTGGCGTTTGGGAGCGGACTTCCAGAGCTCAGACACAAGGCCCTAGCGTAAGCTGGCTACATTGGCGGAGGTAGCAGGCGTTGCCACACCGCAGCAAGTGCAACCAGGGGGGAGAAACTGCCCTCACCATCAGGGACATTCGAGGCATGACACTAGCCAGGAAGCGAACTGGCATTGAAGAGAGACACTGGCACCACCACCAGCAGCAGCAGAATTGGGAAAGGCAAATGAGTGGGCAATTGACGACCCGCTCACCTGTTTCACCCCAGGGCAAAGCATCCAAACACTGTCAGTCCTTGGCGTTTGGGAGCGGACTTCCAGAGCTCAGACACAAGGCCCTAGCGTAAGCTGGCTACATTGGCGGAGGTAGCAGGCGTTGCCACACCGCAGCAAGTGCAACCAGGGGGGAGAAACTGCCCTTACCATAAGGGACAATTAAGGCATGACACTAGCCAGGAAGCGAACTGGCAGAGAAGAGATGCTGGCACCACCAGCAGCAGCAGCAGCAGCAGCAGCAGCAGCATTGGAAAAGGCAAATGAGTGGGCAATTGACGACCCGCTCACCTGTTTCACCCCAGGGCAAAGCATCCAAACACTGTCAGTCCTTGGCGTTTGGGAGCGGACTTCCAGAGCTCAGACACAAGGCCCTAGCGTAAGCTGGCTACATTGGCGGAGGTAGCAGGCGTTGCCACACCGCAGCAAGTGCAACCAGGGGGGAGAAACTGCCCTTACCATAAGGGACAATTAAGGCATGACACTAGCCAGGAAGCGAACTGGCAGAGAAGAGATGCTGGCACCACCAGCAGCAGCAGCAGCAGCAGCAGCAGCAGCATTGGAAAAGGCAAATGAGTGGGCAATTGACGACCCGCTCACCTGTTTCACCCCAGGGCAAAGCATCCAAACACTGTCAGTCCTTGGCGTTTGGGAGCGGACTTCCAGAGCTCAGACACAAGGCCCTAGCGTAAGCTGGCTACATTGGCGGAGGTAGCAGGCGTTGCCACACCGCAGCAAGTGCAACCAGGGGGGAGAAACTGCCCTTACCATAAGGGACAATTAAGGCATGACACTAGCCAGGAAGCGAACTGGCAGAGAAGAGATGCTGGCACCACCAGCAGCAGCAGCAGCAGCAGCAGCAGCAGCAGCATTGGAAAAGGCAAATGAGTGGGCAATTGACGACCCGCTCACCTGTTTCACCCCAGGGCAAAGCATCCAAACACTGTCAGTCCTTGGCGTTTGGGAGCGGACTTCCAGAGCTCAGACACAAGGCCCTAGCGTAAGCTGGCTACATTGGCGGAGGTAGCAGGCGTTGCCACACCGCAGCAAGTGCAACCAGGGGGGAGAAACTACCCTCACCATCAGGGACATTCGAGGCATGACACTAGCCAGGAAGCGAACTGGCATTGAAGAGAGACACTGGCACCACCACCAGCAGCAGCAGAATTGGGAAAGGCGAATGAGTGGGCAATTGACGACCCGCTCACCTGTTTCACCCCAGGGCAAAGCATCCAAAAACTGTCAGTCCTTGGCGTTTGGGAGCGGACTTCCAGAACTCAGACACAAGGCCCTAGCGTAAGCTGGCTACACCGGCGGAGGTAGCAGGCGTTGCCACACCGCAGCAAGTGCAACCAGGGGGGAGAAACTACCCTCACCATCAGGGACATTCGAGGCATGACACTAGCCAGGAAGCGAACTGGCATTGAAGAGAGACACTGGCACCACCACCAGCAGCAGCAGAATTGGGAAAGGCGAATGAGTGGGCAATTGACGACCCGCTCACCTGTTTCACCCCAGGGCAAAGCATCCAAAAACTGTCAGTCCTTGGCGTTTGGGAGCGGACTTCCAGAACTCAGACACAAGGCCCTAGCGTAAGCTGGCTACACCGGCGGAGGTAGCAGGCGTTGCCACACCGCAGCAAGTGCAACCAGGGGGGAGAAACTACCCTCACCATCAGGGACATTCGAGGCATGACACTAGCCAGGAAGCGAACTGGCATTGAAGAGAGACACTGGCACCACCACCAGCAGCAGCAGAATTGGGAAAGGCGAATGAGTGGGCAATTGACGACCCGCTCACCTGTTTCACCCCAGGGCAAAGCATCCAAGCACTGTCAGTCCTTGGCGTTTGGGAGCAGACCTACAGAACTCAGACACAAGGCCCTAGCGTAAGCTGGCTACACCGGCGGAGGTAGCAGGCGTTGCCACACCGCAGCAAGTGCAACCAGGGGGGAGAAACTACCCTTACCATCAGGGACATTCGAGGCATGACACTAGCCAGGAAGCGAACTGGCATTGAAGAGAGACACTGGCACCACCACCAGCAGCAGCAGAATTGGGAAAGGCGAATGAGTGGGCAATTGACGACCCGCTCACCTGTTTCACCCCAGGGCAAAGCATCCAAGCACTGTCAGTCCTTGGCGTTTGGGAGCAGACCTACAGAACTCAGACACAAGGCCCTAGCATAAGCTAGCTACACCGGCGGAGGTAGCAGGCGTTGCCACACCGCAGCAAGTGCAACCAGGGGGGAGAAACTACCCTTTCCATTAGGGACATCTGAGGCATGATTTCAGCCAGGAAGCGAACTGGCAAAAGATACTGGCACCACCACCAGCAGCAGCGTTGGAAACGGAAAAAGGTGAATGAGTGGGCAATTGACGACCCACTCACCTGTTTCACCCCAGGGCAAAGCATCCAAAGACTGTCAGTCCTAGGCGTTTGGGAGCGGACTTACAGAGCTCAGACACTAGGCCCTAGCGTAAATTGGCTACACCAGCGGAGGTAGCAGGCATTGCCACACCGCAGCAAGTGCAACCAGGGGGAGAAACTACCTTAAACATTAGAGAGAAAAAATTTAACTTTCCAAGCTAAGAGCTGGGTAACCCAATTTGGGCAGATTGAATTTAAGAAAGGCAATCTGCTCCATCAGATGAGGTGCCATGCGTGAGCGCTGTGGACTCAGTATGTTTCCAGTCATAGAAAACACGCGCTCACTTTGAACAGTGGTTGGCGGACATGATAGAAGCTGCTGCGCAACCCATGAGAGTGCAGGCCACACACTCTTCTTTTCATCCCAGTAGCTAAGAGGATCAACATTAGGAGCAGAAGGAACTTCACAGAGGTAAAGTTTGACCATTTCAGCAGCACTACTCTCCTTTCTGCTGCTAGCTCTGTCAGATGGTCCAACTATACTGCCAAGTGCCTCTTCCCAAAACGCAGCTGCTCCACTCAGCTGTGTTGTGCTGCTTGTGGCACTGCTGCTGATGCTGCTGCTAGGGGTAGCAGACCACATCATCTCTTCCTCCTCCTGCACCTCACCCTCCTCGGACAGCATTCCCATTTTACGCTGCCAGTCACGCACCTTGTTGACCAATTGCTCCCGGTAGCTACTGAGAACATTGAATTTCAAAGCTAGCTTTCCCTTAATTCTTGGATCACAAAGGCACGCTAGCATCATTTCGGGACTCTCTTCCATTCGCTTGCGAAGGTGTACTTTTAGCAGATCCTTCAGCTTCCTGACTATGGCTGCTACGTCAGGATGTAGAGTGCCACCTTGAACAGCCTCACGGTTTCCAAGGAACACATCCATCTTGCTGCCTAGATGGGAGAACACTGGGATTACCTGGGCCAGACTGGCAGTGTTTGAGCTTAAATTTTCTGTGGCATCCCTGAATGGTTTAAGGACTGCCACTAGCTGGGCGATCACTGTCCAATCCTCCCTATTCAATGGAGAGGTAATCCCTATATTGTGCTCTGAGGCAAGATTATGGATTGCCCTCTGCTGCTCCAAAATCCTCTCTAGCATGTCTAACGTGGAGTTCCACCGTGTACTGACATCCTGACGTAGGCAGTGTACGGGAAGACCTGACCTCTCTTGCTCTTCCCTCAAAAGTTGGCTAGCCTTAACACTATGGTGAAAGTGCCCAGCGATCTTTCTGCAGCGGGACAGAACTACTGCTGCCACATTAGTTCCTTCTGACATTGCTGCCTTCACTACAAGATGGATGATGTGGGCTGCACAGCGCACACCAACAATATGACCATCTCGCAGCGCTTTCACCATATTGGCACCTCCGTCAGTTACCACAAAACCAACTTCAACATTGGTGCCCGCCTCTGCTCCCACCCAAAGGCTAAACATTTTCCTAATCGCATGCAGAATATTTTGGGAAGTGTGCTTTTCATCCATCACTTCTGCATGGAGAAGGAATGATCGGTAGCCTGCTGCAGCAACTTCCTTAGACACACCGGGCTGCCACCAGTGTGCTGTCAAAGAAAGAAAGGCATGCTGGGCGCTAGGTGCACTCCACAAATCTGTAGTGAAATGAACACACTGACCAGCAGCCTTGGAAAGCTCCTCTTTCACTGCTGCAACACAGGACCGATACAGCGAGGGGACAATGTTCCTGCTGAAAGTGGAACGTGACGGAACTGTGTATTGTGGAGCCACAGCCGCCATCAATTGTTTGAAAGGCTCCCCTTCAATCATGGAGAAGGATGCCCCTCCAACAGCAATGAACTGACCAATAAGTCGCGTTACTTTATTGGCCTGCTGTTTGGGCATCGTTCTCTTGGAGTGGAATGCCCCAAATTCTTCCAGGGTGGGCTGGGCATGCAGTGCTCCAACCTGCCTTGGTCTCTGGCTGCCAGCACTAGTTGCTGCTGCTGCTGCTGCTGCTGCTATTGGCTCAGAAGAAGAAGCTGTTGGGGTTTTTCCACGGCCACCAGCTATGCTGCCTGCACTAAGTTTTACCTCTGCATCTTTCCCCAATAGCACAGCGTTGTGTTGAGTGCTGAGGTGATGCTTCATGCTAGCACTGGTAAAATGGCCAGACACTTTCCCTCTGCTTATTAGCTTCCCACAATGTTTGCACTTTCCATAGCGCCCTTCTTCAACATTTTCAAAGTGCTCCCAAATTGGGGCGCGCATAGCCTTGGAGTGTGCCTTGGGTGCTGCTCTTACTGCTCGGGGTGGATGAACAGAGGCAGAACTAGTGGTGGTGGGACTGGTGGTAACAGTACTGGCCATAGTGGGACTGCTAATTGCTTTAGATTTGCTAGGTTTTGCTGCTGCTGCTGGTGGTGGTGATGGTGATGATCGTAGCGGAGAAGGTGGAGGCTCAGGGGAAAATTGTGCACTAGTCATTTGGACACTGCTCCCTGAGGAATCTGATTCCTGACCACTCATCTCCTCTACTTCCTCTGGCTCATAGTCTAGCTCTTCATTAGCCAGATCGAATGGAATTCCTGCTAGGCTGGAGCTAAGACTGATATCGTCGTGAGACTCGTGACTAGTAGTAGTGCGAGCAGGAAGAATAGACTCTGCACTTGGCCTCTCAGTCTCAGGCTCCTCTGCTACCTCACTAGGTGGAGTTCCACTATGTGTAGCCCTCTCTCTAACTGTCTTTACAAAAATTTTGTAAGGACTTGGTGGCTTGCTAGAGGTACTAGGAGGACATGGCGTGGCGGTACCAGTGGGAACAGTAGGCGCAGCACTAGTGGTGGTAGAGGCGGTAGAGGTGGGGGTGGTGGTGGTGGTTTTCCCTACAAAGGAATGAGATCGCTTTGGTTTGGGACCCCTCTGAGTCTTGCTGCTAATTTGGCTCTGCTTGGTACCTTGCATGCTGCTGGTGGATGGGGAAGATGCTGCTTGGGGCAAAAGGCACTTCTTTTTAGTCACTGGGCTGGTACTACTTGTGCTACCCTTTAACTTTGAACGTGCTTCTGGTGCTTTAGGCTTTCCGTAAAAAACCATAGAGCTTGTGGGCCTAGCCGCACTACTACTGCCTGCTTTTGGTGCCTTTCCTTTACTTGATGATCCTTCAAGCAATGCTTCCCCAAATGATAAGCGAGAGCTTGGCCTACTTGGCCGACTAGACTGACGCAAAGGCTGCATCTTAGAACTGGTGGTGGTGCTGGTGGTGGTGCTGGTGGTGGTGGTGGTAGATGGAGCTTGTCCCTCCTTAGTCCCAAAAGGAGGATCCATTTCAAATTTTGTGTTGTGTGTGTAGTGTAGTGTAGTGTAGTGTAGTGTAGTGTTTAAAAAACTATAAAAAAAAAATAAAAAAATAAAAATAAAAAAAAGGAAAAACGAATTAAAGACAAAAAAATTAGAGGAAGTTCTCTTCAGTGCTACTGCTTAAAAAGTAAAACTATGCACTACTGCACTGTGCTGTGTGCAATCTGCCAAAATCCTAAAGTTATTTAAATTATTAACTCAAGATTAACTATTTAATAACTAGCAGTATTTTATTTTTAATTTGAATTTACACGGGCCTAAGAGCTTAGCCTACTACTATGCTAGCCTAAAGCTATATTTCCTTACTATAAGTCTACCTCTAGGCAGACGCTCTCAAACCCACTAAGCTAAAGTGAGGTTAAATCAGATTCAGTATATGATTTATTAATTAATATTAAGTTATATAATATTAATAGATTAGAACTAATTTACTTATATATTATGTATTATAGATAGAAGAATATAGATTATGAATTAGAATTTAGAATTAGAATTACTTATATTATAGATTATGAATTAGAATATTATTATTTATAATATATTATAGATTAAGATTAAAGAAGATTAGAATTATTTTAGTACTACAGCTAGTAGCTTGAAGCTTTGCTTAGTACAGCTCGTCACAGTCAATTTTTCTTGAAAAGAATTAGAAATAAAATAAAATGTCACAGCAAAACAGTTATCTTCACTGCTTGCTGCACTCACTAGCCCAACAAGTTCACTTCACTGATGGACTGAGGTGAGCAAAACACTAAGGGTACTTTTAATAAAATTGAAATAAAATGTAAAATAAATGAGAAAATCTTTGCAAAACAGTTAACGTCACTGCTTGCTGATCAAAAAAAAACACAGCACTTATGCGGCTGCACTCACTAGCCCAACAAGTTCACTTCACTGATGGACTGAGGTGAGCAAAACAAATGAAATAAAATGAAAGATTAATTAAGAAAAATTGACTTGGTCTCTTACTGTTGCTAAAACAAAGCACAAACTATAGAGCTGCAGCACCAGTACTAATAAGATTAGCTGAACTATACGCTAGTAGTAATTAATTAATATTATTACTTTTATTTATAGCTAATTTAATTAACTATTAAGATAAGAAAGAATTAGAGAATTATTGATATTACTGATTTTAGATTAGACACTAGTAGATGTTCTGAATGTCTACAGTACACTCTACACTAGTATACTATTACTAACTATAACTGACAAATATATATATTTTATAATGAATTCAATTATTAATTATATTAATTAATATTACTGATTTTAAATTAGACACTAGTAGATGAATGTCTACAGTACACTCTACACTAGTATACTATAGTATATATATATATATGACTGACAAATATATATATATATATATTATAATGAACTATTAAATTATAGATTCTATTAAATTGTAATTTATAAATTCTATTTAATTTATTTAAGCAGGACAGGCAATAGGCACTAGTGCCAGCCCAGGGCAAGGGCACCCCAGTGCCACTGAGGCACTGGGTGCACTGTCAACTCAACAGCACTTACACTAAAGTTGATGACAAATTAATTTTAAAAAAATTAAATTAATCAAATTATTATTATTAAATTAATTATATTAAGTAGCACTGAAGTGAGGATGAAGTACACTGTGAGAAAGGCTTACCAGTCTCACACAGAACAGAACAATCTCTCTCTGTAACGCTCGGATGCAGCACAGCAGTGTTGCCAAAGCAGTCACAGCGAAAAATGAATGGATCTCTCAGGCAAGCTCTGGTCTTATAAAGGCGCCTTCAGAATTCAAAAAACAGCAGCACAGGCATTGGACGAGACCCTTAGCGTTACGTCACAAGAGTGAGCTGATTGGACAGACGAGGATCAGCTCACTCCTGTTTGAAATTTTGGCGGTTGCGCGGCAAAAACGAAGACGATCACGAAGAATCTTCGATTCTTCGTGATTGTGAGTCTTCGTCTTCGCCTACGGTTTGCCGGCACTGTATTCTGTTCTACGTTCCTTCGGAACGAACAAAAAAACGGCCTCTTCGTGCTCGTTTTCATGTTCGCCCGAAGACGAATGCACAAGTCTAGTTTTCACTGCAGCAACACAGCTCCTTGTTACATTGTGTCGGTCACTGAGGAGCCAAGTACGCTGCTCCTGCTGTGAGAGGGGGCACCAAACTGTAATACTTTAACCTCCCCCCTGCAAAAGGAACTCACTGTAGACCAGGTCAGGGTATCCAACCGAGTTGACCTTTTACAAAACAGGCACATAGTGGTCATCTGGCATCCCCAATTAGAATTGCGGATTATTCATATTTAAATTGCTCTTACAACAGACATCTTAGCAATGATAAGTCCCCAGCAGGATAAGTTGCAGCAATGCCACCTGGTTCATGTCACAGAGAACCATCACTGTCATGTCTCTCCTGCTGTGAAGTGGCAATCAGCGAGATCAGCAGGCCTGATCTAGGTTGGCCTGCTTGGAAGGAATGAGTGTATGTGTTTTTGTCTGAATAGGGGAGGCTGTATGGGTGTTTTTTGTATGGTGTGTCGTTTAAGGAAGCTGGAGAAGATGTTGGAATTATTAATAGTATTATTTTTATATATGAGCATTTTTCTAGTATTGGCCTTGAGGGCACCTGCGGACAAAGGGTCATGGCGGCAGCTGGTGTAGTTGATGCATATATTTTTGTCTTTAATATGGGTATTTGGGGTATCGGAGTAGAGGTGGAGGACTGTCAGCCGGCCGGCTGAAATTCGGTTCAGGGTTCGATTTGATTTGAACATTTTCCCCTGATATGATGTTTGATTTGGTAAAAAAGTTAAGATTTTCAAAGCATTAGTATTAGCAGAGTGAAGCTCTGAAATTCACTCAAATCGAAATAAGAAAATCGCAAGCTGACTGTAACATCTCAACAATGCCAAGCTACAGCTCTTACAAGCTATCTCAAGGAGAACAGTTACAGGAGAAAACAACTCTTCTAATTCAGAACAATGGGGGTTATATATATAAAAAAATGATTCTGGTGCAAAGTCTAGAAAGTGGTCTTTATCACCACAGCAACCGATGGAACGGTCCAATCAGCAGGAATGTCATCTTTAAGCGTGAGCCTCAATACCTCAGTTACTTAATCTGTATGCAACAGAGCGAGCGCAGAGCTGAAAAATCAGTTCTTTTTAACCGTTTGAATGCCACAAGTATACGTAAGCATAGCTCAATACCAGGTAGTCTTAGTTGTTGGAAAGGTAGTTTAAGAATCTGCAGGCCACAGGGAGCATTTATGTCTCCCATACTCAATTTAAAGTGTTAGAGGAGGCGGATAGTACTTTTTAAAATACACGCTGTAATTACTCTCTGTACTGCATGTAAGTAAAGTTCAGGTCAAGCTGTGCAGTAAAGTCCAAGCAACAACAAAAAAATCTTTTGGATTAAGAAATAGTGAAGATACGAGAACTGGAACAAGTTTTATGAACAGTTCAGAAAAAAAAAACATGCTATTGTTTGGTAAAGAGGTAATAAAGATAATAGAGATAATCTAGAATAGTTAACAATAGTTATCAATTGACTTAGCTGGCAGATCTCAGACTGGGGCAGGTCAACTATTATCCAGGTCAATGGGTACAAGTCTGTTAAACCCAAAAGCAGCCTGACCCCATCACGGGTATTAGGGGGAATCTTAGCTGCCTTTAGAATGGCAAATTACCGCACAAAGCCAATACACATTACCTTTTGTTAAAATGCAGATTGCTTCACTACATACTTGCCCATATTTGAGTGTTTCTATCGCAATACGTAGGCTGTGTTGTGTTCTCAAATTGTATATTGTATTATAGTTTATAAAAATGTTAATGTTATTTTTAATATGCCTACTCTATAAATATATGAAATGCAATCTGATTGCTAATACGCAGCAGCCGCCATTTTTAGCAAAGGTAAAATATCATCACCGCTAATAAACTCTGAGCAAAAAAATGTTAAGACATTAAACCTCCTAAATCGATAAAGGAAAATAACTAGTCACGAAACCTAATGACATGGAGCAACATGTTTTTTAAACCAAAGGTTTCCTAGCCTCATACAAGTTTACAGCGTCTAGAAAACCACAGCTACATGTTGTTCTATGACCTGGCCAACCCAATACAAGATTGACGCAATACCGACCCTTAGAGAGTCTTGTCACGCACGTAAATCATAGCATGGAAATTACATGGGCTCTGCCACAAATAAATTAATCATTCAAAGTGAGCCTGGGTGAGATACATCTGCCATGGAGAAGGGCAATAAAAACCAAATAGTTTTCAAAGGCTGCTGCTGAAAATATTTTTTGCTGCAATAGAGAAAAAGAAAAGTCATTTTACAGAAACTAGTGATTAACGAAACAAAATTGCTCATGATGAGTAAATCAACAGTTAATTCATGAAATGGTAAAAATATATAATCGAATAGAATCCTTACACTGTACCAGCAATAAAGCGGAAGCTATCAAATGCTGTATAATGTTTGAACCATGTAAATTTTATACATCAAACAAAATATACTATATGACCAGAAGTACGTGGACCCTGCACTGCCCTGTATTGTAACAGTGCTAAAGGATCGACTGGTGCTATATAAATAAATGTAATGTTGCATTTTATGGAAATATTTGTCAAAGGTACAATACTGTAGTTATAGAGAGAGATACTAACAGCATTTTAATTTGCAAATAGATTCGCACTCAAACGATAATATGAGCATTTATAGGCAGACAGTAAAAGTAAGTGGAGATAAGCACCATCAATAATAACAATGAACAGAGCTTGACACAGCAGTCTACCCCTGGGAGTCTAACACTTTATTATTATGCATCGCGTTCAACAGACATTCCTGTATTCTATATAACCCTTCACAAACTGCGCCCTAATCTGGATTTTCTAAAATCAACCTGAAATCTGCTAGGTCTGCATCTTCACAACGAAGGCACGAAAGAATGCAAATGACCACCTCTTCACGACTAATCACCCACCTAGCACAGAGTAGGAGAATGTCAGATGCAGGAGATGACAATAATAGCGTCTACAGTTTGACAGCTGGAATTCTGGAAAGGAAAGGGGGATCATATACAATGACTGACAATGCCTTCCAACCCACTGATAGCTTTTCTGAGTTTTTTCTTTAGATTTTAACGTTTATTAGATGATTCTAATTTTGTATTTTAAACAGTAAGTGCCACTAGAATCTTTTGCAAGGTCTCTGTTTACACTCTCTACCTACATCTAAAAGTGTGATTAGGAGCTTGGGTCACAAATTACACAAGTTATTTAAACTCAAAAATGGTGAGCTTACTTTCCAAATGTCTATCTTTAGATGCAAATCCCCCCTTTCTTCTGATGACCTTATAGGATTTCATAACGTTCGTAGGTATGTCACAGTTTTCCTGGCTCTTTCAATAACATCATGGGTAAACGTGTTTATAAAAGAAATAATAAATCTGTGTCTGGCATAAATAGCTATCGATGTCATTTAGTCACTAAAGTGTAAGTTTAAAATATTAGCTCATCATATTTGCTACGTATGGGGAAGGCCCAGTGGATCTTCTGCAAAAAAAGACCAGACTGACTCTGCATAATGCATGATCAAATCACTGAGACTTCTTGAAGGTGGATCTAACTACTGAAATTTTAATTATGCAGTGCCACATTAAAATGTTTCCAATTCTTATGGGGGTTGCACCCCTACACAAGGCTAGTCCTGCCCCATTAACTAAGCTAGCCCCGTTCCTACATCATACAAGGTATAGGAGGAGGTATGGCTATAATACTGCCAAAGCAAAATTGTTCCAATCAACCCATCCAATCTGTGCACACCCTTTTAAATATTCCTTACAGTGCCACCACCTACTTAAATACCTTTCACTCAAGCTTGGCTTGTGAAAGCTCTCTCTCTCTCTCTCTCTCTCTCTCTCTCTCTCTCTCTCTCTCTCTCTCTCTCTCTCTCTCTCTCTCTCTCTCTCTCTCTCTCTCTCTCTCTCTCTCTCTCTCTCTCTCTCTCTCTCTCTCTCTCTCTCTCTCTCTCTCTCTCTCTCTCTCTCTCTCTCTCTCTCTCTATATATATATATATATATATATATACACACACACACACACATATATACACACACATATATATACACACACACCCTGGTATGTGGTTGAAAGTCCTGTAAACAATAAACACTGATCTAGAATGTTGAAGCACCTAAAATAAATACAAACAACTGAATGTAACCTGTATAATGTGAATGCTAGAAAGTAGCATAACTAATGAGCGTTACTTGTTAAAGCAGTCGTTGGTCTTACAGACTTCTTTTATTAATACATAATAAAAGCGTTGTTGAAACAAACACATATGAGAACAGATGTGAGGACAATCTTTGGGAGGCTGTCTATCAATTTATTCAGAAGAAAGCCAGATATGTCATCTGAGACTTGGTTCCAGCTGCTGCTGTTTTGTAACAGCAGGAGTTGATGCTGCAACTGAAGATAAGACTGCTTAGAAGGAAACAACTTAGAAAACAAGACGTATTAGGGAGAAAAAGGGCAGAGGGTTCACACAGGACTGAGTTTAGAGAAATATAAAAATTATTTTAGAGCAATCAAGTACTAATAAGCTACGTTGTTTCCTAAAGATTGTATCCATGGATAGAATGTAGCGTGGGGTGACCAGATGTCCCAGGTTTGCGGGGACAGTCCCTAGATTGAGGCTGGGCACTGAAGTGGCCAATGCGGAGGCAAGGCTGTCTTTAAAGCAGGTCAAAAGCCTGCAGCAACCGCGATCGCAGGAGCCCTGATGCTTACCTGTGTAACATCTCTTGTACTGCCCAGGGGATGCAGGAACCCAGTGGAGTCACGTCACATGACCCTGCTCCGTTCCTGCTTCCCCTGGGCGGTACAAGAGAAGCAGTGGCCCCTGCGGAAGTCTGTGAGCGGCACCAAGAGATCTGAAGTTAAGGTAAAGGGGTGGGGGAGGGTGTATGAACAAGTATTCGTGATTGAGGGAATGAATTAATATCTGTGAATGAATGTGTTTTTGAAAATGAGTATATGAATGAATGTGTGTATGTAATAGCATAGATGTGCAAGTGGGGGGGCATGGCACAGTAAGGCTGTTTGAGGCTAGGGTGCCACATGGAGGCTGCTTGGGGGCAAAAATGTCAAATCATTTGCCTCCAATATGGGTGTTGAGCGGGTTCTGTGGATGCAATCTGGATGCAATCCAGGGCTGACATGATAACTAAAGGAGTGGGGAAATATGCAACGGTGTGGGTGGGTGCTGGCTGGGTGCATCACATAAATCAATACTAAATGTGCGGCTAGCTGGGGGCCATGCACAAGGGTGTGGGGGCATTAGGGTGACCATGTCGGCCACGTTTTCCAGGACACATATAATTTTTACATATTGATTTATGTAATGGCCCCAGCTGCCCCCTTGTGTATTGATGTCACCTGGATGCTGAGGAGTTACAATTCCGGCTATTTTATTTATTTATTTCCATAACACAAAACCACCGAAATCCTACTACAGGCCCATGATGCTCTCAATCTGCCCAAAAGATTCTAAGTATTTTTTTTATCTCATGGACAAAATGTGAGAAATAACATATATATCATACAATCACTCAATAAACACATACAAAATACACTGCATGTATAGTTTGAATAAAATATGCTTATAAATTTTGTACCACTTACCAATTAAAATGAAATGTCTGGATTTCATTTAAAAAATCTGGTCACTGTAATGTAGTGCAAATGTTCTGGGTTTTCCTATGTTTTTAATACAGAGCTCTTTGTGGATATTAATAAAAGTGTCATTGCTTTTAGATTTTTTTTCACAAATGCTCTTTTTGAAACAAAAAAATCTTTAGATTTTTGGGGATTTTAGTAGTATCTGTTTGGTTAAAAAAAATAAAAAAATTAAAAAAATAAAACTCAAATCAAATTTGTTTTCCTAAACACAGGTAGAACACAAGAATGTATGTGGTCCCTAAACTACAGTGTATAGCGGCCTTCTATTGGCTGGATGCAAGCGTTTGTCTTTTGGCTACCCTTGTTTAGAAGGCTATGCAAGATTATAAAAGGATTAGTAATGGGATTGATGCTGAAATCAGTGTCAATTACATTGACAGCATCCTCTTATACATTCTTTGGTTTAATTTTCTTTGTAAAAAGATTGGAAATATTATTTATGTTGTTGGTCATCTACCAGACCTCTACCTACAGATGCAGAAAGTGGTAGTTGTTCCCATCTACCTTAAATTTAAAGAAATCAAAACATTTAAAAATGAGCGTGGCAAGCATTTCCAAGAAACATCTGAAAGATTTCAGATTATTATGCTAGAACAGATCTTCAACCTGTCTTGTTTTCATTTGAATTCGGCTGGTGCCATCTTGTGGCAATTACACTACGCTCATTGCAAACATTTTTTTTTGTCTTTTTTTATAGTCTTCAATCCACCTGTGTGTTCAGGTCTCACAGGGACTGGCGAACCAAAACCTGCATTAGTTTAAAGCTACATTAGAAGTACTATAAATCCATAGAATCTAAAGAGAATTTTCCAAATGTGTTAGGTCTAACATTTTTATCGAGACTAACATTTATTTATACAGCTCCAATAATGTATACAACATATAGGACATGACAAAATCAGGCTGACAGAAATACTAAACACGGTACTTGAAGTGAGTTTTCATTATCAACTCCCAGCTTCCGTAAGACACTGCAAGTTCAATCTCCATTATTTTCCTTGGGAACTGAATTTGAGAGCGCAACTTCTGGATAACTCGGTGCTTAACACTGCTTAAAAGAATTACTGAGGTTTCAAAAATCACTTCTTATTTTCTACTGTGAGATGGCTAAAGCTGGCTCTTCCGACCTACAAGTGAATATCCCAAGATTAAATAGACTCCATAATTAAAAGACCACCAAAACAAAGCTGGGCTTGTTTGATCACCCCTGTTTGTAAGATCATAAAGAAATAAGCCAAAATTTGCTGATCAATGAGAAACAGACAGTTGACTATGAGGTTTGCCTTTCCTTCAGATAGGACATCAGATCTTTTCTTGAGTCCATGTCCTACCAAGGTTATTCATCTTTTTAATTTCTTTGCAGCTATACTTCATCTTCACTTCTTTTTCGCGTCAGGTCTTGTTCAAGAAGATGGACCATCTATTGCTGTAAATGTGTGTTAACTTCTTGAGAAAAAAACCTATGAAGCCTAACAGATTGTAAGCTTGTTTGTGCAGGGCACTCCCTACCTCTTGTTTCTCTAAGTCGAATTGTTTTGTTATGCACCACTTGCTATGGCCTGTTTACCCGCTGTACAGTGATGCAGACTAGAGCCCTGCGCCCGTTGTTTTTAATCCCGCTCCCGCCCGCTCCCGCAATGTGGGTGTTCTGCTCCCGCCCGCTCCCGCCACATTTGTGGCCAATCCCGCCCGCTCCCGCCACATTTGTGGCCAATCCCGCCCGCCTCCTTACCTGATTTCCCGCGCAGTCCCGCAAGTTGTTCCCTCACAGCGTCTCTTCTCTTTCTCCGCCCAGGAACAAGGCGGAGTCACAGGAAGTGATGTCACATCACGTGACTCCGCCTTGTTCCTAGGTGGAGCAAGATAGGAGACACTGTTATGGAGCAGCGAGAAGACAGCCTTGCGGGACTGCACAGGATTACCGGGACCCGCAGGTACAGACCTCCCACTCCCGCCCGCAGCCCCAGCAAGACCGCCCGCAAGTTTTTTTTGCAGTCCTCTAATGCAGACTATAATGGCGCTATATAAAACAATAATAATGATAATAAAGCTACAAGGTAAAAACTTCTTACATGTCAGATCAACAATGATATGAAGGAAATATTTGAACAAAGGAAGAATTTTCTTATAACGTTTGCTAGGAAATTCAGTAGGACAGGAGTTCTAACTACAATATCCCTTAACTGAGAGTTTAGATAAAACAAATCATTTAATCTCATAGATATAGGAATGCACTCTGAAGGGCCAAGACAGGTATATATATATATATATATATATATATATATTCTGTTTCCTCTGACCTCAACTCACCTCGAACAGTTTATTGAATACAAAACGCTATGCGAGAGAACTTGAATTCTGTAAGGTCTTGTGCCAGCAGAAGGAACTCAAGATTTTGTAGCATGGATATGTCACCCTTATCCACATCAATGTAAGACCTAAGAACTTGGTCTTTCTTATTACATAGAATTTCAGGTGTTATGTTGCTGGATAATAATGAAGCCCTGTCACATATATAAGAATATATCAAACATACTTACAGTTCAACATAAAGGTTTCTTCCTGTTCCCACTTTTTAGAACACCTCTATACACTTTTTAAGACGACCCGTGTCCATGGTTACCACACTGTTTAATAACCTCCTTACTTATTAGGTGCTGCCCAATCCCTGTCCAATTTTTCAGTGTAAAAGTTATAATAAGACATGTTTCCTTATCATTATCATCATCCTCTAATTAGTATGAGTGACCTCGAGCTGCGGACTACTTGCCCAAGACATAAGATAAGGACATGAACCAAATGCTATAATGTCTTACACTTTGACACTTGTGTCAAACTTTCAATCTGTATATTTGATGTATAACAATTATACAAAGATAGAGGAGCGCACAACCTATAAAGTATGGAAGGCCTTAAAATTCAGATTCCCAAACTGCTGCAAGAATAATAATAAGTAACAAAGCAAGAATTCAGCGCATACCCTGTGAATACCATTGAAAAAACACCTAAAAAAGCACAAATATTGAGGATTCTGTCACAGTATATGGCCATATATTTCTTAGCCCACCACTACAATAAAGTACCCCAAGTTTGGCAAGTCCTATCTAGTTTTTCATGGCTATATTGCTTACCAAGGAGCTCAATCATGTCTCATTGATTCAGCTCCTTGGTAAGCAATATAGCCACGAAAAACTAGATAGGACTTGCCAAACTTGGGGATGTATTTCTTTTCTGACACAAAGCCATGTCTAAATCCTTTGTAAAGTACAATGTTCATGACACACAAATAAAGATGGCATGAGTTGCCCCTTACCATGAAATGTGCCATTGTCTGCCAAGAAGTGCCTGCAGTACTGCGGAGGCCGTGCCTTCTCCAGATTCCTTGAACTCATTCTTCTGAAATTCTATGCTTACCATGCAGGCACCTGACCTGAAGAATAACAGGAGAATGGGTAAAACTTAAATTAGCCAATACCGAAATGTAATCCGTTTAGTACATGTAGTACAAAAAAAAGTGTATTAATCAGTTACAGTGACGAAATGTGAATTATCTGCACATTAGCAGTTTACATAAATATTGTTCCAGTAACCAATAATCATAGTGAATGTAAAGCAGATCTGTCACTTCTACTCTTTGTAGTTATATTCACTAAACAGACCTATGCAACAGTTTATACAGATTATTAAAATACTAAATGTGTTTTTCACACTTTATGAATATACAACTGGAATAAGCAATTGTGTAAAGGGATGGCTCCCTTTGGTGGCAATTGATGGTTCTTGATTAACTCTGTAAGGATGGGAGAAAGAAGGTAATATCAGGACAGTAAACTGATACGCTTGTTTTGTCATACTTTCCCGAAGTCAAACAATCTCTGATTGTGTTATAGGCTTACTGATTGTACAACTAAAAGGTCCTTTTTAAGCAGCCCATGGAATTAAAAAAATACTAAGGAAGATACAACTTGTGGTTTACACTCATGGTATATACCATGGTAGCTTAGGCCAGTATAGATATAGGAGGTGATAGCCCTAGGGCCACGTCTCAGTGGACCAACTGGGCATTGTAACGGGTCCATTTACACTATTGAGATCAGTGCAATGAAAGGCGCAGAACTCTGTAGTATCCTTTACACTGCGCAAGCTCCTTTATGTCTGATTTCGTAAGGGGATCAGGTATGAGTAGATGCATGGAAAAAATAGCCTTATGTTTCGAAGATTTGATAAGACTTTCTAGTGATTTCTTCTCAGAGGAAGAGTTTTGTAGTCTAGGAAAGATTACATGAGAAAAAGCAACTATAAGAACTATAGCCGCTACAGACATTTCTGTATCATTGCTGTTCAAGGAGTGGTTCAAGAATGGCTCTCCGTAGAACTGACTTGGCGAACGACAGATGCAGAAGACATAAGGGTTTATGCGCTTGCCTGAGTTGACCCAAGGTGTGTGATAATTCTTTGATGAATTATTGTGTTAAGCATTATCTAACCTCTGCTTAGGTCCTACTTAAAAACTAATCTCTGCAGGGTCACCTTTCACCTTGTATACTGCCAATTCTGGGGGGAGGGGGTAGTAAAACCTCCACAAGTTTATGTCAAGGTTTTCACAGTCGCTCACATTTCTGAATTTTCACTTAAGTCAGAAGCATAAACAGAACTGAAAAGTAATAATATTAATAATGTCAACAACTGAAGCCATCTTCATCCACTAATAGAGAAGGAAAGTGTAAAAAATTAAAAAGAACAAACCATCCTTTCCCCACAAGGCCAGGCTCCAGCAACTTCTACGATAATGGGGGGAGGTGAATTTGTAACACCAACTGACCCTCATACTCTCGTTACTTTCTCCTCAGGACATAGATCGATCAAACCTAACCCAAATGTTTCACCTCCACAATCCCAAAATCACTTCCCGACATGACCAAGTTATATTTGAAACATTTAAAGCTCCCAAGGAGGTTTCAGTAACCGTGTGGAAAATATTCTAGCGAAGCAAAAAACAACTTGACAGAAGTTTGTGGGAACGTGCAGGTGCTGGAGTCCTTGTAAACGAAAAGTCAAAAGAAATTCAAGGTTCCCTCTCAGAGTCACATCTTTTTGTGGGAAAAAGCAAACATGTTGTCACATTCAAGGAGGGTACAGAATCCCGGTAGTTTAGGTCCCTTCATGTGCTAAAACATATCCCAAACAAATCATTAGGACGTAATAGCCTAGGCTTTTGCATCAGGGGGACTAATTTCTGTTTGTACAATTCCTAAGAATCAGTCTCAAAAACATTTTATCCTCGCTCCAATGTTAACATTACTTTGACCGCCTCCATCAATGTTAATGGTGCAACCATCATCCTTATCCCACTCTTCCTAACACAAGATACAACTAAAGACCCACATCTTCAGGGAAGCCGATGAACTGACAGGTTAACTACCCATCCTCCCACACCTTTCCTAGCGTTACCCCAGCTGTCAGGTTTCTCCCATCGTACCATCCATTTCTGACACCTAAGCCAATCTGTAAATATGTCTAGTGAGATGACAAATAATATTTATGTTGGGATATAGTTGTGCTGCCTCCACCTCAAACAGGCCTGGGCTTGTCATGGCGCCACTCACTTACTTTTATTATCACTTGAGCAGTAGATTTGGTCCTTTAGTGTGCAGCCGCTCTCTGGGTACACCTGACAAGTGTAAGAGCGTAGTGTGTGCGGCAGAGTATGCCATGAATGTGTGTGCACAGCATCATTTATTGTCCAATTGCCTGATTTTAATCTCCAGTCCGGCTCTGACTTCAAACATGGTTACACATTAGCTGCCAAGGAATAGTCATATGTATCAACCTTATCAGCTCACATAAAAAAAATCCATCCATAAATTATACCTACTAGCCACCAATGCAAAATAACCACCAGCACTAATTGCATATGTTTGTGGTGGAGCAGATGGGCCCCTGGGGCAGGTCCCTGGTCACAGCTGTTTCTCCTAAAACCCCTCTTGTTACCATCAGAAGAACAATGCAGAGAGCAGGTTAATAGAAAATTGACATTGCAGAAGGGAACTTGTAAAACTAGATCCACGCATGGAAGACACAGGCTGCTCATTAACAGGTGTATAAGCCAGTATTTACACAATATAGCTCTCCCCCTCTCGATGTCCCGGAGCCATTAACCTGTTTTGTGCAGAACGCTTGTTAGTAACCCAATGTCGTAAAAATGACTATACAACATAATAAGTAAGCAGGGATCATAAACACAACTTTATTTTCATGTTCTCAGCATCTCAATGATTAGAAATCCCCATCAAACTATCCTTCCTTTCATTAAGTTATTCAATCCTTTGTAAGGACGGGGGGGGGAGAAGGGAGCGGACAGGAAATTATCTGCTATTCAGCTATTCCCACCGTTTGTCTCAGATCTGAGCTTTTTTTTGAGTAGAGAAGTTTAGCTAAGTTTAAAGAACTCTATGTATTTGCTCCTTTATGTCAATGCTTCTGAACAGAGCTTTGTTTTTAAAAAAATAACTTTTGTGAATGAACATGTTTATCAACACATGCTGATACATTTTAACACCTTAACACTAGACTACCTGATAAAATGTAGTCATATATATATATAAGCGGATGTGACATAATTGTGTATTACATTCTGCTGTTTTATTTTATTGGAAGCGTGGTAGATAAATAGAACAGACTCCCATCAGAAGAGGTGGAAGACTGTAAAGAGTCTTTACATCAGGACAACTGGGCAGACTGGATGGGCATAATGGTTCTCATCTGCCATTAAAATCAGTTTCAGTCATCTATTCTTAAGTGTTATCAGGCTTAAAGTTAATAGATTGTAAGCCTACAAGAGCGAGCCCTCGTCTCCTTCTGTACCAGTATGTTACCAGTATGTTAATATTATTAACCAGTGTTAATACTATTGCCGTTTTTTGTCAATTTAAATGGACAGTTATTGTGATAGGTGCAGAGGTAGCTTATTTCTTGACACTTCTGCTCCTAACCCAAATGTGTATCTCTGTATAATTATTATTATTATCAAAAAAGGTGAGAGTCCCTCCCTTGTGTATCCTAATGGGCAGCACTATTCATATTCCAGCAAATCCCCTCATTAAGGGAGTCCTAAATTGCCCTGTAACTATTTGTTACTGAGGCACTCAGTTGCAATGCACTCTAATCCACAAAGTGGAAAATCCAGGTCAGGCTTTATGCGAGTGCTTGAAGGGGTTAAATTACACAGGTGTATCTGTCCTCACAATTCCCATGATACTGTCACTCTATCTCCTTCTGTCTGCAACTAACAGGACATAATCTGGAGGAGCGACTTTGGTTTCTAAGACCATTTAACCCTTGCACTGCTACGACACAGGCATCACTGTGACTACGAGTACAAGTGGCGTTAAACAGCTTTTGAAAAATGATTCAGCAAAGCAATGTTAAAAGTAAGATCTGTGGAATCAATTATTTGGGGGTTAGAAGAACTAATGGTGATTTCTGACAGCTTTCCCTGGTCTTCTGCTGAAGAAGCTGTTCTCCAACCATAGAGAAACTGGCTTCTCTATGGAGGTAGGTAGACAATGCAGTAGAGCAGCAGGTAATGCGAGCAGAATGCTTGGTTGTATAACGAGAGGTATTAGCTGTAGAAAGAGGGAAGAGCTCATGCCGTTGTACAGATCACTGGTGAGACTTCACTTGGAGTATTGTGTACAGTACTGGAGACCGTATCTCCAGAAGGATATAGAAATGTTGGAGAAAGTTCAGAGAAGGGCTACTAAAATGGTTCATGGATTACAAGATAAACCTTACCAGGACAGGTTAAAGGGTCTTAACATATATATAGCCTGGAAGAAAGACGTGACAGTGGGGATATGATAGAAACATTTAAACGCTTAAAGGGAGTCAACATGATAAAGGAAGAACGTTTATTTCAAAGGAGAAATACTACCACAACAAGAGGATATAGTCCTAAATCAGAGGGGGTAAATGTTGAAAAGTAACATCAGGATATATTACTTTACTCAGAGGGCAGTGGATGCATGGAATAGCCTTTTCACAGAAGTGGCAAAGGGTTAATTCAGCGAAGGCATTAAAGCATGCAGAAGGCTTTCCTAGACATAAAATAGACCCAAGGACTAATTAAAGTATTGTTTCTATTCATCCAAGACTGCACACACACACGCATATTACATAGCACATATAACTCTGCTTTTAAATCAAATTTAAGAAAGAGAAGACCAGTGCAAAGGCATACATAAAAAATAAAAGCACATATGTAATGGATAACTACACATGAAACAAATAAATCACCGGAAATTGATATGTATATGTTAATTGATTGTTCTAATCTTGAGCAATTTGTGTGTTTGCACAATTCCTCTGACAATTGTTCCTCTTGGAAATCAGAAAATCTTTTAAAATGCAGACTTACTGAAGAAATGTTCAAGGAACTTAAAAATGTGTGTATGGTTTTTAAAGGCATACAATGTAAAATAGCTTGGAATCGTTAAAAAAAATCCCAAATACAGGAGGAAAGTCCCATCATCCGTGTATTTAAAGGCTACCTCCAGGACCAACATCCACTAATGAAAGCACCGGGACATGTCATCGTGAACATACCTGGGAACTTTTGGGCTCCAGCAATCCGGAACCTACCATTGCAGGACGCCGCCAGATGTCGCAGGAGATACCCTAATTAAGGGGGAGATGGAGGGGGTGGGGCGTGGGGGCTTTGCAGGCTAGACACAGACCCCTGTAGTGAAAATGTAAAGGGGGGGAGTCTTGGCCCACTGAGTAAGGGCAATTTGCCAACAGTAATACATCAAAGGCTGCCACCCAGGCTTGGACTAGCCATTGTGCAACAGCCCAGTGGGCCACTGGCCATTGGGGTCCAATACTCCTAGTGGCAGATCGGGTGCTGTGGCGTGCTGTCCGCAGCTGCTTGGAGAACTGTACTATTCATCTTAATAAGGAAAGTGGATACCTTATATTAGGCAACATGGAAAAAGATACAGAGTAACAAATCTTTCCTTTCATCATGAGGGAGACAACCTAAGTTACTTAGGCTATGACTTAGTGGCCTTCTAAGTGACACAGAGAATTAACGGTTAATTAGATAAAAACCCAAAGAGTCTAGCAAGGCTTGTTCTTGCTTAAAGACAGATTTGGACATCTCTGATCCTACGTATTGTAATTCCATTTAAAATATTGTCACTCCATATGTTGTTGTAGTTAACCCAAAATCCTTATGTCAAAGGTCAGTTTACTAAGTTCTAATGCCAATTAACCATCAGGCGGTAAGACATAGAGTAAATCCGTTATCCCAGCAGCCCAGTGCTCACAAATCCGTTACATATGGCGATGTCTGGGTTTAAAGCCGTGAACCCACAAGAAAGGTAACTAATCGTTTGAATGCCACATTCCCCTTAATTCACATTGTATTGAGTGCTAAAGCTCTCAGCCAGGTACAACTGCATGCAACACAATAGTATCAGGATAGTTTTCACCCAAAAAAATAGATGTTTCATAATATTCCATGAAACCGACAGGAGCAAGAAACCGTAGAACTCTGTAATCATGGAGAAGAATAAACCTGATATGTACGGTAACCAGAACAAAGAAGCCAAGAGACTGCTTTGTAAGGCGAGATGGGATGCGAGAGAATTTGCTTTATCTTTACTGCGGGTGTCTGTTTTTCCTGTAATTATTATAAAGTTGTAGGATTTCTGTAGTGCTTTCTTCTTGGCATCCACAACATGTCTCTCCTGTAATAACAGTTTGGAGTCAGCGGTTTAGTATACTTAATTAGGATGAAACCATAACTCTCTTACAAACCCATGCTTGGACAGGAATGGATACAGACTGGGCTATGGGGAATGCGTTACCAAGTGTTTCTAAGTCTCATTGTGACTTATTCATATTTTTTTATGTAACTGAATAAGGCAGAAGAAAATATAGTTTGGCCACCTGTGAGGATGTGTGGCATGACGCTAGCCTCGCACGCAAAAACGCAACAATGAGTGTGCTACAACTGCACAGACCTTCATTGATTCTTATAGCCGCCAGGGACAGTCAGAGGTGATCAGAAGATCTGGCCTCTGATCCTCACTTTCCACAAAAGCAGGAGAGCAGAAGAGTGCTAAAAAATTTAGGATTGTTGGTTGTTTTATTTACGAGACTTCATTCATAAAGCCATTTTCTGCTCTTTCACATTATTTTGACATTCTGAGCTCCTGGAAAGGAGGAACAAAGAGATGTCTTGCCTTCCAACAGTCCCAGGTTCCACGAGGCATGGGCACTGTCCCGCTCTCCTGTGTTGCTGCCCCACTGTCCTGCTTTTGTAGGAGCATGGGCTAGTTGGAAAGGTCTTCAGATCTCCTCTGACCAGCCTAACGGGGGTGAAAAAGCAAGAGGTCTGTGCTATTGCAGCAAAGAACCCCATTGCAGCTCCAGCTTTGCCTCCTTGCACCTCAGCCTCTCTGTGCACACAAAAAGAAACTGCTCCTTAAAATAAGAAGGGATTACATTTAAAATGTTACATTCTCCCCAATATTGTATAATTGATATACACACCTGCAATCTAACGTCTAGAAGAAAATGGACTAAGGGCATTGAGGGACACCTTGAAGAGGCTACCTAGTATTTTCAGTAATTTATTGAATAAAGTATTGCATATTTCCAATATTTGCAGCCCTAGTAGTAACAATACGTTATAGCCATATAGTGGGAGGTTCTGATTCACCAGGCGTGAAGCCACCTATTTACCATTACCTTCTATTCTGAAGAAAAGTCCCAGCAATGGCTATTGGGTGGAGCAGCGCCGGCAGTGAAATAATCAGATGTGACTCATACCTGCAGTTAATATTTAACTGAATTTTCATTCGAACAGTCTTATCCAACAAAAAAAAGTTTGGACTGAAGGAACAATCATTTTTTTTTCATGACTGCCCTTTTATGCTTTGTGTAATATTTGAGTTCCCCCATGTTCTTCAGAGCCACTCGTCCCTTTCTATTTGACGGCATAGTAGCCTGTTCAGCTAGCCAATACACCATTGTGATGGAAGGGTCCGCAGAGAACGCATTGGGATCGCATTGGGATCAGTGACCCAAATGATAACCCTTGAGAATAAAACAAACGCATGTAAATGCATGTCATGGATTTGTATGTGTATTATAATCTATCACTATGTATACATTAACTGTTTACATGAGGCTTTACAACCTTGGGGAATAGGCACATTCACTAATATGTGTTTTTTGTTTCAAAAGTACTTTGGTTAAAAAGGGACGATATTATCTCGAGAACTGTTTATTCCCCAAAAGTTGGCAACATTTGCATATCTAATCAGTTTCCTGTACAGATGCTCTGTCCTTTTGTCATCCTTATTAAGGCTACCTGAACCAATCAACAACTTAAGAATAGAGGAGAGATAACTTAACGGGGAGGAATAATCACACAGATTGTACGAATAGGTAGTTGGGGAGGCTGTTTTTCTAATACAACTTATTTTCATTTACAGAGAGCATTATGTGTGTTTAGTGTGGGGCACTATAATTGTGTAATTTAAAAGAAAAAAAAAACAACAAAGCTGTAATCCGTATCTGGTGCTGTGAGTAAATAGTTAAGTGAATAACTTTACCTTTTACCCCACCCTTTAGTTTCAGGTGTAAGAGTTTGTAACACGGGTATAAGGAGAGAAGCCGCAGTTCACTAACCAGAGACGGTGCCACGATTAAGAATAGCAATCGATACTGAATCCATAAAACCGAATGACTTCTTTGCCTAATTCTTTGCCTAATTACACCCCAAACCCTTTCGCAAGAACCATCAACAAAGGAAATTATGGCTGCGATGCAATTGTCAATAGCGGGTCGCTTCATTTCCTTGTACTTGTAGCTTCTCTCATGCCACATTTACATATTCTCTACCAACTAAAGCCACATTTACACCACAAAGCCCGGAATATCCTAAGCCCCCATCCACCATAAGATAATTGCCGACACGGGTGGATTCTAAGGTATACATTCACGTGACAGAACTATACATGTTCATACCGCGTATATATGTAAACACACAGAATAAAGCAGTGTCTCGGGTAGCATCGCCATCAAACTATGATTCTTAAGGTACTTTTTAAGTACTTTAATATGCTTTTTTATCTATCTAAAAGAAGACAAAAAAATTACCTTTAATTTTCATGCATAAGGGCTCTCGTAAGACCCCCTGAAACTCATGCACAGCCAATGCTGGAGCTAGCTAGCTGTGAGTACCCCATGCATGCGCGCTGCTGAGCAGAAGATGCATTTGATGGAACCTGTCTACTGCAAAAAGCTAGAAGCAGGGCAAAGTGAGCAGATACAGAGAGGGCATTCAGATGATACCGTCTATCCAATTGCTTGCAAAGTCTAATAATAATTCAAAGGTTATACTCAGTCTTAAATAAAACACTTTAACATTATATTTTAAGTGCTTTCCAGATTAACCATTGGACTGTGGCAGTTGTTAGGTGCCTCCTTAAATCCAAGCCCTGAGGCTTATATCTAAATTATGTATAATACATGAGAGACGAGTTATGATCACGTAGGTCCCCAACACTTAAAGGTCCATGTTTCTGGCTGAATATTATTATTATTTATGCAAAACCAACAATTTAAGCAGTGCCTTACATGGGGCATGTCACATTTGAGGACGGCGCACCCTGGCCAGTTTATGAATACTTTTTTGTTTGTACCGTTTTAGAACGACAGCGACAGAAGCTTAGGAGCACAAGCGAGACTCCAGTCTCTATGCCCTCATTTGACTCATCCAGGGCCTTGGCTCCACCACATGTCTAAAACTACATCACTGAGGTCACTGACCCTCTCCGGGACCTACTGGCCTCCAGTCTCCATTCTCTTTGTCTCAGCTCTCCCTCCCCCTTTCCTCTTATCTATTCTGAATTGTCACCCGCTCCCTGCATTCATACAACTGTTTCTGAATATGTTTTTATGGAAAACATCAATAAAACATGCTTAATTGAAAAACAAAGCCAGGCCCAGGAATCCCCAATTGCCACTTTTGTTTACGTAGCAGTTAGAAGTAGATAGGGCTCCTTCCATGAAGTCAGTGAACCATTATACAATGTAATTTGAAGGTGTTGCTTTTGGCACGTCTCTCCCATGGTGTTTGACTTCAGGAGTTAAATGCAAATAGTTCTAGCATCCAAAGCACAAGGCTGGGGAGTAAAACTTCTCATATAAGATTTTAAACTCTACAAAACATGGCTTCTATTCCCTATGGTGAGTTTACATTTTCCCCGATATAATACATGTTCACTTATCTAAAGAGGTCGTGTTTGATATCTTAGGTCTGAGGCAGACCAACTTTGACTGCAACCAAGAAGCAACATCATGGTGCAAAGTTATAAGAAAATTTCAGTATGTACCAGCCGAGAGGTAACAGCAAAATAAGGCAAATGAAACCTAGTTGGCATCGAGATTAACAAAGTTTTCAGTTACTATAACTTTAAGTACACATTGTGTAGCATACCATGTCCTACTTAGCCATGGTGACCTTGCCATCAACCATCCATGAATGACAGGTCAACTGAACTTCACAAAGTTCAAGCTTAGTGACCCATCTTAGTGAGAACTAGAAGCCTCACACATGGGATTTGCATATAGAGTGACTGTGACTGTGGACCGTGACGTGACGTGGACCGGTTAAGGTTTAAGTCACCAGTGACCAGACGTGACTGTGGACCGGTTAAGGTTTAAGTCATGGCAGAAATATGGGCCGTCTAGAAAGGCTGAAACGCTATTAAGTAGTAATAGGTAGAAAGCACTAATGGTGATGATGTGCTTGGCAGGTAGGTCTAGAACATCACAAGATAGAGTTGTTTGAGGGGACTATTGAAAGGACCTATATTCAGTAATAAATGTGATAAGTATTTGAATGTTATTTTATGATGCATTTTACAATAAAATACAGATACAACACTTGTATCCAACAGTGAAAAAACAAGGCAAGATTCTAACCATGATGGGAATCTGGCTGGAGAATCTTTCAGGCAATATGTTTTCGGGTGAGCGCTCATACCGCTTCACATAAAGCTTTTGTTCTTCCCACTAGCTGAGAATCTCCCTAGCATCAAATGCTCAGCGTTGTTTACCCTCCTCCCAAACTCCTTTTAACGACTGCGTTTTATTATACAACTGGGAGAATGTAACCTATTAAATCCATCAGCTGCATATGTTATTAAGATTTCAGTTTAAGGTCATCAGAGAAGCAGAATGAAGTTTTTACTGGATAAAAGTTTATAAAACCTTAAATTGAAGTCCCTCGTTTAACGCTTCATCATTTGGAATGAAACATAAAATCATTTCGTGGGTACTGCTCACCCTCGCCGGCTGTTGGTTAGTAACGTGTTATACATCAATACAGTTCACCTTGAGTCCCACTAAGAACTTCAGTAATATGACTCTCCATGTAAACGGTGTATGAATAGACTGAAACTGGCATGGACACAGAGGTAAAAGGGGTATGAATACAGTGTACCTTAGACAAGTATCGGGGTATATAATCACCCTGCTGTAAATGATCAGTAGCACACTGAGCAGACATATCGCATATCGATAAAAACTTTTAAGAAAAAACACTGTACAGCCCATGGATTGCCCAGATCTTACAAAATCTAGTTGATTTAAAAAAAAAGTTGCTAGTAGAACAAACAGAAAGTACAGCAAGTGAGAACATCTGAAATATATATATATATATACATATATAGATATATTATATACACATGTATGATATCTGTTGTTGGGTTAATACCCTGTGACTGTTGCCATCACCCGATCGGTGAAGATCCCTGGTATTTGGTGCAGTGCATGGTGTGTTTACACGCAATCTCATACATTGTATCCACACAGCCAGCTCATCACAATAGTATGACCCCAGAGCAGCACAAGCTGTCCCCGAGCAGCTCCAGCCCCGCATCCCGGTGTGTCACAGCAGATCGTGTACCTTTATGCACGTGTCAGAAAGGACCCGTCCCCCGGTAAAGTTCCTCGCGGCAGATCGGAGCTCATCCCCCGGTCCCAGCACCGGCTGTTAATGCGAAAGTACCGCCACCAGCAGCCTAGTGTTTCAAACTGCGAGCCAGCGGGGATAGCACGCAAAACCCGGAGCCGGAATGTGCAGGCTGGGAGCTGGAGTTCCAAGTGACACCTCCCCGCAGTCACTGCACAGGTGGAGGCGCCGCATACAATAGGCGAGGAAGTCAGTCCAGGATTTCCCAGCTGTCTGAGTGTCTGGCACAAGGACAACGTACACGTTCCCTAAAGAATCGTGCCTTCAGTCACAAGATGCACCTGTCCTGGCATCACGTGACATCATACTCCTATGTACCCCTGTGTACCCCCTCACAGGGGGGGGCGGGAAAACATTGCAGTGTTCATTAACAATGCAAGTGGAAGTAATGAATGAAACAGGCACTAAAATGCATATAAAATAGAACAAATATCCTCCTGTAAATGCCCTTCACTAAATAATAGTAAACATTATTATCTTTTATTTATATAGCAACAGCAATTTATACATACAGTCCAAGGGTCTGACACAACTAGAACAAGCAAACCACACATAAGGTAGAGGGCCGCTCACACGCTACACCCAAGGGGAAACATCACCTATTTTTGGCCATTCTAGAGTTGTTTTATATGAATCGTCCCAAAAACGTATACAGAAAAGCCAAACGAGGTGTATTCTATAATGGATGCCCGTTGTAATTCACGAACCATGTACCCCTCCAAACTGCTTACACCGTCAATACTATAACGCACTATATTCTATAACGCACTATATACTATAACGCTCTATATTCTATAACACACCATATACTATCATGTACTATATACTATAACGCACTATATACTAACATGCAGTATACACTATAACACACCATATACTATCATGTACTATATACTATAACGCACTATATACTATCATGTACTATACACTATAACGCACTATATACTATAATGCACGTTTCAATATATTCCAGGTATTACATTTACATGTTTCACCAACTGTGAACGTGCTCTTGAGATTGAACATTATCCTGTTAATATTTAAACTCACTGACTGCTACATAAACAAAGGGGTCTTGTATTTGGGGAGGGGGGGCATGCTGTGTTACCTGGTCTGTGCTTTAGCCTTATGTGTTAATATTACTGTGACCCTAAACAGCCCAGTATAATAGGCACATTCTGCTATTCCCCTGTATGCTTGACAATGGATAATTGGAACTGGCGCAAGCTTAAGAAGGAAGTAATAGTAGGGTAAATAATCAGGGGTATACAATTTATTCAACGACAATGTACTCTTAAAACATATTGGCATAAAAAGGTCAATAGACACAAAGCACATTAGAAATAAAATAGACCTAACGTGTTTCGCCTCACTGGGCTTCTTCAGAGACAAGTATTACGGTGATAAACCAGTGAAAAAAAGGTTGACTTAGGGTTATTCTTAGGGTTATCACTGTAATACCTGTCTCTGAAGAAGCTCAGTGAGGCGAAACATGTTAGGTGTATTTCATTTCTAATTTGCTCATTGGAAGAAGAAAAAAAAGTCTATCGGCCTTTTTTATGCTCATGTTTTCAGCCATGTTTTAAGATTGCATTGTCGTTGAATAAATTGTACCCCCGTGATTGTTTACACTACTATTACTTCCTTCTTAAGTGCTCGCACTTGTTCCAGTTATCTGTTTTTTGCTTTTCTTTGAGTTTATGGGAACACACTCTCTTGTGTTTGCCAAGTCGCTCCTCTTTCTTACCTTCTTTCTTTCCTCCAATTATTCCGGGCGTAAGACTTTATTGGAACTGACCCTTTATGCTTGATGAAAAGTAGTGTTGTCTTCTCTATCATGTCTCTCCATGCTATCCTTGCACAGCAAACCCCTTTCCCCTCTGAGTTTGCCCGTTTCCTTCTGTATTGTTTAGGGAGATGCTGTGATTGGGAGAATGCTTGAGTTTACAATAAGTCTGTGGCGACTGTACCTTTGTATGTTGAAGGCTTAGTTAAGCCCTCCACCCCCCACTAGGTAAATCACCTAACCTAAGTGTGCCACTGGAAGAGCTTTGTAGTGAATACAAAGAGGCATTGATCAGCACACTAATTTGTCTCGTTATGTCAACAAAGCCCTTCCTATATTTCATCCTATATTGTTCTTTTTATCATCATTTTTATTACTCTATATACAGAAATATGGCAAAAATAATGCGCACAGCTTTTTTTATATTGCAAAAATCTTTTACATGCATAAAGATTGCCATTTATAGGTCATTACGTGACATTTGAGCAAGATCTCCTGTTCATACACCACCACTTCTGCCCATAAATAGGAGTATTTGAGTTGGACTCCTATTAATCTCCTATTGAGTATTTGCATTGGACTATATTAAATGTGTGCATTACAGTTTCCAGTGCAAATAACTTCAGGGTTTGATTTGTTTTCCTTTGAATTTTAAGGTCAACCTACAGATGGATTTTACATTAGGAAAAGTTATACTTTGATGACATCATCAACCTTTCCCAGTTTATTTAAATACCGTATATATTTAAGAACTATGAAAAATGCAGGGTATTTCCCCAGAAGTATTTAAATACTTTCATGAGGCCTTTTAACACCAATAGTTGCAAATCTTTTTTTAAAAAAAAAATCTTAGATTTGCTGCATAAACGTAGCAATTGTGCTTACGTCTGTTGCACACCCCACACCGAACGATAACACAATACCCCTATTCTGTTTGCGATATCCCACATATGCACTATTCTGACATAGATTTCAGAGAATTTCAAATTGCAGACTAGGGGCATCTAGGAGGAGGTGGATACAGTGACCTCTACTGACATTGCATATCAGGCCACTATCAATAATCCACCCACATATCACTATTATATTATAATACTACTATAGGCACTTTTCTATGTCTACAATTCCCAAAGGTTTGGAAGCTACACTTTTGACAAATCAAGGCAGGATGAATTTTATACATGTTGGCATAAATGTATTTTATTTTACTTGCTGTCATCTGTACAGCAGATGTCTTTCAACACCTTTTTTGCTCCCCATAAGTACCGTATCCACTCTGAAAAGATGCCATTCTCAGATTTAAACTTAATGGGGCAAAGTGGTTTCTATCCCACACCAATGAAATCTAACATGACCGAAACAGTTGTTTCGATCACAACTACCTTTTAAAAATATCAGTCCTTTGGGTACCAACCGAATACAAGCAATGTAGTTAACAGAGAAGGTCTCAGAAGGCTAACCACCTCATATGTGGTGGGACTCAGCAGTACATCGGCACTTACCCGAACATAAGCCTTAAACATAAGGCACCAGTGATGGAGAGGACAAAACTAGTGATCAATCAGTGAAATAAATAATCTGATCCAATAGGATCACTGCATGGAACCGGCATCTTGGCGTAGCTGCAGGTTTTCATGATAAGTAAGAATAAAGATCCATGCATGCTGGCAACTGATACATTGATCAGCATGTAGAAACAATCATAGGATCATTGTGCAGAGACTGAACACTGTGACATATAAGCTAACAGCCCGTCAAACCCTCGATAAATTATTTTAGAGTGACCAAGCCCTTTTTCTTCACAGATTTCAGCATGACTGTTGGAGCTTTGGGTAAATCGTGCAGCAAAACCATCAATATCACGGCAGAATTACAAGTCTGAGTGGTTTTTCCACCTGTGACATGTGACAAACTGTACTTTTCAACACTTTTTTTTCTTTCTTTCAAGTAAAGTTATCACTGGCAACGGAATCTGATTGAACGATATACTGCACCTGGAGCCTACACAGCCAGAACCTTGTAAGCAGAGTACAATGAGAAAAATGTATTAGAGTGTGAGCTCACAAGAACAGGGTCCTCTTCTTATTCTGCACCAGTATGTCCTGAAGTGTGTTACTCTTATTGTCAAACTCTAGATTAATGTTCATTTTACTGTTATTGTAAATTTCATTGTCCCCTTATTGAAACGGTACTATGAATTCTACTAGCGATGCATGAATTTATAATATACATATAACTGTACTCTTTACACCAGTAAAATAAACTTAAAGATTAAAAGAAATGACCATAAGGATGTTTGTGTCATACATAATTCACAATTTCTGGAAAAATTATGGATATAATAGTCAGTCCAGACTGATGTTGCATTTGGGACTGTTTTAATGTGTGCCTAATCAAAAGGCAAGTATACAGTCATACAACCATTTCCACAAACTGAAATATCCTAATATCGAAAACCCATTCAACATTTCTAGTCTGCTAATTTTTCCTGATGTACATGCATGTTCAAATTCCATCACTATATTGGCCTCTACCACTTCTGATGGGAGGCTGTTCCATTTATCTACCACACTCTCAGTGAAGTAAAAGCTCAGCTACAAACTCTTAAGATTAGTGCTCCCTGCAGACATTAAGCAAACATTTGTGGTTTTGTTTATTTGTATTAAATACTTTTCATCCTTCAATCTCACTAAACCACCACGGCCTCAGAATCTTGTCATCGCGAGCGTACAGACGAGGGGATCCACTGCCACATTTTCTGTCTCGCTTTCCCTTACACGCCAGTAAACATGGCCACATTGTTTGTTGGGTCAAAGTCTGTCGGGAGCACTAATCTTAAGTTTTACCTCCTACTCCAAACTCTCCGCCAGTAGCCGAGTTGGCTTCGGACATTAGCATAACAATAGGCTTTGAATGACACGCTTGCTGAGTAAGACATGCTCTGATGTTAATGTACAACTAAGAAAGATTAAATAAATTAAACACTCAGCAAAGACCTTGTTTAAACGTATTTATTTCTTTAATTTTTTTTTAAAAAAAAACACGCTGAGCCATAAATACTATCCATTTGCAGGTTACAATCTGGTCACAAAGTAACTCAGTGACACAACTTTGCTTCCAGACAAAACACTCCTTAGCAAGATGTAACAGTAAGCTGGGGGAGAGTTATACCTCCAATGATTAGTGAAACATAAACCACCTCTGTCGTGTAACCCTACCATGTAGCTTCTTAGGTTTCACCGTTTGATGCGAGTCCGCCGAGCCTGGCCGATGCCATAGAAACAACGGACTATTGTCAACTGTCCCAGCAGGGGCATTTCTGGCCTCCTGGCCATGAGGCAATTTGAGGAGAAACTTTATCTGAATGTAATTGTTAAGGGCAAGCTTTGTCTGCACCACAAATGAAGGGACGACACAAGCATAGTGTTTGTGAAGGATTTCAATGGGGAGCTCAGTTAAAAAATACAACGCAGGCTAGCAGAAAGAACACATAAACTAGTCCTACGGTTTAATTTTATAGCAGCATGTCTGCTCGGACATCCAGTTATGAACAATACAGCGCTGTGGAATATGATGGTGCTATATAAAACTTTTTTCACTACTCACTGTTAACCAACCTGCCGGGAACCACATTACATTTTGGCTCAAAATCTGTTAGTTGTTTTACCTGAATCTTAGCTTTTGGACAATGTGCTGGGCAGAAACCGTAATCAAGAACAGTCCTTGTCAAGGGATAACACAGAGCCATCTATTTACCCTTTGTATTTATATTTAACATATGAAACTACATTAATTGTATATGTTATCGTATAACAAAACTATATTTATACACAATGAACTGGACCGCCATGCATGCTTATGGGCTATAAGTCCTATACACTAATAACTACCACTAGCAGCAAGGGTTGTAGCCAGAGATGTGAATTTGACTATCCCCACGGTATCATCTTAAAAGAAAAAAGATATATATATATATATATATATATATATATATATATATATATATCGTTATATAAATATATTTCACAGGCTTTAACTCAGTGTTGTAAATAGTAATGTAGTTTTATAGTTTTGCACTGAAAAGAAATTGGTTTGGTTCACAATTCCCCCCCACCCAAAAAAATCACTTTAATATTTTGCTTAGATTGCATACACAAACATCACATTGTGCTTATTCTTCATGGCTATGCTAATTAAGTCCCTTTGCCATAGTCCTTAATAAATCAGATGGTCCCTCTAGGGTATTAAGCCTGGGCTATTTTATTATTTATCACAAGGAAGCATTTTAACTATTAGCTTTCGTCTAGCAGATTGGGCCCTTATAACAGACCTAAACACATGCAAGAATTCACTACACAAATGTTATATTTTGTGAAAAGTAGCTCAAACTGAAAACGACACTATATTATTATGTATAAAAAAAACAGCAAAGCAGAAAACAAAAATATAGAGAGACACAGATACCTGGAATTGCATCAGAACCACTAAGTCCTTGGCAAACACAGTATAAACAATACTAGCTTTACTTTAAATAAAGGCTGTGTCGGTTTATTATACTTGCAAGCCAGTGCATGGAACAAAGGCAGATAATCAAAATCTCCTGCAAAGGCATTATATGCACAGCTATGCCGCGGGGGGGGGGGGGGGTTGGACTGAACGAAAAATAAAAAAGGCACAAGGTTTGTACCGGAAGAGGAGAAAAGTCAGGACACTAGGTCATAGTCTTTACTTAGAATGTGGTAGACATGTGGAACTTTCTCCCAGCAGAAGCTGAACACTTTAACAAAGCGAGGGAGTTTAAACATGCAAAGCTGAGTCTTTACAGCTGAAACAATGGGCCGACTAAATGGGCCAAGTTATTTATAGATTTATATAGTATTTTATTTTTCAAATTCCACCAGAAGCTGCAGTACACATTCAAGTAAATGTCCACCAAAGTACATTTTTCACTAATGCTGCAAACATGTTGAAAAGCAATTTGAAAATGTATAATTTATAATCAGACCGTATTAAATCCAGCCGTTAATCTTAAACATCCTTTTGAATATGCTCACGGACATGTACGCCCATTGTTTGCTAACAAAAGCTTATTAACAAAACCACTAATACCTAAATCAGATATTTGTTCTGAAACCTGACCCTTCCTCGGTTTTGTTTTTAACTCCAGTCAATCTTATCTCTTAATTGTTGGTTTGTCTCACTTACTGAAGAAATTAGCACTCGTTATAAACTTACAAACAAAGCATTGATTTATTCACTCCGTATACAGTTAGAAGGATAGTATGATAATAAAATGTATTCACTAAATTTTTTTTCTAATGAAATACTTTTTTCTATTGTGGTAAATAAATTTCAGGAAAAAGTAAACAAAACACTTTGTTTTTATAATAAAAGCACAAAACAAAGGAAGAGTAAAGCACATACCCAACGAATACCATTCAGAAACACCTGAGGCATAAATATTAGGTACTACATCACATTATATTGCCATACATCGCTTATCCCACCATTACATCAAAGTACCCCAAGTTTGGTGAGTCCTATCTAATGTTTCATGGCTATATTGCATATCAAGGAGCTGAATCAGTGGGACTGCACCGCATTTTAACCCAAATGAGACTCTCAAGCAATTTAAAGTCTTCTCTGGATACCATTAATGAAGTACCTGTGCAGCTAGAGGGGCTCCTCAACACTAAGGTTTGGGCAGAACCTTCAAACATGCATCGCAAAAAATATATATAGGTGCCAGAGAAGGCTTTAAATTGCTTAAGGTTGTGCGCTCCTCTATCTTGTCTTCTTTTTTTGTATAATAAAAGAACTAAAAGAAATAATAAACTCAGGTTCTGTATTTTTTCCAGTAGTTCACTATATTACTAGCAAGTTGTTTCAGTTTTTGTACAATATTATTATTCAACATTTTATTGGTCAACATGTTGAGCTGGCTTTCCCGTTTCCACATGCCTTTTCCTTTTTTCTGCGCCTTGACTTCTGCTTGCAAGAGTCTCTTATAAAATTTCCAAAGTGTTGGATGTTCATCTATCCTCGGAACGCGAGACACTTTTCCAAGCCCTTGCCTTAAGATCTCCACATTCAGGCACTCATTGAAAAGTCCTCTCTGCGGGGGAAAAAAATATACAAACAGAACATGTAACGTTTATATGCAGAAAGGGTTGGTGGGGAAAAAAAAGCATCTGAGACGTTCTAAATTAATGCCAGCCATTAGTATATCAAATAAGCAAATTAAATATATCTGGCGTTTATGAAACTATAAAAAAATCCATTGGGGTGAATATTTAAACAATCAAATGTATTAAGGGACATGGCATTCTAACAATAAAAGTGTAAAAACTGCACCTCTCCAGGAACCATAAACTGTACAACTGGGGATTCTTCACATATAGTTTCCATTATTACATACAGCGTAAGATAACGGGATACTATGATAAAGATTCATATGTAACCCTTAGAATGCAAGGGGTCAGGGTATGTTTCCCCCTGGGAGACCAGGCTAATGCTTCTAGTACTCTGAATCCCTTAAGGACAATGGGTTGTCCGTAAAACCCATTAAAACAATGCATTGTGAGCCTGTACATGTACGGGCTCCCACTCCTCCATAGTAAATGTATCCAACAGATGTGGCTGCATATACAGGAAGGTCACCATGTAGGTTTCAGGGCAGGCGCACATAAAAAGGGGTTCAACTACATAAGCATTTCTAAAGAAGTTACATATAAGGAAAAGATCTGTTAAATATAAGCAAAAATACTAATTTTTGCACCCACTTTTGAGGGCTAAAACACCCACCAACCACATCATTATTCGGGTTTAGGGGGATAGGAGTTGTAACCCATGAAAGCTCATACATGCAAGAGCTTCTACTCTTACTGCTGCACATAGCAAGCAACCTTCAGGTAAAAGCAAACATACGCGCACAGCAAAGATTTGCCGGTTTATTTGACAAGAACATAAATGCCTTCCAGAAAATCAGGAAATACAAGTTTCAAATAGTTAGATGGTTTACTTAACACGTGCAACCAGTCTGCAGCCGCTCGCTAATGATGTAAAGACTAAAAGATTTGTAATCACGCTAGAGAAGTTAACTGGATTTTGATTTTGAATGTTCTTCTAATGGTACCATCAGACAAAGATTTTGTACCCCATTAAAACAGAGACACTATTTAATATGCAATCAACATACATTAGATAGTATGGTCACCAACTGTCAGTTTTTTCCCAGGAGAGTCCCGTTATTTGGGAGCTTTCCCCCGGCCAATCTCAATACAAAGGTTTGACAGGAAAATTAGATAACACAATGGGGTGCAGGGAACATCAAGGGTAACTTAATAGAAAACGAACAAGATAGATAATCTATTCTTAAACAGAAAATGAGGAAACTTCCAGCAGTTTCATAATTGATCATAACCAGGCCTGTCTTTCCCACACCCTGCTGTGCCCTGCACCCCTATGTGGCTGTTAACCCTGCTGCCCGGTATCCCCTTTGTGACCGTTACCTTTGCTGTGCCCTGTAACCCCTTTGTGACCGTTACCTCTGCTGTGCCCTGTAACCCCTTTGTGACCGTTACCTCTGCTGTGCCCTGTATCCCCTTTGTGACTGTTACCTCTGCTGTGCCCTATAACCCCTTTGTGACCGTTACCTCTGCTGTGCCCTGTAACCCCTTTGTGACTGTTACCTCTGCTGTGCCCTGTAAAACCTTTGTAACCGTTACCTCTGCTGTGCCCTGTAACCCCTTTGTGACCGTTACCTCTGCTGTGCCCTGTATCCCCTTTGTGACCGTTACCTCTGCTGTGCCCTGTAACCCCTTTGTGACCGTTACCTCTGCTGTGCCCTGTAACCCCTTTGTGACCGTTACCTCTGCTGTGCCCTGTAACCCCTTTGTGACTGTTACCTCTGCTGTGCCCTGTAACCCCTTTGTGACCGTTACCTCTGCTGTGCCCTGTAACCCCTTTGTGACTGTTACCTCTGCTGTGCCCTGTATCCCCTTTGTGACCGTTACCTCTGCTGTGCCCTGTATCCCCTTTGTGACTGTTACCTCTGCTGTGCCCTGTAACCCCTTTGTGACCGTTACCTATATTTGTAATCACGCTACAGAAGTTAACTGGATTTTGATTTTGAATGTTCTTCTAATGGTACCATCAGACAAAAATGTTGTACCCCATTAAAACAGAGACACTGTTTAATATGCAATAATATGCAATATAGATAGTATGGTCACCAACTGTCAGTTTTTTCCCAGGAGAGTCCCGTTATTTGGGAGCTTTCCCCCGGCCAATCTCAATACAAAGGTTTGACAGGAAAATTAGAGAACACAATGGGGTGCAGGGAAAATCAAGGGTAACGTCATAGAAAACGAAGAAGATAATCTATTCTTAAACAGAAAATGAGGAAACTTCCAGCAGTTTCATAATTGATCATAACCAGGCCTGTCTTTTCCACACCCTGCTGTGCCCTGCACCCCTATGTGGCTGTTAACCCTGCTGCCCGGTATCCCCTTTGTGACCGTTACCTTTGCTGTGCCCTGTAACCCCTTTGTGACCGTTACCTCTGCTGTGCCCTGTAACCCCTTTGTGACCGTTACCTCTGCTGTGCCCTGTATCCCCTTTGTGACTGTTACCTCTGCTGTGCCCTGTAACCCCTTTGTGACCGTTACCTCTGCTGTGCCCTGTAACCCCTTTGTGACCGTTACCTCTGCTGTGCCCTGTATCCCCTTTGTGACCGTTACCTCTGCTGTGCCCTGTAACCCCTTTGTGACCGTTACCTCTGCTGTGCCCTGTAACCCCTTTGTGACCGTTACCTCTGCTGTGCCCTGTATCCCCTTTGTGACCGTTACCTCTGCTGTGCCCTGTAACCCCTTTGTGACCGTTACCTCTGCTGTGCCCTGTAACCCCTTTGTGACTGTTACCTCTGCTGTGCCCTGTAAAACCTTTGTAACCGTTACCTCTGCTGTGCCCTGTAACCCCTTTGTGACCGTTACCTCTGCTGTGCCCTGTAACCCCTTTGTGACTGTTACCTCTGCTGTGCCCTGTATCCCCTTTGTGACCGTTACCTCTGCTGTGCCCTGTAACCCCTTTGTGACCGTTACCTCTGCTGTGCCCTGTATCCCCTTTGTCACTGTTACCTCTGCTGTGCCCTGTAACCCCTTTGTCACTGTTACCTATACTGTGCCCTGTAACCCCTTTGTGACCGTTACCTATATTTGTAATCACGCTACAGAAGTTAACTGGATTTTGATTTTGAATGTTCTTCTAATGGTACCATCAGACAAAAATGTTGTACCCCATTAAAACAGAGACACTGTTTAATATGCAATAATATGCAATATAGATAGTATGGTCACCAACTGTCAGTTTTTTCCCAGGAGAGTCCCGTTATTTGGGAGCTTTCCCCCGGCCAATCTCAATACAAAGGTTTGACAGGAAAATTAGAGAACACAATGGGGTGCAGGGAACATCAAGGGTAACGTAATAGAAAACGAAGAAGATAATCTATTCTTAAACAGAAAATGAGGAAACTTCCAGCAGTTTCATAATTGACCATAACCTGGCCTGTCTTTCCCACACCCTGCTGTGCCCTGCACCCCTATGTGGCTGTTAACCCTGCTGCCCTGTAACCCCTTTGTGACCGTTACCTCTGCTGTGCCCTGTAACCCCTTTGTGAACGTTACCTCTGCTGTGCCCTGTATCCCCTTTTTGACCGTTACCTCTGCTGTGCCCTGTAACCCCTTTGTGACTGTTACCTCTGCTGTGCCCTGTAACCCCTTTGTGACCGTTACCTCTGCTGTGCCCTGTAGAACCTTTGTGACTGTTACCTCTGCTGTGCCCTGTAACCCCTTTGCGACTGTTACCTCTGCTGTGCCCTGTCAGGGCCGGACTGGCCCACCGGGTCCGTGGGCTGGGCAGGGGGACAATTGCCCCCCAGGCTGCCCGAAATCTAATCAAAGCGGCCGCTGGGTGCTGATGCGGCCGGCCAGCATCAGCACCCAGCAACCGTGTGCGATGGCCGTCTAGTGATGGGAGCAGCGTGAGGGGTGAAAGCTCCGCCCCCTCGCACTGACCTTTCACCCCTCACGCTGCTCCCATCACTATGCAGCCATCAGACTGCCGAGAATGTAATCTAAACGGCTGGTGCGTGCTGATGCCGCCGGCTGCCTCTGCTTTAATACTTTTTTTTTTACTTTATATGGCGAGCCGATCCAGCTTACCATATAAATAAAAAAAAAGTGTTAAAGTAGCTCCGGCCGGCGGCATCAGCACGCACCGGCCGTTCAGATTACATTCCCAGCAGTCTGATGGCTGCATAGTGATAGGAGCAGCGTGAGGTGGAAGCTCCGCCCCCTCGCACTCAGACTGCTGCAGCACCGGATGTCAGGTCAGTGGCATCCTGTCAGCATAGAGGAGAACAGTGTGCAGCTACCAGGAAGTCAAGAGAAGTAGAAGGTGAGTAAAATAATGTATTTTTTGTACTGTATAACGTTTTTTGTATTTGTTAAAAACAAAAAAAAATCGGCATGTGTGTGTATGTAAGTGTGTCCCCCTATATGCCACTCTGCCTCCAGAAATGCCTTATACCCCCCTATATGCCACTCTGTCCCATGATATGCCTTTTAACCCCCTATATGCCAGAGTTGCATATAGGGGTATAAGGCATTGCTGGATGCAGAGTGACATATAGGGGGTCAAAAGGCATATCTGGAGGCAGAGTGGCATAAAAGGGGTTAAAAGGTATATCATGGGGCAAAGGAGCATATAGGAGGGTATAAAGCATATCGGGGAGGCAGAGTGGCATATAGGGGGCATAAGGCTTTTCTGGAGGCAGAGTGCCCCATGATATGCCTTTTAACCCCCTTTATGCCACTCTGCCTCCAGAAATGCCTTATACCCACTATATGCCACTCTGTCCCATGATATGCCTTTTAACCCCCTATATGGCAGAGTGGCATATAGGGGGTTAGAAGGCATATCATGGGACAGAGTGGCATATATTATTTTTTATTTAATATGGCAAGCTGGATCGGCTTGCCATATAAAGTAAACAAAAATGTCCCATGATATGCCTTTTAACCTCCTATATGGCAGAGTGGCATATAGGGGGTTAGAAGGCATTTCATGGGACAGAGTGGCATATAGGAGGGTTGAGGCATATCAGGGAGGCAGAGTGGCATATAGGGGGGTATAAGGCTTTTCTGGAGGCAGAGTGCCCCATGATATGCCTTTTAACCCCCTTTATGCCACTCTGCCTCCAGAAATGCCTTTACCCCACTATATGCCACTCTGTCCCATGATATGCCTTTTTACCCCCTATATGCCAGAGTGGCATATAGGGGTATAAGGCATTTCTGGATGCAGAGTGACATATAGGGGGTCAACGGCATATCTGGAGGCAGAGTGGCATATAGGGGATTAAAAGGCATATTATGGGGCAGAGTGGCATATAGGAGGGTATAAAGCATATTGGGGAGGCAGAGTGGCATATAGGGGGGCATAAGGCTTTTCTGTAGGCAGAGTGCCCCATGATATGCCTTTTAACCCCCTTTATGCCACTGCCTCCAGAAATGCCTTATACCCCCCTATATGCCACTCTGTCCCATGATATGCCTTTTAACCCCCTATATGGCAGAGTGGCATATAGGGGGTTAGAAGGCATATCATGGGACAGAGTGGCATATAGGGGGGTATAAGGCATTTCTGGAGGCAGAGTGACATATAGGGGGTCAACGGCATATCTGGAGGCAGAGTGGCATATAGGGGATTAAAAGGCATATTATGGGGCAGAGTGGCATATAGGAGGGTATAAAGCATATTGGGGAGGCAGAGTGGCATATAGGGGGGCATAAGGCTTTTCTGTAGGCAGAGTGCCCCATGATATGCCTTTTAACCCCCTTTATGCCACTGCCTCCAGAAATGCCTTATACCCCCCTATATGCCACTCTGTCCCATGATATGCCTTTTAACCCCCTATATGGCAGAGTGGCATATAGGGGGTTAGAAGGCATATCATGAGACAGAGTGGCATATAGGGGGTATAAGGCATTTCTGGAGGCAGAGTGGCATATAGGGGGTTAGAAGGCATATCAGGGGGGCAGAGTGGCAAGCCTGGGGGCAGAGGTGCATAACTCGGGGGTAGGTTGTCAAATGAAAGGAAATAAAAACCAAACATGTCTCAATCATAGCTTTTATTAACTATGGAAAAAAATAGTCTACATGAATTAATAAAGAAATAAAAGTTTCTCACCAGAATATCGTGAAGAATAATGTGATCAGTGTTTTGTTCCACTGAATAAAATGGAACTCTTTCATCTAAAATGTTCGCAGTAGTAAATGTTTTGATCCCATTATGTGTAATGTATTTCATTTATTAGGACCTTTTAACACTTTTGCTTTCTGGCATTTTAATACAAATAATGAGATAAAAAGAATGGCACATAGTGTGACTCGGGTGTGTATAAGGGGCGCGTGTGGGTATAAGAGCTTCACCATGAGATAAACTATATGGGGCTGGTCTCCAAATTTTTCCAGGGCTGCTTTTCAGTCCCAGTCCGGCCCTGTTTACAGGTGGGTTACTGTGGACTCATTACTGAACCAGCCACAAGGAGGGCAAATTGCTGATATAATTACAGAGAGACAGTATAGAAATATGTACATAAATGTCCCTTGACTGAACTGTAAATGTAAGGCCTTAAATTTTGGTAAAGTGATCCTGTTTAAGTATTATGTTACATGCACCACTGTACTTTAGGAAAAACTAACCAAGATTAAGATTAGCAAGATAACATTGGCAAACCAGTTTGGTCAGTTCATTATTATTAAAACACTTCCATGTCAGCCACTTGAGTTAAAACATTAAGAGGTTAATGATTTCTAACCAATACTGTGTAAGAACATACAAGGCATTTCATTCTGAGTAATGTGTTCTTAATATATTTGTGGTTAAAATGCCTTTTGCACCTCTGTGGCGTCACTAGGGGGTGCGGCAGCTGCACACCGCACTGGATGACACCATCAGCAGGGGTAACACCTGAAGAGTGGTGTACTTAGAGTGGGGCAGGGAGCAGTTCGCCCCAGGTGTCACTCATCAAGGGAGACACAATTGCCCTCCAGGCTGGACATAAATTGGCCACAAAAGGCTGGTCTGTCGTGGACAGAGGTGGTCCAGGTTGGAACAACCCAGGGAAGCAGGAACGCATGTAATGTGAAGTGTCAGCATGTACGTGTGTGCATGTATACATGCAAGCACGAATGTATATACATAAGCGTGTGTGAGCATGAATGTGTATGCCGAGCAGTGATTGACTGTATGTGTGTGTGTGTGTCTGTGTGTGAATATGTGTATGTATGGGACTGTCTATGTAACAGTGTGTGCAAGTATGTAACTGTGTGTATTTGCTTGCGTGACTCTGTATGTGGTCTGGTACGGGAGGAGGTCCATGTGGGTGACACTATGAACTACCGCACTGGGCGACGCCACTGCTGCACCTACCTTAAACTTATCTGTACGGGCAGTAAGCAAAGTACTGGGAAACTGAACTTGTTTACTTTAACCCCATTGGGCGCTTTGTGTATTTAATCAACATCAACAAAAGAAAGCGATTGGAAGCTTTAACACAATATGCAATTAAGGTTCTTACCCTGTGGACCAGAATGAAACAATCAAGTACAGAATCTTCTCTGCTAAGAAGCTGAAACCATAACATTTGAGAAGGATGCAGTCTGTTTCGTAACCAGATCTTGCCACAGCCAGTCAGCTCCACTCCCGCAAGTCTGATGAGCAAACTTCCATCCGAATGCCCTGGGTGGCATGAAGGAAGATTATTAACTCCGGAATGCCAGTACACTCGCTATGCATACCGTGTACATAACACAGCCTATAGAAACCGTCTGGCACAAATGGTGGCTTAAACATGCAAATATAAAAGCATTCACAGAAGCAGATTGGCAACTTTTTTATTTTTTTAAACTCATAATAAAAACTCATATACTCATGCATAATCCATAGTTAAAACCATTGCTGAATGTCATTTCACAGAAATAATAAAATTATACAGAGCCCACTCACTCTGTTTCATACGAAAAACTTGCTGGCTTGGCTCTCTGCAATTCAATTTAGGTCCTGGATTCAGTCACAATAAAAAGGTAGCTTTGCTTTTCCTGGGCTAAAGGCAATAAGGAAAAAGTGTGCTGCGCTAATGCAAGTGTGATAACGAAAAACAAGCTAATAAATAAAGAAAATATATCACAATATACATACAATCCATCAGATTTTTTTTATTTGTTGTTTTTTTTCCATGATCACACTTGCATTAGCGCAGGAAACTTTTCCTTTATTTACCTTATATAATTTTTTTCTGTTCTGTGTTTTGGGTGCAGTTCAGGCCCATTGCTGCTGGCACGCGAGATCATCTTAATTGATTTGAACAACCCAGAGGCAAAATACATCATATGTTGCTTTGTACAGGAAACATAAATTGCTAGCGGAAACAATTGTTTGAATTCATTTAACAGGAAAAAATTAGTCAAGTGGATGACCCATAGCCTTGGACGCCATACATATTTATACCAACAAACACAAAGATTCTCCCAAAGTAAACACTAAGAAATGATCACCAGTACAAGTTACTTACATTTCTTTTGAAAAAATGAAACAATAGGAAGAGTAATGGGTATATGTTCAACTTCTAGACCTTGTTCCGTAATACAACGTAATTTCCCCTGAAGTTTAACATTCTTCCTTATAAATTTCTCAGGAATGCCTTTAGCGTTAGTGAACTTTGTGGTCTGATAAAAAATTAAATGAAAATTGTATTAATGAATTAATTCCAGAATATAAAAGCATCCCTTCATAATACAATCAGTGAGAAGACTTTCCATCCAAGAAGTTCCATAGTTAGAAGTTCTCCAGGGTCAACCTTTTATAATGTAATGTGAAGTGAAACGAAACAGCAGCTCTTCTGCTAATTCCCCTGTGCATATGAAGAGTATGTATCTCATCAGATATATCATGTACACATGTTTCTGAGCATGTCGAGTGGTGGTTTCTGCACAAGGTACCTGATGGCCAAAGTCAACAGCTACTCAGCAGTAGACAGAGAGCTACCAGTAGCTGTCTCCTGGGGACCCCTGACCTACAGTATTTGTCAGGGAGTTCTCTGTACTGTCCAGCAGTGGAGTTTAATAAACCTTCAACAAACATGAAATCACCTTTTCAACCATAAAGTAAAACCTGACCCAAGGTGGAACTGTCACCTGTAAAGATTTGAACATCATTAAATATATTTAAGAACAGCGTATAGGTTGAGTTTTTCCGTGTAATTCCCTTAGTAATTACTTCCTTGTCCTGAAATGACTTCCCTTCTTATCAGATTTCAGATTGCACCAGCTTTCATCAAATGGGGGTAGAGCAAATATTTATGATGTTACATCAACCGGTAGACACAATTAGCCGGGCCTGATAAGAATTCGGAACAGTAAAATGCTTGCACTGTGGGAAGCAAGTAAGATGACCTCAGGACTTTTGTGATCAGTCGTCCATTAAACTTGAGTTCAACAATCCTAATTCTACACACAAGTATAATTGGAACTACCAACCTATATGAAAACAGACATAATCTTAATTACTATATCGGGACTAGTATTTATAGACAAAATTATACATATGGCACAAAAAAAAAACCAACCAAAATTAGGCAATGAAACCATCAAACTTGAAATCTAGAACTGACTCATCCCCTTGTATCAGCTTACCAGTAAATTATTCCCTGTAACAACATTTGGGCATGTGCCAGGGCAGATGAAAAGCTGGCAAGGTGGTAAAAACCACAATTACTTGGAAAAAGTCAGTCTGTAATGCAGCCATTTGTGACTCACAAAGGACAACACAAGTCTTTGCTGATCGGTGCCAACTGTTCCAATAGTGCCATTTCTGCTATTTTCAAAATATTAGATTATTTTGTGTATCTATTTCTTTGTTATAATTTTTTTTTCACTCTCTTAATTGATATTTCAAATGAACTTAACCAGACATTAAAACGCAGAACTAAGATGAGCTGAAGTTTTAGGTTTTTAGCATTGATGTATTCTTTGTGGTTCTTTAAAACAAGTAGGAACGTCCTGACAACCCACAAGGTCTTTATGTGCGTACACACAGTCACCGGGAGCCTTTATTAGCACAATATCAATCACTGTTATGCTTGCAAACAACCGTTAGAACAATATAAATAATCATTTTATGGGAGGGACTTTACCAATTGAGTTGTGAGTTTCTTCCTTTTATTGCAAAAGAATCGCGCATGGGAATAATCTCAGGCATGGGGAAAAAACATTTGTACCATATAGCCAATGCCTGGATGACTTGAATACATCTTTCTTTTTTTTTTTAAAGGGAAACTCCAGCCATCATGTGCAATTTAACGCATGTGTTATCTACGTGGTCCCTGTAGATTTTTGTGTTTTGCAAATGTATGCAGAGATTCTGCAGACCCCCCCCCCCAAATGCATTTGCCGCTTTCCTCATCCCTCCGCTAAACACCATGCAGGGGATGTGTTCGGACAACCTGCATATTATATACTCAATTCTGGTCAGCTCATGCGCGGGCTTGGGAACTCTTGAGGTAAGGGTCCATTCAGACCGACATATGCGTATGGCACACTTTTGTGCCACTTGTTGCTTCAAGCAACCAATCAGTGACAATCACTGAGGGGGCTTCAGCTGTGTCAGGTTATTGCTTTATTTTTTTGTTTTGGAAGAATGCATATTATGCATATATGTTGCTTTTCAGTACATTCAATAATCATGTGTAATGCTGGTTAGAGACAAAAAAAAGCAAAGCAGGCGCCAACTCGGAATTGAGGTGAGTTGAGCAGCGGGCGCATGGGATTGAGCAAGATGAATGTCTAATAAGAGCTATAATAATTCAATGTTTGGCCATCTTTTGATCTGTCTCTAAAACAGTTCTGAAGCCTTCCTTAACAATGTCTGCCTATCTAAAGGTTTGTATTATCTAAGAGGGGTATGCAGTTTCCCAAATGATCCATTCCTATTATTGTTTTATTTAGTTTAGTTTTGACCCAAATTTGCCTGGTCAAGCTATAGGACACCCATGTGCCCTGAAATATAACATAATATCACCAAAGGGAAAAGGGAAAGAACTGCTTTCTTCTTGTATTCTTTTTTTTTTTTTTTTTTTTTAACTCAACAAGCCGCACAGTAATTTCATTGCCCCTAGTCACAAAGTCCAAGCCCCCGCCATTACCTGGAATTACAATGAGGATAACTTGGGGTCACCTGATCAAACATGACTTCACAATGCAAAGATGGTTCATACAAAGCAGGACTACAAATGACAGGATTGTGGGTTATACTACATTAGTGAGAATCAGATAAATTCATACAAACATATTTACTTACGGAGATTCCAGAGCAAACCTAGAGAGATGAAAACTGAACTTACCAGTTTTATACTCTTTGCAAACAAAAAGGCTCCTGCTATAGCCAAGCCGGTGCTAATACTCTGCGGACATAAAAAACGGCTTTAAATGTTTGTTTGACAAGGTAAGCATCGTGTATATTTTACTATTTTACTATTCAATGGACATTAACACTCAAAAATATATCCTATGCTATCTAACAGAGAACAATAAACTCACGTAAGTGCTAAAAGCTTTAATCACGAAGATTAAACAAAAGATGTTGTGGAAACAAAAAAAAGGGCAGCAAAGCTGTGTGTGTAAAAAGTAGAATTTGAGCACATATGAGGTTTTTGCATTTTGGTTTTGGTCCAAACAAGAAGGAAAAAGGAACAAAATAAAAACAAAAAAAACAAAACTGAAGCTCTCTGCATTATTTGTTTTGTTGAGGATCCCTACTCATTTTTGAACATGCGTATTACTGTTTTTGCTCAATTATAAGACGACCCCAAAAAATTTGAATATTAATTTAGGAAAAAAAGAAAAAGCCTGAATATAGGACTACCCTATAAAAAGTTTTACTAGTAAATATTAATTCACATGTAAACTTTTTTTCATATTTAATAAAAGCTATGAGTAAAATGCATTTTGTTTTTGTTTCCTTTTATTTGCAAACCTGCCCCCAGTTATGCACTTCTGCCCCCCAAATATGCCTTATACCCCCCTATATGCCACTCTGCCTCCCTGATATTCCTTATACCCCCCTATATGCTACTCTACCTCCCTGATATTCCTTATACCCCCCTATATGCTACTCTGCCTCCCTGATATTCCTTATACCCCCCTATATGCTACTCTGCCTCCCTGATATTCCTTTTAACCCCCTATATGCCACTCTGCCTCTGTGATATTCCTTTTAACCCCTATATGCTACTCTGCCTCCCTGATATTCCTTTTAACCCCCTATATGCCACTCTGCCTCCCTGATATTCCCTTTAACCCCCTATATTCCACTCTGCCTCCCTGAAATGCCTTTTCAGCCCATATATGTCACTGCCTCCAGAAAACCCTCCATGTCACTCTTACGCCCCTCCAGTGCATCCCTTCACTTGTCCCCCGTGCTTCAGACTCCAAGGTGTCTAGTGGGGCAGCCGGTGGAGGAGTGTGCGATGCAGACCTCCGCTGCTGCTGGCCAGTACTTCTGCCGGGGGTTCTATTACGGAGCGCTGGCATCAAATGACCTTCCGGTGCTCCACCACAGAAGGCCCGGCGGAAGTGCCAGCAGCAGCAGAGGTTGTCTGTGATCCGCACACACCTCCACCGGCTGCCACAGAGGAGGATCCAGGTCCCCTGCAGATTCAGATCAGATAGTCCTTGTCCCTACTACTCATTCTGTATCACTTTCCTATCTCCCTTTAGAGTGTAAGCTCATGTGAGCAAGGTCCTCTAAAACCTCAATGTATTTTTTACTGAGCAATGCTACAGAATTGGTCAGCAGATGAATGAATAATGATGACATTTATTTTCCATATATTAGGGTCCATGTATTGGACCCAATAAGCAGTAACCATCCCATTCAAAGCATTTCTTATGAGATCAAAACTATAACCCACCTGAAGCCCATCATGTTGATGGTGTCGCTCCTACCTTTATACAGCAGACTTACAGATACACTAACAGTGGAAACTAATGCATATAAAGCAAAGTTTATGGTGATGTAAACATCTACACGTTTACTGCAGATTATTGTGAGTGGATTTAATCATGCATGGGGCAGGGCATGGAGATATACTGAATCTAAGACAAGAGCAAAGACTGATTAAGGTCTGAGTCTTTACATAAGAAAAAACGGGGAGAAGGGACGGGCCAAATGGGTCAAAAATGGGCCGAATCTGTCAATGTTTCTAGAGAAGGCCATTAAATGGTTAATGGATCATTCTGACTCAATAATTAAAAGGTACCAAATATAACACGTGATGCTATATAAAGATATTGATACCTTTATTATTACTCCTGTTACTCTTCTATTCATAGACACAGCTCCCAAGCTCTAGAAGAGTAGACAGGGTAACAAAGTATCAACTTAACTAAAGTACTAATAAGCCCTAAGCCTAACAAGTCACATGCATGCCTAAAGCCTTCGCAGCACCGCTGGCTGAGCATCATAGGAGCTACAGCAGCAGGACAGTTACTATGCCTTGGCCTGATCATATCACCAGACATTTTACCAACGGAGAGAGAGGAAACAGGCTCCCTACCCGAACTAAATACAAATGCCTGTCAGCCAGCTGCGAGAGCTGAGACACAATGTTACCAGCCGAGTCCCGGCCATTACTCGCCATCAGCAGGAGAGCAGACCGTGCCAAGCGGCAGACGGGTTATAACCGCGACCCTCCACCTCGTGCATACATTAAAAAGTAAACACGGAAGCGCGCAGGCGCAGAAAGTGCATGAGAAGGGAAATGCGCATGCGTAGTACTTGCTCGCTGCCCGTAGCAACGGCGGTTTGTTGTGCGTACAGCGGGCTGTCCGTTCCGAGACGGTGAAGGTTTCATAGAACTGATGAGATTTATGAAACGGGTCTTTAATATCGTTGCTTAAGCCATAATTTTCACCCACCGCTCACGGCACTCAAAGGGTCAAATAGGATTTTCAGCAGTTAGCTAAGGGATCACATTTATATGGCGCTATATAAACAATAAATAATAGTAACACCGCTACTCTCCAGCTGCAAAACGTTTAATCCGTATATACGTCTTGTTGATCAGATCTTATATCCAATTAAAGGGTTAGTTCTGAGTACAGATCAGTGTTTTTAATTTTAATATTTATAGTGCTGCGATGTGGAAAAGTCAAGGGAATTGATATTATTTTTTAGGTAGAAATTAACAAAACATTGCACTGCGCTGCCCCCCTCCCCCATTCAATGTTGTGTTGCTTTCAGAAATACTGTGTGTGTGGTTTGACACCGATGAATTATGTATGCTGTGGGTCCACATGGCGATTGCTGCCCAGCAATATGTAGAAATCCTAACACAGCATTCAATGTGTGTCTAGGTTGTGATTTCTACATGCTGCTGGGCAGCATCTGTCAGACTGATTTGCAGCATGTACAGGGTGAAAAATACTAATTTGCTTGTGTCTATACCCTTGATGAGATATATGCTCTGAAAGTATGCACTTATGTGTAATTACTGTGTTGCAGATTAATTACTGAATGATTTCAAATAAAAAAGGGGCATCAATCAGATTCACGTCAATAAATTAATACTGATCGCACAAGACTTGCCCTGGAACCCAGATTGGACACATAGGGCATTTTCCCCAAACAGTATGTCTCTGCCATCTTTGTCCCCAAACAGCCTCCTTGTGTCATATTTGCCCCAAACAACTTGTCGGTACCCCCAAACAGCCCCCTGTGCCATCATTGCCCCCCAAACAGTATACCTGTGCCATATCCCCCACACTAACACACCCACATCAATGCTATAACACACACATATACATACATACTTAAATGCATACTCAAAACACATATTCATTCACACCAGGGCCGGACTGGCATACTGGGGCAGAGCTGGCTCATGCAGAGCAATTGTGACAGATGCGGGCTGATTAAGGGGCAGATGTGGCACAGGCAAGCTGTTTAGGGGCACAGCCAAGCTGCTTGGGGGCAAAGATGGCACAGACAAGCTGGGTGCAACTGTGGCACTGTGGAACTTGTTGCCTGTGATGTTGTGGTGCACAGGGGCAATTTTCACACTGGGGCCCTGTGGTTTCTAGTTGTGCCCCTTGTGTGGCATGTGGGCACATGAACTCAACCATACAATACAATATATGGGGCTGGTCTACATTTGTCCAGGGCTGCTTTTCATTCCAATTCCAGCCCTGATTCACTCATTCACAGATACTCATTCATACTCCCTCCAGCACCCCATTAAGCAGGAACACAGCAGGGTCACATAACGTAACGTGACCTGGCTGGGTTCCTGCTTCCACCGGGCGGTACAAGAGGTTGCTTGCACAGTGTAAGCTGCAGGCCTGTGCGGAAGTGGTCGCCTGAGCCCCCTAAGGTGGTGTGCCCGGTTGCAGATGCAACCACAGTTGTTGCTGGCTTAAGGGGCAGCTGCTATGAGCCCCCAGAAACGACTGCCCCTTTTGCCCCACGTTAAAGATAACCCTGCTAATAAATATAGGAAAGTAAGAGAATTCTTAAAAGCGACACTTCAGCCATAACGTTCATGTTGTCCCCATATGACTTTGCCCTTTACCCCACCCCAAGCGAAATGTCCTGCAGGAGATGGGTAAAGCTGAACACGTACCCTGCACATGATATATTCCTCTCCAGTCAGTTCCAGCACTGGCTCGGGAATGCTGCGGGCAGGAGTCTGTTCTGACCCCGGAGCATGCGTGTAAAATCTTCCCATTGATTTCTATAGGAGCGCTTTCCCCCCCTGAAAGCTTCCTTTTGTGATTTCTTTATTATCACTAGCATTTATTACAATAATCATATTGCTTGGAGTAGTAAACGTGTTGGATGATTTATATGACCATTTACTGTTTATTATATGTTAAAAAGTGAAAATAAACGTAGGGTAACTCACTGGATAAAAAGCTGACCCTAAGACACCGTATTAGTTGTTTCTGCACAGGGAGTGAAAAATTAATATACTGCAGATGGGGATTTTTCGCTTTCTTTAAAGTAAGAAACTAGAATATATTGCATTTTCTAGACTCATAGTGGCATCTACTGGACATTCACATGCACTGCACAGATCAGGTAGAATAATCATATATAATCATATGTGGCAACCTGACCATCACACCTATACGAGCTGGTTGGACATCCCATTCTAAAACCATGTGCATTAATATTAAGTTGACCCTACTTTGTGGCTATAACAGCCTCCACTCCTCTGGGAAGGCTTTCTATAAGATTTGTGCACATGTAAGCTTGTTTGAGTAGGGCCCTCCACACCTTTTGTTACTATAAGTCAAATTGTTATGTCTGGTCTACCCATTGTACAGCGCTACGGAATGTGATGGTGCTATATAAAACAATACATAATAATAATAATAGCCACATAGAGCATTTGTAAGGTCAGGTACCACTGCTGGATGAAAAGACCTGGCTCGTAATGGGTGTTTCAACTCATCCAAAGGAGTTCAGTATGGTTAAGGTTCTGTGCAGACCACTCAAGTTCCTCCACAACAAACTTGTCAAACCATGTCTTTATGGCCCATGCTTTGCGCACTGGGGCACAGTAATGCTGGAACATGACCTTCCCCAAATTGGTGCCACAAATTTAGAAGCATACAACTGTAGCAGGAAGAGGAAGGTGGTTCTGCCACTTTACAGATCTCCGATCAAACTTGGGGGTCAAACGCTTAGATGTATTTTAGGGCGTTTTAATTTACTGAGAGGGTGGTAGACAAATGAAAGGGCACGCCCTTAGAAACATGGCATAGAGCTGTACCAAGTCTAACGCAACATCAAAGCTAGTCAGCACGTGCTTTATGGTATGTTGTACCTGGTACTGCACATCCTGTGGTGGAATGCTGTGATATGATGTCACATCTCACCACTCAGCAGAGAAGATGAAGGCCATGGACATCCTGAGGATCCCACCCTTGGTTAGCTTGGCTTGATTCCGTAAAGCAGTAGGGTTGTGGTTCCAACTCCTTGATTTCACAATGAATTAAAAAGAGCACCCTCAGGCAAATTGCTCTTCAAGAAAGGCTGGGCTGGTCCTGCACAATGTATAGTTCAATCAGCAAGGTAACTTTCCAGAAACTTCACTGATGTAAATATGCTTTACAGGGCCATGTAAGCTATTGGTTCACTGAGGCTGGCCATTAAGAGGGTAACGTGAAGTACAATTATATGGACGGGCAACTTTCCTGGCAGCTCCTGCTCTAGTGCATAAACCTCTTTGTGTTCTGCTTCCCATTGAATGGCAATTATTATTTCCCCGATTGTTAAATGCAAGAACATTTAAACGGTTCATTCCATGTAAAATTACAGCTAATAGGTACAAAATCAATAAAAAATAACGTTTTTGAAATATAAAGAACAAACAGATCGCATTTTTTTTAAAACGTATGTTTAATATTCATTTTTAACCACAAGAACAAAAGTTTGTCCCTGTAAATTTACAGAATTTTAAGAAAATAAATCATGTCGCTAATGATTTGTTTGTACAAAATGTTTCATTTGATAAAGATTCTTTCAAACACATAACACATTGTTCGGTTCACAAGATAATTTGCATCTTAGAAATCGATAAAAGGTTACAAAAAAAGGACAAAACTGCTCGAGTTAAATTGCCTTTTGGAGCACCTGGTCCCGGCCCGTAATTATCTGAACAAAATATCTGTAGAAAATTCTACCTAAAATAAGAAAAACAATGCAGGACTATGAAAGGAGTCTGGAAATGTTAACGAAGTTGCTACTTTTGTGCAGAATCACTACACAAAGCTCTTAACAGTTTCTTGTGGGGAAAAAAAAATACAAATAAAATAAATAAATGACGATAAGGCTGATGTGCTATTTACAGGACCCTTACTATAAAAAGTAATATTTTTAATAATACCTTATATTTTTCTTTTACAGTTATATTAAGCTTGGCGCAACGCTGAGCGCCATTTTTGCTTTTATAGATTTATGGCCCAATTACGCAGAAGCCAGGCCGGATGGTAGTTGGCTAATAATTCCTTAAGAGCTACTGTTGCTTAGCCCTGGTCAGGCAGCATTTCAATGGTTTGTAACACGTGCAATCAGTGAAATAACATTAAGACTCGAGGCACGAGAATTACAGGAAACTACCCAAATCAACTGTTCACCGTTCTGTGCTGAAAGGGTTTACTCAGGCCTCGTATAGTCTTCAAGTGTTTGGTTTATTTATTGATATTTCATTGTTCTAAAGCCATTATTTTAGAACTTCCACTCAAATCACTCTTGCTTTCCGCCAATTTATTTGACGGACTCCAGTGTTACTCAGCAGATCTGGCGCTTTCCCGGATTCCCGTACATTTTCCAGTTTTACACAGTAAATAAATGCAATATTATTTACATATTACAATATTTAACGCCTAGTTATTTATTGATTCATATATCACCCTCATATTCTGCAGTGCAGCCATCTTATTTCCCTCTTCTTGGGATCTGCATGGTTATTGCTCCCCCAATTGTTAACTTGCGGATTGTTGTTGGGTTGGGGGGGGTTAAATTGCGGCTAGGAATGAGGGTACTTTCTACAACACAGAGTTCCCCATTCACTAAAGAGAGACTTGTACTGCCATCTCCCCGTCTTCACTATACATTAGAACAGTTAATCCCCATGCAGATCCTGACAAAATGAGGGTAAAATGGTCGCTACCATATACACTTTGGGGGGTGTTCTAATACATACATACATACATACATATACATGTCATTAAAACCATTACAATGTTTCTTTTAATGTAAAGAGCTGTAAAACAACTGATCCATTTTGAAATGCCAATGCTCTTTTTAAAAGACTCATACATATCATTTAAATATTATATATATTTATATGTATGTATGTAATATAAAATCTACATGATACATCATATTGCTTGCAAAATAAAGCCGCAGGGCTTGGGCTGACCATCTGGAAAACAGGGCCGGTGCCCAATGGTGTGGGTCCTTTGCCTGTGCTGCTCGCGAGTAAGATGCCACCCCACAAGTGTAACAGTGTATCGTGTGTCGGCACATATAGAGCCGGCAGCCACTCAACCCTACTAGAGATTACGGGGGGGTCTATACCATAAAGAGGGAATTTGCACAGAAGTGAAAATTCTGGACCGAAACCTCAGGAATCACTTGGCAGAAACTGAAAATGACCCCCCCAGACTTCTGCAGGGCCCTGCTGCTTCCCTCTGTGTTGCTGTACAAACAACTTCTCCTCTCACCCCCAGGGGAAGAAGGAACGTAGCAGAGTCATGTGACATGACTCCGCTGGGTTCCTGCTTCTCCTGGACAGTACAAGAGACGCTGCTTGCACACTGTGTAACCAACGCACAGGTAAGCAGCCTGGCCCACGTGGGCGCTTATTTTCGGCCGTTTTTTTTTTTTAATTTCAGCATTTTGCCGATAGTGCCCTTTTCGGCCACCGATACATCGGTGCATCCCTAGTTATCAAGGGCAAACCCCAGCGACTTTCCTTTGCAAGAAGGCATAGGTAACATGGGAGATTTCTTTAAACTCTTTTTTAATCGTTTAATTATGGAATTATGAGGGCTGGCTCAGCATTTATTTTCAGTACAACGGGGGTTTCTTCTTCATAATGCACATTGATATCAGGGTGTGAAAATGTTTAACTCTCCTGCAATCTCCCTTGTGGCGAACAGACCTCAATGATGCAACATACTACCGGAAATAGCTGATAAAGATACAGACCGAGGTATTATTTCCAATAGCAATACTATGATATAAAACAGTATCGATCCCTATGCTGCTTCATTTGGACTTCTAAAACCACACAACTTCAGCTCAAAACAAGAAGACCTGAAAATTAGTTTTGAGTTTCAGATGCAGAATCAGTTGTGTTTTGATTTTGCGGATCAGTTTTATCAGCCGCATACTTTCCAGCTTCCTATATGTCTGCTTCTAGAAGGCTTTTACATTTAATAAACAGTTGTGTCACGTTCAGAAAAATACAGTAAGTGACCATAACACTACGAACAAAGACTGGCTGTGTATTGATGGGACATTTATATTACCAAATCAACCAGTTATTGCTTGATATAAAAAGAAAAATAAATTAGAATCTTATGTACCGTTTGGCATTTTGTCCAGATGTAGAAAGGTTTGAAAGTGAAAACTCTTTTTCACTTAACATACATTTAGATATAGAAACGACTAAGAATCCATAAACAGACGATGGGATCGTCCTTTTTTGCTGTGTAGAACTTGGAATGCATCCCCTTTTCTGCCAACTACATTACTTCGTGTTTGACAGTCTTCTGTAAAAAAAAAAAATGGATACCTGGAATCGTCTTTAAAAACGTTTCCTAAAAATGAATTCTTCGTCGACATTTCCAAGCAGACTGTCTTTCGTCTTGGAGGTTCTTGAATTTCGGGCCAAAGAAAAACCACCAAGAGAATCCAATGACAACACATATTATAGACTCCACGAAGTAGCCATCTAATGAAGTCACGCACGTTCCCCCGGATTTCACACACAGCTGAAACAAAACAATACAATCAGAGAATATGATGTCATAAAGGAATCTATGAATGCGTGTTGACTCACTAAGAAAGTGGAATTAATTGAGTTAAAGATACTATAAGGTTTGGTATCAAACAACATTATGTTCCTTATGTGCACTGGAATGGTCTCTGGGCAACTAAATAGAGTACTATGGAGAATATGGACAGGTAGCCCTGCAGTGTAAATCTCAGGTAGTATATGAAGAACATTATAACAAAACCCAAAAGTTTAAACCCAAATTGTAAGTTTCCAATTAAAATGTATAGCTACTTGCACCAAAGAAATAAAGTTTGCATACAATGGGGTGAATGACATTAGTGCAGACATTATTTTATGTGTAGTGTTATTGCTTATTTATACGTAATAGCCAACAACAATTTCTCAGTTACAAGAAGACATCTTATCTCCAAAATTAGCTCCACCCGAGTTACAGATAACACAGTCCTGTAGCCTTGCAGTTTTACACACATATACCGTACTGGCTCGAATATAGGCCGCACTTTTTTCCCCCACTTTAAGTTTTTAAAGTGGGGGTGCGGCCTATATTCGGGCTCTAGCGCCCGACGCCCGGGACATGCAGTCCCGGGTGCCGGGCAGGCAGCGGGGTTAAGATACAGATCCCCCGCAGCGGTATCCTTCTCCCCGATACGCTCAGACAGCCTCCCCTGCCAGCACTTCCCACGGGGGGGGGGGGTGCCGGCACGGGAGGTTATCTAAGCGTTTTACCTCTGCCCACCCCCGACTTACCGGAGCAGACTCCCGGGTGTCTTGCGGGGCCGGCGGGAGACATTTACGCAATACGCGTATGCAACTTCCGGTACCGGAAGTACATGCGCGTATTGCGTAAATGTCCCTCGCCGGCCCCGCAAGACACCCGGGAGTCTGCTCCGGTAAGTCGAGGAGGGGGGGGCAGAGGAGGACAGCGGCAGCGTATCGCGGGGAGGGAGGACAGCGGCAGCGTATCGCGGGGAGGGAGGACAGCGGCAGCGGATCTCGGGGAGGGAGGGCAGCGGATCTCGGGGAGGGAGGACAGCGGCAGCGGATCTCGGGGAGGGAGGACAGCGGCAGCGTATCGCGGGGAGGGAGGACAGCGGCAGCGTATCGCGGGGAGGGAGGACAGCGGCAGCGTATCTCGGGGAGGGAGGACAGTGGCAGCATATCTCGGGGAGGGAGGACAGTGGCAGCATATCTCGGGGGGGGGGACAGAGTGGCAGCATGTTTTTTTTGGTGCTTTTTTTAAAGAAAAAAAACTTTTTCTTTAAAAAAGCACCAAACTTTTAGGGTGCGGCCTATATACGGGGGCGGCCTATATCCGAGCCAATACGGTATATATATATATATATATATATATATATATATATATATATATATATATATATATATATATATATATATATATATATATATATATATATATATATATATATATATATATATATATATATATATATATATATATAGGGGGGGGTGAGCGAGAGAAAGAAAATATTAATCTTTCAAGTTATCATATATTAGGGTAAAAGACCACAAAATATCCAATTTCTAATTAAAAATCCATAGTCAAGTAGATTACAGGATCTGTTAGTCTATAAGAGCCTTCAGATGGGTATTTAGATACAGATGTTTCAAGGTCTAAACTTGAGACAGCTAAAATTGTAGGGTTAGGAATGGTCACATAATGGTTTCATTGTAGTCTCAGTGGCCAACTTCTCTTATGGTTTGGTAATAGTTGCTCTAGTAGTTGCTATTTTGATTTTTTTTTATCTCATCATTTACTAGGAATAAATGGTAGAATTATGGTAAAATTAATGACCCATTGGCGCAGTAGAGAAACAGGTTGGTGCCAGCATACACAATGGATAGGGTTTAGACTCATTATTTATTAATTAAATGTATTGCTGCGGGTATCAGCTAGATAGTTATACTAATAAACAGCTAAGGATCCATATCAACATTTTAAAGTGTGACTTGCTACAATGCAGCTTGGTAACGCAGCTCACCTCTGCAGCGTCTCCGCTGGCGCAGCTCTGTTCTTCGGCTCCAATGCATGATTTCGTTGTCAGATGATCGACGCACCACAGGGCCAGCGTAGCAGGCCAGTTTCCTCCCAAATTGGACACCGTGTTTAACAGGGTCATGTATGTCCCTCCAATAAGAGGATCACTCACTTTGGCATTGAAAGCCATGATAGCCACAAACATACTATATAAAGTAATCTGGAAGACAAATTGGAAGAATAAATATTTGAGCACAAAACTACATGGCAGCATTTCATCATTACCTATGCTAAACGCTAAAACATTATTGCTTCTTTGGTATTTTCTATTTTAGAAAAAAGTCTGGGCTATTATACCAAATGACACACATAACAATGGAAATATCTCATTGGTTTGATTACATTTTAATTGAATTGCTATTCTTCTAGATGCATTTTATAAAATGTTAATAAATGTGAAAAGTAAATAAAACGGGAATGTGTGGATAGTTACCTGGTGTAAGGCATAGCTCAGCAGCAGGACCAAGTAATAATAGAGGGGAAACCCCCCTTCATGGCTTACTCTCGGGGTCCACCACACCACCAATGCAAACTCAAGGCCCATAAGTAACCTGGAAAGAGAAGAGGAATTATTGGAAGCTTTCATACATACTTTACTTACTGCTTTGCCACAGAACTGCTCAGAGATCCCATCTAAAGATACAGACCTCAAACCGGATATCATTATTTGGAGAAAGACAATTCATGCATCGTAAATCATCGAAGAAATGTAACAGTTTGCATGTTTCAGAGGTCCTCAGATTCATGATCATCATATAATGAATAGAAGAGTACTAACAATAGGATAAACCGTTGCTGGTCCACCACTAAATCAAAATTACCATCCAAATAAGTATACCTCTCAAATCAGCCATTATTAAAAAGGTACACAGGTCAGCATGGGTATTACTGCAGACAGCAATTCTCTCTGCTTCACTTGCATATTTAAAGCATCTTGTGATGAAACGTGCTGACAAAACATAAAATTGTTCCTTCTAGTATGTGACGCAAACAGACCTTGGTACACATGTCATTTTATTCTTTAAAGGTTTAATCACAAAGTCCCAGGAACTTTTCAGAAGCCTGTCTGTTCTCTATGGTAGCTTTTGAGAATAAAATGGTATGTACAAAAATATGTGGACACCTGACCATCACACCCATATGAACTTGTTGGACATAACATTCCAGAACCATAGGCATTGATATGGAGTTGCCCCCTTTCCATTGCAGCCAAAAGCTATCCACGACATTTTGGAGTATGTATTCGGGAATTTGTGCCAGTTTGGCCAAAAGTTGTTGGACGAGAAGGCCTGACTCTCAATTGGTGTTCCAATTCATACCAAAGGTGTTCAGTAGGGTTAAGGTTCTCCATGGGCCATTCAAGTTCCTTCATAACAAATGTATCAAACCATGTCTTTATGGGCCTTGCTTTGTGTAGAGGGGTCATGGATTAGGAAAGAACCTTGCCCAAACTGGTGCCGCAAAGTTGGAAGCATACAATTGTTTGAAATGCCTTTGCATACTGTAGCATTAACATTACCGTTCACTGGAACACAGCTCCATATCATTATCCCTCCTCCACCAAACCTTACAGTATGTTATTTTCATAATATATTGAGTCGAAATGTTTAATACCGGTTAGGTCTGTGTATTTGTCATTTATACCAACGTCTGGGTGTACTAACCTGATAGGCATGGCTTTGTAGAAGACATTCAGTGGCTTGGGCCCAGCAGTGTATTTGCTGATTATCAGAGGCAGTAATATTTGTAGCGGGACCATTGGGACAGCCAACAGTGCCAAGTGCTCCTTCGGAACCCCCCTTTCCACCAGTTTGAGCCCTGTAACTGCATCTGCTGCAGAGAAACCGATCTGTAGAAGACAAATTGAAGAGCTAAAATAACTGAAAATGCCCTATTAGAATTAAAGGAGAATGCGGTCTGTAGCTTTGCAAGGAGATGTTAGTCACTTCTGCACCACACAGGAGCAGAACTTGTGCAGAATGGTCGAACACTACCTCTGCCAGACAACAACATACCTAAAAGGACAAAACCTCACAGAATACAGTCCTATGCCACATTTTTTTGAAAACAAATGCTAACTAATATTTTGGTAACATTTCACTGTACATTTTTAATATGCCACAGAAGAAGAAAGCTGGACACCACCAACAGATCGAAAGATGTAACAAGATGGATACTCATTTGAGAAAGGAGCGTAATGATGTGGCACATAAATACAGTCCTTCACCAGGGTGCATAAAGTCAGCCGATAGTACTTTCTCTCTAAAGAGAAAGAGGACAAAATCTAAATATAGGAAGGGTGCTTCCAAAGTTTTCAAGGGACTTTCAAAGTTTTCAAGGGACCTTCCTGTGCTCCTTAGCCCTGGGTCCTTCTGGTAGATCTCTGACGTCAGAAAACTCACTCTAAGTGCTATATGTGCTTTGATATACTCCAGAGCAAATAAACTTAATATAACACAATTGACATTTGAATGCCATGGCAGTAGGAATTCTAATTCCTATCTTCTTATATCACATAAGTCTAGTTTTTCCTTGCCAAATAATAGTTGACACACACATACTCTCAAAGTGTCCTGTTTGCTAACTAAACACACACCTGGGAAGAACAGACAAGTGCAAACAAACTTTAGTAAGCATACACTACCATTCAAATGTTGGGATCACTTAGAAATGTCCTTTTTGTTGTTGAAAGAAAAACAAATAAAACATGAAATAAATCAGAAATACAGTTGTTCATGTTGTAAATGACTACTGTAGCTGGAAATGGCCGATTTTTTATGGACTATCTTCATAGGTGTACAGAGGCTCTTTATCACTCCAATGGTACGTTGTGTTCGCTGATCCAAGTTTGATTAGATCATTAGAACAGGGCTCGGCAAATCTTGGGTGCCCAGGGTTTTTCAGGACAAGGGGGTAAAAACCAGGCAGGCATCCGACACTCTGTGTGTTGGCGCGGGGGCTTGACCCGGCTGGGCGCCTCACGGCACCGGCTTCACAGACCCCTGCAGGGACGCATAGGCTGCCGGATCCAGGATGGCAGAAGATAGGAAGCTATAGTGTCGGAGTGAATGTGTATGTGTGTATATGTATAGTGCTAGTGTCAGTATTTCTACTGTATTGTAGCACTAGATTCAGTGTGTATGTGCGCATAGTGTTAGAGTGGGTATTTTTATATATGTATAGTGTTAGCTTGTGCGTGTGTTAGAGTGTGTAAGAATAATGGTTAAACATACATGCTTGAGTCTTTATGGTATGAAATACCCCTTGTCGTGCAGGGGTTAACTGCAGTACTGTACAAAGTGGGGCAGCAATAAAGAAAGGTGTGTTTTGCGTTGTATTGCCCCAATTAACATCCTTTAACTACAGAGCAGGGGGTTAATTTATGAAAATAAAAACTTGATTGAAGAAGAAAAAATCTGGCTCCTAAACTTTTGGGCTGGCTTCTAGATCCAAACCATATTTGTGGACGCCTGCATTGGAAAGCCCTCTTACAAAGATGTTACAGCACAAAAAAAGTCCTTATTTTCCATGAAAACAGCTGAGTGACTCCAAACGTTTGAATGGCAGTGTGAGTATTGTTGCAGAGAAGCATTACGTGGCACTGATTCTCTTTATTATCTATTATAGTTCACAATGGTATGGCCTTCATGTGATTATTTTCTTTTAAACCAACAATATCTCTTTTCTTGAGAGGTTACAACACTCTGGGTAGATTTATTGCTGTGACATCATGTATTTGTCTGGTTTAAAGGAAGGTGGAGGGGTTGACACTGCATCAACAAGTTTAGTAAGTAACTTAATCCTCAAATGTATGACTAGTCTCAAGGATCCATTTCATAGGCCTCTGAGGCAAGAGGGGATACTTGCAAACCCTCCCCCCCTGGAAATTCACAAGGAGCAGCAGCAGGGGAGGGGGGGACAGTAGGATGTTTAGAGTAGGTTAACTAGAAATAGAGAGCAGGAAAAAATGCCTTATAGCCAGCGGAGTTCTGCAAAAAAGGTTTAATTTAATTCTGTACACCCCTTGCTATCAGAGTGGTTTGGTCTCCTCCCCTTCACTATTGCAGCTAGTCCTTCACAGGCACAGAGTCCCCGCCTGGGCAGAGACACATGCTGCAGACACAATGTCGTTTATTTCAAACATGTATTGCAGCTAGAGTTAGATAATACTCCAGCTGTTTAGACTACATTTCCCATGACTCTCAGCCAGTCTGGTATGTTGAGCATCATTGCAAAGGGAGTATGACTGAAGTGCCAAAGGTAAGCTTTTATATCACGATGGATTGGTACGGCAACTGGTGCCGAGTGCACACTCATGATTTTCAGCCATCCATTTGGTTGGCTGAGCATCATAAGAAACGTTATAACAGCACTTCAAGTGCCAAATGCTACCACAACTACTGCAACACTACCAAGTGTCCCATTTTGGTCCTAATCCTTTATGTCCCCTTTATCTCCCCTCTCTATCTACCCTCTGTTTTGTGATACATCAGAATGCATCACAGAGCTACACTACACCACACAACACTAACTTTTTTTGAAGGCAACTCCCATGATGTTGTGTATGAAAACATTGCTAGTTGATTATTATGGGAATAGTAGCTAGTAACTGTAAATTGGGCGTTGTGTTTGTGTGTGTGGGTGTTTATTAAGTCTACAGTACAAACACTAGCTTGTGGGTAGTTGTGGCTAATCTTTACCACCCCTTTACACCAGTACTGTTATCTAAAGTTCTCATGTTGTGCAGCTACATGCCGGTCCATTATCTACTACTACCATGGCCTTATAATTTTTCCTATTAATGGGTAACAAACATTTGCCTCCCACCATAAACCCCTCTCCTGAGCCAACGAGGAAGAGGTAAGAAAGTACTGAGGTGGGAGAAAAATCCTGTTGATGATCTGTATGGAATAATAATATGAAAACTTTCTACTTAGGCAATATCACAAAACAGGCATAATTTAAATGAAGCGTGTTCGAATGCCAGGGAATATGGAATACCTAAGGATGGACCTTTTTAATCAAAATGCTCTCTTCCCTGCCTCCCGAGACTTCCATCTTACCTGGATGTCAACAATGCATTACCACGGATAGAAGACAGCTAATAGCTAATCTATTACTGTTTAAAGCCTGGAATATCTATATCTAAGCATCGCTAGAAAGATAATTGGGCTAAACAATGCTTTTTATATTGGTTGCATGCTAAGATCGCGTACTCACTTTAGCAGTTAAGATCATGACGCAGAACTTGAGGACGGCTGGCATTCTCACTATGCTTAACAGGAGCCCATAGGCTTCCTTCACACTCTCCGTCTCCTCCCGGTTGGGTCGTTCACTCTGGTATTCCTTTTTCAACAGTGCCACGAAGGTAGTGGTTATAAGAAAAACTGTTCCCCAGAAGAACAAGAAATCTGAAAAAAACACATTATCTGTAATTGGAGTAGCAGTGCTATTGAGGTATAATTCATTGGCATGGTGCTTCGGTGACTAACTCTACACCACACCATTATTAAGCAAATCATTTAACTGGTAACATTGAAGAAAACTGCAGAGGGAACTGGTTAGATGGGATGGATGAATGCAACCCAAGAACCGCCTATACAATGTCTTAACAATAAGAAGCGTATGTACAGATCAAGAGAGGAGGCACATCACGTGACGTTGGCTTATAGACATCTGTGTGATTCCAATCACCGACGATGAAATATGTTGTGTTAGTATACTGAACTACAGCGTTTTGCAATTCAGTCACTTTTGGTCTCTGACACGTTGTTCATCGCTAACAGCATCATCAATTCTCACAATTGCAGCCGTCAGATTGTAACCATACATACACTGCGCTTTAAGTAGGGACATCTTAGCACACCTCTTAGAGATAAAATGTTCCAGCTAATCAAATCTTGTTATTTATAGCATATGAACATAGCCTTTTTCTGGTCATTTTAACATGACCACCGGTCTTTGGATTAGTGTCTGGTGGCCTAGTGGTTTGATAACACCTTTGACTAAACAGAAGACAGACGTGGAAATCATTTGTCATTAATGTGACTTTTTGTCAGCTTACACCTTGTGAGCAAATCATTTTTTTATATAATTTTATAAAAATAAAACATACCCAGGAAACAAGCAAATCATTTACCTTGAAGAGTAACCATTCCTGTAGGTTGTGGGGTGAATCGTAAGTATTTGTTACAGAAATCTGGTGACTCTAGAGCAAGGAACAAAACGTTGCCCATGAAGTATCCGGCTGTTTGTCCCACTGAGTTGCACGTTGAAGCATAACCCACGTTTTCCTTTGAGAGCATGGTTAAAGCCCAGCCGTCTACAGCGATGTCCTGGGTGGCAGCCAAGAATTCAAATAGAAAAAAAGTAGCAGTCAAAGCAAACATATCAGGCCCATGATCTCCTCCCAAGAGGCCATCCACTTTAACGGACAAGTACATCATAAACAATCCCAAAACGTACTGTGTGGGAACCAACCAGGATTTCCTACGGCCAAACTTTTTGATGTATAACGAGTCCACCAATGGTGCCCAGAGCAGCTTGAGACTGAACGGCCAGAATACAAAGCTGAAAATTGCTTGATCTGTATAGCTAACGTTCTTGCTCTGGAGGATTAAAGGAATGCTCCCTGCGAGTCCCAGTGGGATTCCCTGTAAAATGTATAGGAATAATAGCAACATAATATTTCCCATCTCATCCTTGTAATTTCGATGTCCTCTAGAGCCAGGCACTTCAGAGTCCTGTATCAATGCTTCCCGGTCTTCATCCATATCATCCCTACTACTGTGGCCAGTGCTGTTCATAACATGATACAGGTTATTCTGGCGACGTTGTCTGCTTTCTTTACTCGTGGCTGACATTTCAGGTGTTTTCTTTGGCTTCTTTAATGACGAAATATTGAAATCTGAAGAATAAAGCAGAGAACTTCCCTGAATGTAAACAGTTAAAACAACAAATATTTTCCAGCCAAAAAAAAGTTTAAGTATACAATGCGTGAGCTTTAAAGAGCTATTCTGGTGCAAGCCAAGTGAACGCGTGCAAACATAGTGTGGACACAAATATCAAACGCTACAAATGTAAATACTTCCTTCTTAAACCGGAGACTCTCACTGATGCACTTCTCCCAAATGCCAAAACCGAAAGGGGATGGGGCAGGGACACCAAGACAACAAGTAATACACAATAGTGCAATACATCAAATAAACGTCGATTCAATGTCCTTTCTTTGTGGATTCTTTTTTTGTATTTGTGTCCTTAAACAATGCTTGACCGGATACTTATTAAAGAAGAAGAAGAAAGAATTCTATCCAGGGCAGAGTTACATCTTGTCTCACCCGTCGGGCGCATTCTTACCCATCCTATTTCATTTATCATCCATTTATTTTACGTATTGCACTATAGTGTATCATTTATTGTTTTCAGCAGCCTGTGGAATCTTAGCGGTGAGATCTCATTTCTTATCGTATGTAAATGAAGTGAAATGATATGAGGAATAAGACGAAAGGAGAAAAGTGGTGAAGAGGGGTTGGAAGAGAATTAAAGGAAGACGGAGGGTGGTCCAAACATGACGATAATAATGAAATAATAGGTTTAACAGAAGCAAGGTATACTGAAACACCCCAACAAAAGGAATACAGCAGCAATAAACAGAGATCCAAGGTAGAGTTACGAAAAACATCAAGAGGAATTCCAACAGAGTGAAGCGGGTTGGCAAAAGAAGGAGAGAGAGTGGAAGAGAATAGTGTGGAATGAGAAGGAAAAAAATAAAACGAAGAAAAAGCATGGGATATACAGTAAGCAAACTAAAGCGTGTGAAATGGCTGTACAAACGTAGAACAAAACCACCAATTTACGCACTACTCATACCTTCATATATGCGAGAGGGACGAGAGATATCAGAATGATAACGTAGGCGCAGTTTACTATGTTACTACTATGTTACTATGTGCTTCCCGGCATTTGTACAGAATAACGAGACATTTTTACTTATGAAGTTCCAAAAAGAGTATCTGCGCTGCCGATAACACAGTATCTGCGCTGCCGATAACACAGTATCTGCGCTGCCGATAACACAGTATCTGCGCTGCCGATAACACAGTATCTGCGCTGCCGATAACACAGTATCTGCGCTGCCGATAACACAGTATCTGCGCTGCCGATAACACAGTATCTGCGCTGCCGATAACACAGATCAGAGCAATCCATGCAAGAGAAGCTCCTAAGAGACTTCCGTGCAACAAGGATGCCGCAGCCATCTACCAGCATAATCTACATATATGGCTGAGAAACTTGGGAGTCTGTAATATAAAACAATACACCTAAACACCGGGATTTGTATTCTTCCACCCAGTTCACCTCCTCTATAAAATGGTTCTATGGTAAAAACATGCAGGCTTTACAAAATTTAGGCCGTCCAACATTCACTTCCCAAGGGGAAAATAAAAAAGGAAAAATAAGGTACCCTGATGTGCTTTTATTTGCTAATAAATATTAAATAGAATAAATGTAATATCAGGCATAAAGATGAGAACATTCACTTCCCCTTTTCCTCTGTCGAGGAAGAACCTACCATTGGCTCTATAATCCAGCATACGATACGGCAGAGCCAGTCATCACAGCTGGAATGCGAAGGCCGGGGGAATTAAGCAGCAGGACGGGATATCTAATAAAAGCATTGGCTAAAATAGGAAATTACTGAATTTAATAAAAATGATGTTTCTGGGATTATTAAAAAAAAGGGTGAGAATTATGTATGCAGAATCTCTGGGTAAAAACAAGTCCCTATATAATTACACACATAATAGCAGTTTCTGGCCAAAGGGATTCCGATACTGTGCAAAGGAATGCAATGGCGGGGGGGGGGGCAGGAATATACAATTACTGCTACTGACACTGCCGGGAATTAGGAGATCACAATTATATTTTTCACTAGGCGTAAAAAAAAGGATATTAGTTATTGCCATAATACACAACAAGCAAACGCACGTTCTTGTTTAAAAATAATAAAAAATATACCAGTATATATATGTTTTTTTTTTGAAACAAGAACATGCATTTTCTATAAAAATTTCACTAAACTAACACGTATCATAGTAACGCAGAATTTGACAGCAGATAAGAGCCATTCGGCCCATCTAGTCTGCCTATTTTTCCTGATGTAAAGACTCAGACCTTAATCAGTCGTTGGTCTTGTCTTAGATTCCTGAGCCATATCCGTATCCCATGCATGTTTAAATTCCCTCATTGTATTAGCCTTAATACCTTCTGCTGGGAGGTTGTTCCATTTATCTACCACCCTTTCAGTAAAGTAAAACTTACTTACATTCCATCTAACGGTCTGACCCTCAAGTTTTAGACTATGGCCTCTTGTACCAAAGCAGACGTGATCAAATGTACTATAACATACGTTAAATATAAATCAGTTGGAAATGCTTCAGTATATAGTTAATTATAAGGACATGTGGTTTATGTAAATTCAGAGTCGCGGCCATAAACCAATTAAATTCCTTTAGTTAAGACAAGGGGGGGGGGCAAGAAGGCAGATATCCAGCTCTTATTTAACTATAACTTCCACGATCCTACGGAAGCCCGTTACCAAGACATGGTTCCACTATAACTCCCACAAGCCCTAGCCTTTAGCTGCCTGAGAATTGTGAGAGTCATAGTTCCACTACATTAAAGGTTGTAGCTTTTGTCCGGCACAGTTTTAGATTTGCATCTATTCCTTAAGCGTAACATGAGTATTTCGATTAGAGTGACGAAAACAATTATTCAATGGGTTTTTTCGGCAAAAAGTTACGTATAAAGGAATTTTCATTGAACAGAACTTTGTCGTCATGGAAATCACATACTGTGACTGGTGTTTAAAAACCTTAAATATTACTTTGGCCCGAGCAGAGCTAAAGCATGGAGAGCCCGTGGAAAACCATATACAGCTGATACCTATAGATCGCAATGGGTCTTACGCATTACATGTGGAGATTTCATAACCCCGTGTACAAAGTGCAGAGAAGTGAACAAATACAGTATCCACTAAAGGCCTTCGACTACATTACAATAAGCGATCTTTAAACAAAGCCGTACTGCTTTTACAGAGCTGCAATATTCCCCTTCCTTACCTCTTACTGACAGCTCATCACTCCTTCCATTTACCGGTCATCCTGGAAATATCGTCCGTCTTTCATTGCCTTCCGTCTACAACCTACTATCTTCCTGATTCGTGAGCCCACTGGGAATGCGGAACCAAGTTTCTTCTATTTTGTTACTGGAAGGAATCATCACGCGCACAGGACTACATCGCTGCCCAATCAAATGCCAGCCGCACACATAAAACGATCGAGTCAGCAATTCGTAGGGTCGTTCAGGGTGTTCTAAGCACCTGAGACACAATACTGAATCACAACTGTGTCTTCACAACAAGAGCCAATTAGGCAAAGCTCGTATCCGCACACGCGCCAGTGACCAGTAAAAAGCTGTTCACATCATTACAAACACTTTTTACGAATAATACCACATATCTGTGCGTTCTCGGGGCCTTAAAACATTCGGTGGAACCCGTCAAGGATTTTCACGCGACATGACGACGAAGGAGCCATCTTTGTTATGGTAAAATTTCCAGCTTGGTTGTAAATAAAATACGTTCTTCTACTGTTCAGATACATTTTGTGGCAGACCTCGGTAAACATTTTACACCGTAAGCCAACCACTGTTTTAGAAGAAGTCGTAAAACGCCGCTCACCAAAAAGCAAGTGCATTTAAACCTATCGCAACTGTTAATAAGAAATCGGTTCTCTGTCCCGAATCCAACATGGCGTCCCACGCTTCACCTTAAGCTAAGCGCGTCTCTACTCCAGAGCTCCACCTAGAGGAGGATGACGAGAAGGGGGCGGAGAGACTGCGTATCACATACTCGCAAGCACCATTCTCTCCGGCGCCAAAGCTTAGCTCTCACGCAGACGTTCGCCACCCTCTGACCAGCCGCCCACACCGCGGCCACCCATGGCTCTGTGTAACGGAGACTCCAAGGTCAGTGTTGGGAGTGGGGTGCGGTGTCGGGTCGCACAGCCAGGCAGGGTAGAGTTGGGGTAGGGATGAAAAATAAGTGCCCTGCTGAGGCCTTGTGTATATTATGTTCCTGCCATCCTGTCAGTGCCCAGGGCATGCCAGGACACGGGCTGCAGCCATGTAGGACCCCCTCTGTCCGGGGCACCCTGGCTGACTCTGCCTTAGTGTGCTGTACAGTAGCCAGCTTGGCCTAGTAGGGACATTCTTACTGCCCTGTGCCTGGCCATGTCATCCCATCTGTCATGCGGGAAGCCATGGGCTATCTTGACATGTCTGCCGGCGGCCCTTTCAGGGTTAATGATCCGCTTATATAATTGTCCAAACCATCGGTAATACGAATAGAAGTTGGTCCTCTGGCGTGTGTGCCGGGTGTGACTCTTTAATCCCCCTGGGGATGCAAAACACACGTGCGGTTTACTAACAGCATGTGCGGAGCATCCGTACTGACCAGCATGCAGCTTAACCTCTTCTCTCCCGCGCTGGGAGGGTTAACGCATCGCCGTAATGGGTGAGTTGCCGCTTCCCACGGGGCTCTGTGCGATCGCAGCCCTAACCACGTGGGCAGCACGCATCTGTGTGTCCCCCCCCCTCGACCCTAGCGGGTAAGAATAGCGCCCGGGTAAAGGGCTAGAATGCGATCAGTCGGTGAGTGCAGACGATCTCAGGAACACGTGTGTGTCTTTAGGGGCTTCCCGGAGTTTTGTTGGCCAGTTGAACGGCTACCGAGTTTCGGTGATCTTCCCGTTTAGGAGTTTAGTTATAGAATAAAAAATCTATTTCTCTGGTAAATGAAATGCTAGGAATAATTTAACTCTTTCCTAACTCTGCAATCTGTGTCAATGTATAAAAGAACAGAAACCCCAGTGGGTGCCTTAGGCATGATGTAGATAACTTCTCAGAGCATCGGTCTAGGTTAATAAATGGGTGCAAATAATTTAACTGTCAGCTGCTCTTCTAAAAGACTCACACCCCCCCCATATTCAATTAATTGCATTGGGTAACACATCCAGTGACCTTTAGCACCAGTGCTTCTGCATGTTAGATCGAATGCTAGAATTGCATGACACTTAAAAAATCTAAACCATATTGATCTGTGAAAGACTTTATTTGAAGGCACCAACAAAGCATAAAGACACTGGATCGATGGCGGTGACGTTCTACAAGCTTTAAAATCCCCATTTAAACGTGTCCCTAAGCGGGCATGTAGATGCGAGTCTCGATTCATTATTAATTAGTATATTTGGATGGATCTCTAGTATTTCTCAGACACGCTGTGTACATCTTATGTTTAAGTGCAGACGACGTGAATTTGTTTCTGTTGTAGATAGTGAATGGTCACAAATGCTTGCTTGTTCTTACAGAACACTTTATTTCCTACAATCCTCCTGCTTGATAAGATTAAAACGTTTAAGGAATATTCATAGTGCATCTCTTGCTCTTAGAATATTTTTTCTGACTTGCTATATTTGCAGCCCTTGTAAGCTGTGGGGTCCTTACAGGACAAATAAAGCCCATTCCAGCTTTCATGAAGTTTGATCATATCTCTCTAGCAATTTTTCTAAGGGTTATTTAGTTATTGGTGCAGGGAGAATAGTTCCATTGATGAATATTTTGCAGTAGCCCATGTAAATATCCTTCGCTTTCAATCTAATGTATGGCTTCTAAGCATTAAACTTGTATAATAAAAGGATTAATCGGTATACGTCAGCGCTGTTAAGTCAGCACATTGCCTATGCTTTCCGCGTGGCCCCTTTAAGGTAACAGAACAGGTGCAGGTTTTGCAGAAGTGTACGGTGGACATGTTTTAAGTTGCCGGTGAATTAAAACATTACTCATCTGGTCATCGCTACTCAGATACTTAGTTAAGGGCTGATGCAGCGGCCAAGTCATCAAACTTTTTATTTTGTCAATGGGCAAACACTGGGCTAGACGTGTTCTGGGAGCCAGGCGGCACATAACTCAGCATTATCTTATAATTAATGTGTGTCTTCCGGACTCGTGAAGCCATAGTAGGTTTCTATAGCCATGGGCTAATACACAACGTTATTTTCCATTCATCTATTTCAGCTGTATGGCACCGGTCGCCACCACTTTGGGCAGGATAAGTTCGTTTAGAGAACATGTAATGAGTGTTGCGAATCGTATCTGCCGGGGTATCACATGCTCACCGGCGTGTATCCACATCCTCCCGTCATGTTTGCAATGTGACTTATTAGCGGCGTGTAATTTAATAATGGCCCCTTTTAACATATAACATACAGGAACGCATTACACAGTCGTCGCTTTGTCACACACAGTAATCGCATGCCGGAACCGTAATTACTTCCTTCTCAATGTTCTGACTTCAATAAAAAATACCGGCCCTTTAGATGTAGAGCAAATAACAGGTATGTGCCACTGGTTGCCATGGTGATTGCTCCAGATTCAAATGCCATGGTGCATGCATTGAATACTAGTTTATGCATCCAATCGTTATTGTAGCTTCCCCGAGGCTGTTACATGTGACTTTAATCCATCATATGCACTTACATGAATGTGATAACAGAGCGTAGACGTATTTGTTGTGTATGCATGGAGGGGTTCATCCGAATCCCCTGTTACTCTCCACCCCCCAGCTCTATTCCTCGCATCGCATGTAACATACAGCAAGCCGGCTGCCTTGTGCTAGAGTTCAAGGGGGTTTTAGCCCCTCTGTGTGAATGTGTTGGGGGCTTTCATTGATTTCAGTGATTTCCTGCCAGCTGGAGAACTGCGGCAGCTTTTATTTCTTTTAGGTAAATGAATGCATATTAAGGTGCTTACCTAGTACTGTAATATGTGGGGCCCTAAACTGAGCTTATTATGCCATTTGGATGGTTTAGTTAAGTAATAAGTCATCAGAGAACGTCTTCTTACTTGGAACGTTTGTCTTTTAGCTGGATAAAGCCTCAACTGAAATAAAGGATGGACAGCATCGCTTCGAGGGAGCTGTCGTGATACTCGATGCTGGAGCTCAGTACGGAAAAGTCATAGATCGCCGCGTGCGCGAGTTCTTCGTTCAGTCTGAAATATTCCCACTAGAAACGCCAGCGTTTGCAATCAGGGAACAAGGATTCCGGTAGGAAAGATGTTTTTCTAGTGTATTTAAAAAAAACACAGGACACATTTGGTGTGATATTTTCCCCCCTCTAATTTTGTGCTGTAATTAACAGTGTTTTAATCATGTCAAACTTGGTATCATTTCATACATTTTTGCCAGGAGCAGTAAATTAGCATATGGTGCAAAAGCAGGAACTGATGAGCTGCTGCTGTAGAAATCAAGAAGTTATGCACAGAGTAAAATAGGTTTTATTATTTAAATGTTGCACACCCCTGCTTTTCTCAGTTTTTGGAGGACATGAGAAGCACATTGCTAAACAGTGCCCTGTGTACCGCCTGGGAATAAACGGACTGGCAAGTCCTGCAGCCTTGAGTCTGCGCAGATTAGATAAGAAACCCTACTGTTTACATTCCTCATTTGTTTATATTGCATTGAATGGGTCATCTTACACGTTTTATAATGAAATGATATGACTTTACAATGAGAAATAGGGAATGTGTAGATAAGTATTTTTAAACTTATTTTTTCCACCTTGCAGCGCTATCATCATATCCGGAGGACCAAATTCTGTGTACGCCGAGGATGCTCCGTGGTTTGACTCTGCTATATTTGCCATTGGCAAGCCGGTTCTCGGAATCTGCTATGGAATGCAGGTACCATCTTACTGCCATATATATATTGCTACTGTTCAAAAGTTTGGGGTCAATTAGAAAGCTCCTTGTTTTTGAAAGAAAAGCAAATTTTGTCCATTAAAATAACGTGAAATGGATACAGAAATACAGTGTAGACATGGTTAATGCTGTAAATGACTATTGTAGCTGAAAACAACTTATTTTGAATGCAATATTTTCATAGACATCACTCCCATCACTCCTGTGTTCCAATGGCACGCTATTTTAGCTAATACAGGTTTAAATGGGTAATTGATCCTTTTGCAATTTAATACCTTGTTTTCAATGAAAACAATTAAGCGACCCCAAACTTCTGGACAGTAGCGTGTGTGTATATGTAATATATCTGTATTGATTTAAATAAGCTTTGGTTGCTTTCAGCTGCTGCGTGTTGTAATAACTCGGGAGTGAAGGGAACTCTTTTCACCATTGCCTTATTGAATGTTTTTTTTTTTTTTTTTTTAATTTATGATGGTATTTAAGGTGTTCATTCCTGTTGATTGTAAAAACAAGCAGTCTGCTATAATTTTGTGCGATTCTGTAAAACTTTTGTCCACCTCCAAATACGTCCCCCCCCCTTAAATATTTTTCACTGACTTGAAATTGTTGGGTTTTTTCTAGATGATGAACAAAGTTTTTGGTGGTACTGTCCATAAGAAAAATGTGAGAGAAGATGGTGTCTTCAGTATAAACATAGATAATACATGCTCTCTGTTCAGGTAAATCTCAACCCACACTTATTTATCAAGCTGGAAAAAAAATTCTATCGTCATGTGGATTTATCATAATTTAGCACCAGTAGCCTTCTATAATAGAATTTTTATGGGTTATGAAAATTGCACCACTTCTACCTATATCACTTATAGAAAGTTCTCCCGTTCCCATCTCTTTACGTTTTTAGGGAACCTACAATCACTGCGATAAGAAATATAGCTATAGCCATTATCCACTTTCATTTAAAGATGTTGTTCCACTTTGTTGAAAGAACACTTTTGCAGCTAAACAAGACATCGGAGACCCATTCCTATTTCAGCCGCACCTATAGACTATCCTCGCCTTTTGCTGATGTTTGTTTCGTGTATATAGGGGCCTGCAGAAAGAGGAAGTCGTGTTGTTGACCCATGGAGACAGCGTCGACAAAGTTGCTGATGGTTTTAAAGTAGTTGCACAGTCTGGGAACATTGTAGCAGGTATGTATCAGAATGTATACAATGTGAGCGAGGGAGAGAACACATTTAAATATGTATTGGATTAGTTCCCAAAATAGTCGCCCTAGCAACTGACTTAAATGGTTGGAACTAGTTTTTGTGTATTTCTGCTAATCCGGGGTTCTGTTTTTCTCTTCCACTTTAAAGGAATTGCCAATGAGGCGAAAAAGCTTTATGGAGTGCAGTTCCATCCGGAGGTTGGCCTCACGGAAAATGGGAAAGTAATGCTGAAAAACTTCTTGTATGACATAGCGGGATGCAGTGGTACCTTTACTGTACAAAACCGAGAAATTGAATGTATCCGTGAGATCAAGGAGAAGGTTGGCTCCTCAAAAGTCTTGGTGAGTTTTGTGGTGTGTTGTGTGTCGGCACTGTGTGGTTTATGAACGTTATGGTTTCACCTTTGTGTGCAGTGTGGCACAAGGAGAATGATTACACTGTTCTTCATTTTGCCTGCCTTTTAAGCAAGGGCCCAATCATAAAGGTTTTTTGAGCCCATGCGGTATCCATATCACCTCTATTACCAACCATTATAGTGCACACCAAATGATTAAAAGCAAATACCTTTCCAGATTTCATTACCTCTTCTGTGAAAAGTAGAAATCAATGAAATCTTGAACAAGAACACAATACGGTAGCTGCAGTTTGGACTGTAATCGTACAGATGTATTTCTCTAGGTAGTGTTCTAATGCTAGTAATGGTTTGGAATCAACAGGTTCCAAACTATAATAATTCATTTTTACACACAAGTGCCCTAAAACATGCACTGCTGTGCTAACGAATATTTCTATACTGCCTGTTGTCTTGTAATCAGCTAAATTTGTGTGGGTTTCAGGTTTTGCTAAGTGGCGGTGTGGATTCCACAGTGTGTACAGCTCTCTTGAACAAAGCATTAAATAAGGACCAAGTTATCGCGGTGCATATAGACAATGGTTTTATGAGGAAGAGAGAGAGCCAGTCTGTGGAAGAAGCTCTAAAAAAGCTGGGCATCCAAGTTAAAGGTAAACGGCTTGCAATTACTCCTCTTCTGTAATGTACTGAATCCGTCTGTAATGCACTGAATCCATTGTGTTTGCATTCCTCATACTTTTCCAAGCGTGTTGCAAAGTTGAGGTGAATCCTTATGGGCTTTAGTGACTTTCATTAAGCTTGTTAAGGTTTGTTGATGGGTGAAAGTAACTAAGGCGGGTGGTATTAACCCTTCTTTTATCTTCCACAGTTGTGAACGCTGCTCATTCATTTTACAATGGTACAACAACATTGCCAATATCAGATGAAGACCGCACACCACGGAAGCGGATCAGTAAGACCCTTAATATGACCACAAACCCTGAAGAGAAAAGGAAAATCATTGGTGACACCTTTGTAAAGGTACTTACATGTTTTTCCTAATTGTACTAGTATCTCTAATGTTGTAGATATTTATAGCGTTTTGGTGTGTGTTCTCAACTCGTCTTACGGTGTGCTATCGTGTGTATTTTATTCTAACATATTTCTAAGATTTTATTAAGCTTTAGTGTATTGGTGCTTGGATAATTCCATTTTGTCTTAATGATTCCGCAGTCACTTACTATAACTGTTTTTATAACTTAATGTGTGGATATTTCTTATTTGAGTGAGATTCTAGTTTTTTGGGTTTTTTTTTTTTAGCTTGTTCATATTTCTTCTCAAGAATGTTTTGATTGCCGTTGTGTTTTTCTTATTTTGTCCTCCAGATTGCCAATGAGGTCATAGGTGAACTAAATCTAAATCCTGAGGAGGTCTTCCTTGCGCAAGGCACACTAAGGCCAGATTTGATTGAGAGTGCATCCACTATAGTCAGCGGTAAAGCAGAAGTGATTAAAACACATCACAACGACACAGAGCTCATCAGAAAATTGAGGGAAGAGGTAACTAATTTATCTGTTTATACATATATGTATATAATTTTTTTTATTATATTTATGTACCTGGGCAACCTCATATCAAAGAAGGCCATTGATATCTGGACTATTTTGTACCATTCTAGATTATCTGTTTTATTTTTTCGTTAGAAAGTAAAATGCACACTGGTGTATATCTGGGTAAAATTCCTGCTATTTTAGCAGACATTTAAATATAAATTTGCAGAATGGTAGATTGTAGCTTGGTCGACCAAATCCTCACCTGAGTACAAGTGGACTGCCGTAATTGCAAGAAATGCAGCTGTATCAAAAGTCCTGGTGTCTCTGTATACTGCTGACCTGTATTGGTGTAGTGAGGACACGTTTTGTGCTGCGAAGTGCTTTGGTTACTGGCTAGCAGGTCAATAAGATCCTAGTGAACCCAGTCTTTGGAAGAGCCGAGAGGGTACAGAGGTAATGTTCCCAGGCAGCACTGAAAGTGGTGATAAAACATAGCGTAGACTACATTAGGCCCAAAACCTTGAAGAGCTGCTCACTGTGTATTTATCTTTGGCAGTTTTCCTATAAATACAGGAGTAAAACAAGCACAGCTCAGTAAATATTACCTTGGTATAGTGTTGAGTGTACACGTACCGTCTGATTTTGTGTTCTTTGTTAAATTTAATTTTGTTTGTTTGCTCTTTGGTAACATATATTTTATTGGTGTATGACACAAACCATTTTTTTCCTCTAGGGTAAAGTAATTGAGCCGTTAAAAGATTTCCACAAGGATGAAGTAAGAGCGTTGGGCAGAGAGCTTGGCCTTCCCGAAGAACTAGTCAGCAGACATCCTTTCCCAGGTATGTTATGTGACCGTGTTCATCACAGTGGTCCACCACAATCAAACTCGCAACACCGCCTGTTTTTAGTCCAGTCAGTTAAGAGGCTTTGGTAAGGAGAAAGGAGAGCACTTCACGGCAGGCAAATGTATTGGATAATGCTGTCTCGGCATGCAGCAGGCTTCAGCTTCCATGACGTGCAAACTATTAAGCAAAGTATTGCTAAAGCCATTACACTTAATGGGCAAAGAAAGACCACAAACTACGAACAGTTACACCCTCTGGCCTTTCCAATTGTTTACACTTGGTGTAACCTGGAAAATCTTTATTACTGTGTGCATTAAGTGTCTAAGCATGTGTTTAATACGTGCCATAAACATGCTGTTTGTTTTTGTAGGCCCTGGACTTGCAATTCGTGTTATATGTGCAGAGGAACCCTTTATCTGTAAAGACTTTCCTGAAACAAATAATATTTTGAAAATAGTTGCCGATTACTCTGCTAGCGTTAAAAAGGTACGCTGTCTGTGTATGTGACTCTCCTCTTTACAATATGAGTTATATATGTTTACATTAAGAATATGATTTTTAAATCTCATTACTTTTGAATTATATATATTTTTTTTTGTATTGCAGTTTATCTTGTATTGCATTGGATTGATTTTTTTTTCTACCTTCATATTTGGAATATATGCTGCTTGAATACCCTTCATTTTTGTCTCGCCTTCCCCTCAGACACTGACTCTAGGATCCTCGTGAATCAAAGATAAACACAAGTAGCTTATCTGTTTTAAAGAACGGCTGTATTGTGCTAAAAATATGTTAATAGCAGCACAAGGCCGATAGATAGCAAGCTGTTCTGTGAGAACATGCTTTCTTTGAAGCTATTACCATAGATTCTAATTGAATATCTAATAAATGTCATAGTACATTATATATGGAGCAACCTTTTTTTCCCTTATACATGTTTTTAGAGCTGAGACAAATTTAAAGTTTACAGACTTATCCTCGTATATGACCATACAAGTCCTGGTTCCTCTGAAATGTGACAACCATATGGCACGGAGCTGGATGAACGTTTCCTTAAATGTCAAACGGTTTTATGGCACTTGGCAAATTTTTAGTTGATTTCTATGGAAATAATGCTTTAGAATGGTACCATTTTGATGAAAGTTTCTCTCCATTATTTTTCTGTTTTACAAACGGGTGGCATGTAAGGTATATTTAAACATTATCCTTTTTAATGCTCATTGATTTTCCCTCGCTTTGCAGCCGCATACCCTTCTACAGAGAGTCAAAGCTTGTACGTCAGAAGAAGACCAGGAGAAACTGCTACAAATCACTAGTCTACATTCACTGAATGCATTCTTGTTGCCTATTAAAACTGTTGGAGTACAGGTTGGTGGATTGATATCGCTAATGCTTAAACAAGAAGTCCTGGAATAATAAAATTGCTGATGGTTGCTTCCAATGAATCCGTCAGACCCAGGATTCTGGAAGCAGTTAATTAATTTTCTATGTGTGAAGCTTATGCTTCAATAGCTGTATTAAAATTTAAGTAAGTTAACCTGTCGATAGGCACATAAAACAGAGAAGGCAGACCTAAAAGTCATAGGATAGATTTTTATAAAGTGTGGAACTCCAATAAGTTACCCTTTTGCCAATTCTATGGTTACTCATGGAGAAAAACTAAATTTGAAAGATAACGATCTTTAACAGTGAATAACTTTCTTACTAATTGTTAGGTCTTTTTCATTGCTGTATGTGCTAGAATGCAGAAGTGATTGTTTTTACATAGGCTGTTTGTCCTCCTTTCAGGGTGACTGTCGCTCGTACAGTTATGTATGTGGAATCACAAGTAAAGATGCTCCCCATTGGGAGTCCCTAATGTACCTGGCACGTCTCATACCTCGTATGTGTCACAATATCAACAGGTAGGGGGTTCTCATTTAATATTTCGGTCTTGGATTTAGGTAGCGAAATATGTTTTTACTTGTGTTTTACTATAATGGTGCGATTAATCTGACTGACCTTGAGTCCGGAATATTTTACCCACAATTTTAAGAGTTTGGTTCTGTGCTTTTATTTTCCTTGGACGGGATATCTGTTTGCATGTTTTTGTTTGTTTTTTTGCTATGTAAGTGTGCAGTTTTTATAAATGGTTTGCCTGCTTTTTGGGGTTTTTTTTTTTTCCCACATTTTACGTAAATTTATTTTTGAAGTCCAAGGTATGTAACGTAACCTTTTTTTATTTTAATTTTTTAGGGTTGTGTATGTGTTTGGGCCACCAATCAAAGAATCTCCTACTGATGTTACTCCTACCTTTTTAACAACAGGAGTTCTTAGTACATTACGGCAGGCGGATTTTGAGGCTCATAATATTCTTAGAGAGTCTGGTAAGTAAGCGGTAGGATTGTGAACTTCAGATTTGATCCTGTTAGTGCCTTTGAGTTTGTGTAAACAGCTTTAAGTTTCCAAATAAAATGGAAAATCTCGGTTGCAGATGCCCTTTTACCTTTCTGAGCTGTAGCAGACACTATGCCTCTAGAGCTAAATATAATTTTAGTAAATGAATTCTCCCAAATGAGTAAGGATAAGAAGTTAATTAGATATGCACTTATGAAAAAAGAAAAAAAAACACAGAGTGTGTTCTCCTTTGCTGCTACAGCCTCAAGTGTTCTGGGAAGGAGGGCTTTCCAGTAGATGCTGGAATATTACTGCAGGGATCTACTTTCATTTCCATTCAGTGACAGGGAGCATTGGCATTCCCCAAGAGTAATTGGAGCAGTCAGGCCGTATTATTGGCAGCATGGCCTGGCTCACAGTCAGTGTTCTAATTCACCCTCAAGATGTTCATTGGGGTTGAGGTCAGTGCATCGTGCGGGCTGGTCAAGTTGTTCCACGCTGATCTCAAACCATTTCTTTGTCATCATTGCTCTCCAAACAAGGACATTTGTATTAGGGCTGCAGCTAACTATTATTTTCATAATCGATTAGTTGACCGATTTTTATTTTATTTTTTTATTATTATTAATCAGATAAAAAAAAATGAATGTAAATTTTTTGTTTATTTAAAATAATTTAATGAGCAAACTGGATGTTAAATACAAACCGCAGAACAAAACAAATAACATTTGAGCCCAGGCTTGCCACACTGCCTCCCAGATATGCGTTAAACCCCCAGAAATGCCACTCCGCCCTTCCCATATGCCCTACATGCCTTATACCCTCCTATATGCCATAGTGCCCTCTGATATGCCATATACCCCCCTATATGCCACTCTGCACCCCCTTGCTCCAGACTCCTCGGTGTCTAGCAGGCACAGCCGGTGACCGTCTGTGTGATGAGTTGGCAACGGTCTTCATTATTGATTTTATCGATTAGTAGTTGCAGCCCTCATTTTTATGCTGAAATAGTAAAGGACCTTTCTCAAACTCATTCTATTGAAAATGTTTGTCTATGGATACTGCGTGATTTTATGTGCCAATGGGTATGGCTGAAATATGCCCTTATGAATTTGTCGTCCGATAAGAACTATTTAATCCATATAGTCTTCCACTTTTCTTGCTGTAAAGGGTCAAATCTTAATCAGTCCTTGGTCTTCATCTAAGGCATGTCACTATCCTAAATCTCTCATTTGAGTTCTGTTTTTGTATTTGTTTGTACCACTTACACTGGGAGACCAGGTCCCACTTATCTAGTAAAGTAAAGCTTTATTATAGCACATTACATTGCGCTGTACAAGCAGTCTTCTATTGTACACAGCACACACAAGGAAAGAATAAACCTGTGAAAACCTTTGCTCTATATCACTAAGCATTCAGCCTATAGCGGGCATTTAATTCAAGACTCAATTTATACTCAAGAATATGGCTATTAACTACTAATTATTGTAATTTATTTAATACATTTGTCTCTTTTGTGTGTATAGGTATATAATTAGAGAAGTTAAAAAGGTGGTTGTGAGGGTCTTGGTATAGCATATAACGCCATTGCATAACAAGGGGGCAGCTTGGAACATTGTCACCCTGTGACCAGAAACACTGAAGGTTATGGCTGCATCGTACACATGACAGTTTTGTTTAGGCTTTCCCGTCTGTTATTAAAATGTTTCCCACCTGCAGGTTATGCCGGTAAAATCAGTCAGATGCCTGTCATATTGACACCGCTGCATTTTGATCGTGATCCTTTGCAAAAGCAACCTTCATGTCAAAGATCGGTGGTCATTCGTACTTTCATCACAAGTGATTTTATGACCGGCATTGCAGCTACCCCAGGCAATGAAATTCCAGAAGAGGTATGTTTCACTAGTCTGTGATATTTATAATGGGTGTTACGTTTTTTGAATTGTTTGATATGTAATATATTAAACCATAACAAGATTGCTCTTGTTAAATTGCTGCCGTCATTCTCCTACAGACACCCCATTTCATCAACATGCAGTGCATGTGGTGGCTGGGAATCATGTTTGTCGCTGTGCGCGAGCATTGAGGCTGTCTCTAATGCTTCTCCTTTTATGATCTTCTGGAGCGTATGCTTAGGTTATCTGCTGTCTGAGAAAATGGAGTAGTGTATCTTATTTACTGTAAACTGACTTCTCAACAATGTCCAAGTAATGTTTATTCAAGTGCAACTAAGCTTTAAAAGTAACTCCACCTGGTGGACGTTCTGAGTAATGGCTCACTAAGAGCTCTCCGGTGGCAATATAACATTGGTCCCACTTAGACTGTGCACAGTAAAGTAACTTGGTGTATCTTCACGTTGGGGGGCCTTCTTGAGAAACAGGGTCTTGGTTGCTACCACTGTGTGTTATAGGTGTCATGCATGTAGGATATAATCCATTCCTTGAGATTAAGCTGTTCTCTCTTATATCAGGTTGTATTGAAGATGGTCACAGAAATTAAGAAGATCCCTGGAATATCTCGAGTAATGTATGACTTGACCTCAAAGCCACCAGGAACTACAGAGTGGGAGTAAATAACGTTTTGTTTTAATCTGGTTTGAAAGTACTGTGTCCGGCTTGAATTATATCAGAAACCATTCCCAGTGTTGACATGCAGTACTGTTGTTCAATTGACTGGAGCTGCTACTGTACCTGACGTCTGATTCCTTTCCCAGAGCCCTAACGTGCAGTAGAAGTGGTGGGAATACTTTAATGGGGCAGAGGATTTGTACGGGTAATTATTCACGGCGGCATTGCCTGAGCGCAGACACACTCATCTTGCTTTGCCTTTTTGTCTTAAGGATTCTGCCTGTTTTCACGTGTTTTGTTGTTGCTGTCATTTCAATGTTTTTGGTTTTTCTCCTTTTTTATTTTTTATTTTGTTCTATTTTTTTTGTAAACTATAAAAAAGGCAGTTCATTTATATACATCAAAACCGTTGTAATAGCCTAATAATGTAAAATGAAAAACTGATGTGACCAACTGCTTTTGAACAGATTTATTATAAATAAATATTTTGCCAAATGGAGTTGCAGGTCTTTTTGGGGTCATATTTACTCGTATTAACCTTCTTTTCACAAAGTATCTTCACACAGTACAAACTTCTCACATTTTTATTTTCAGGTGTAGATAACCAGATTCAAATATCTGAAATGAAAATATGCTTTTCAGTCTGGGATTTCTATAGAGTAGCCACACATTTAATACGTTGATATGTTAAACGTTGCTGTTTCACAAACAAGTTCTATTCAAAATGAGTTATCGCTTGTCAGACAATTTACAAAGTGTTTATGGAGCTGTTGGTTGAAGTTGATATAGGGCCAGCATAAAAAAGACGCAGACGAACACAAGCTTTTTGGGACTTCTGTGTTTCTTTTTATCTGACCAATAACTCTTAAGCTTATACGACTATCCGTTTTCTTAAATTAATCATGGAAACTTAGGTTCAGTGGGTTGATATCCAAAGAAGAACTCCACTGATCAACACAAACTCAACGTGTGACTTCTTATGGCAGCTTAGATGAGTCTTGCTCCCAGAGTTCTATTACTCTTGGCTCCTGTACTATAAGCTACCCACGGGAGTTTAATCCTTAAAAAAAAAAATCTTAGTCAAAGCATGCATAGTTGTATGAAGTGAGTCTTATTTATTACATTTTAAAATTATGACATCGTTATTATAATTGTATAAATTGAAGAATTTACATTGAAAGACCACATTAAGCCATTTCTTTTTTTATTGCTCCGTTCCTCAGTCTTGAAGGTCATTGAATAATCATCACTGTAGCATATGTACGTTTTTACACACTGATTTTTTTTTTTAATGAAAAAAAAATCCAACTGGCATGTGTTCGCTACAAACATTTATTTCCATCTAATGTCCCTACCCATATCAATTGAGATGACAAAAGCAACCGCACTGTTATTGCTGTAACGATTATTAAACAAAGCAGAAGTCTATTTCTATTCCAATATGTCTGATAATTGCAAAAAAATGGCACCAGAAATATTTCTATTTATCACTCCATTTTCTGAATATACCATCTATCTGTCCCCTGTCTCCCCATCTCTTGCCTCTCTGTAGTCAAGTAGTGTGAGGTGTTCTGTGCAGAGAGCCGGGATACGGTGTCGTATCCTGACACTCTGCATCAATTGCCAGAAGCTGGTTAGAGTGCGATCCATGATCTTCCCTACTGGCCTTGCTCCTCCAGCGGTGGGCCGCCCAATCTGCTCCCGGCAAGGCCCTGTATGAACAAAAAATTTGTTTCTGCGCTCCTTATAAAATGTGTGCACACGCACAGCATTGCTGGCAGGCTACATTCGGCATGCTCTTTCCGAGGACACGTGTTCCACATGGTGCAGAAACATGTTCCATGCATGCAGCAGTAGTCTGATAAAGACCTGATGGATTTCGGCTTGAATGGTGAAAAATTATTATTCGAAAGTATGACGACCATGAATATTGAAGAACAATGTTTTTTGGGGATAGGGAAATAAAACGATAAATAACATGTCACAATATTTGTCAGAATTTGGAGAAATATCTCTAGTGCAAAAAATGTAATTCTCTGTTCACAAAATAGAGAATATATGCAGATTTTAATGGAATAGCTATAGAATTGCAAAATTAAGGCTGAAGTAGCAAAGCTTGAAGATGTAATTAAACTTTTACTATTGAAGTTGTTTTAGAATTCCCTTGCTATTGTCTGCTTGGTCTACAAATTACAACGTTTACACAAATAGAATATTTATTTAACATGTTAGGCTGCTGATCTACCGCGGCAGAGGCTCCTGCTGCCTTTTTGCCTCCAGCTGCTGATTTCCTGCGCAGACGCAGCATGAGCCAAGAGTGCAAAACTCTTACACTGCGTCTCTGGGATGGGTGGGCCGCATATCCCATCAAATTGGAAGGTGCTTCTGCTAATTCTGTTCTCGTGGAGAGCCTTTCTCTCCCACGAATGGACAGATAATGCTTGAAACTGAAAAAAAAACCACTGCACGGATTTTATCTTTCACTACATGACCATGCCGATAGGTGCGTTACAATAGGCCCTGGTTTTCCCCAAAAAGAAAATGCCAATATGAATCCAGTCATTTCACAGTAAATAGGGAGTGAGGTGGAAGTCGGCTCTGATGGTGGGAAACGGCAGCGGTTTGAGCTTAATATGACGGAGAGAAACTAAGCATGGGGAGCATGAAAAAATACACATGACAATATGAGAAGAACAGGGTAAGAAAGTATAAAAGTCAGTGAATATGGTTTTTGCTGATGCAGTGGTAGTATCGACAATTTAAGAGAGACCTGGACACCAGGTCACTTTGGGGGCTCTATACAAATTAAAGTGGCCCCACATAGTGTCACTGTAAAGTATCTACCTGTAAAGTACAAGATAAATATATATAGTGAGAGACAGAATAGATAAAAAACAAAAGTTTAGTATAAACCCCTCCCAAATACCAAACAAACCAAACCATGGGAGAAGGAACTCACACTCTCCATTCTATGTGGCACTGCGATTTTTGTGTACCCACATATTATAAAAAAACACATTCACAGTTTTATTCAGTTTTACAGGTATATACATTGTAAACTACTACCGGGAACAAAATACCACCCTATGTCTATATGATTTTAAATATGTTTTTTTTAACTCCTACCCAAACCTACCCCTGTCTAACAGATATCCCACTAACTACCCACCACACAAAATTAACCCATTAGGGTCATGTAAAAATTATCAAACTGGAAAAAATGTTTTTAATAAAATGGGGACTTGGTGCACAAAAAAGTGCTGTTTTCTTACAGTTCTCTCTCTACTTCACAAAGACAGACACAAACGCAATATAAGTAAGTCATGGGTTCTTTAGGATTGTTTTTTGTATGTCATTGGTCACAAAGGGTCTAAAACAGGTTTTCAGCTGCCAAGTGGCATCAACAACATGAACTTTAGCTGTATTTAATATTTAATTAACAAAACATCAAATCCAAACATGCAAATAGAGATAGATTAACTGAACACAAAACCTATGTCACATGAGGTTGTATAAGGCTTTTCAGGGTTTAGTTATCAGAGGTTGTGTAAATCACTGACAGTCCATTCTGTTTCTATGAGTTTACATTACAACTCTGTGCTGTCCTTACTGCTTGGTTTAGTTCTGCAGCAACAATATGTCTTCATCAAAGGGAAGCAAGGACATGGTTCTGTGCTGCTTCTGTAGCAGAGAAAGAGAAGAGCATGGCATCAACAAATATATTTTATAGGTTGTATAGCTAAGATTAAAGTAAAAAATCTCTCTATAATCCTTCTTCCATGATCTCAGACAGCTATAAAAAGTTATTCATTTATATTATATAAGCCCTTACTTAAAACAAAAAGGCCACAGTTATAACAGGCAATAAAAGATAGCCAAACTTAGAGCTCAAAGACCTGGTTAATTTTATATTCTTCTGAGTAAAATGGTCACAGTGGTTAATACTAAAATAATAATAATGGCAACAAGAAGACATACAAAAAAGTAAATACAAACAGTATTAAGATACTAATGGAATAAACAATTAAAGTCCCTTGTCAAAAGTAATTAAAGAAATTCAGGGATTTCAAAGTGTTTCCCTCGGATCCTCATTTTGATAGGAACCATTTTTCTCTACTAGACTACTCATTTAGTGTTACGTGGAGGGGGGGGCAATCTCCCAGGCACTTTTTTTTTTTGCAATCTCAATGATTTAGATTGCAAAGCCTGACCACAAACTATGGCCTAAATTTTTTTTTTTCTGGTACACTACATTGTACGTTAATAACTCTGGGTTGATTGTGTCCCCATGTTATTACTTTTTCATAGGTACCAAACATCTCCTACCTACCTGTCAGCTACATGATCCATTCATCAGGAAACCAATTAAATAGCCTCCTACCATATTTCTAAAGCTCTGCACAGGGTGAGAAGAAACAGGGCAATGTGCCAGCTGCACCCAAAGATAGGGAGGAGAGGAGTTGAGGGAGAGAGTGTGTGTATATGTATATGTTATGTACGTATAGTGCGTATAGTGACTCAAACAATCAAGTTCACGCCAATACACTAACACTCTGACGCCATATGTTGAAACACATAAATACCCACATTAACGTCATACATTAACACAGACAAACGCTAATGCCACATACATTACACTCAGATACATACATACACTCTCCAATAGCTTACACTAACACATACACCGTTACTCTACACTTGTGTCTGTGTCTGACCTACCACGGGCATGGGCGTAGGAACCGGGGGACAGATCCACCCCAGGAAATCATGGGGGGTGACTGATAATGAAGAAATCCCCCCAGGGCCATAGGAAGGGAGGAAGAGAGGCCCTCGCAGCTGCAAGGGAGAGATCACGGATCTCCCTAACCAGCCCAAAACTAAGGTAGCACATGTGAGTGAGCTCCCTGTATGGCATTGGCAGGGGGGCATGCCCCCCACATCATGCTGTGCCCCCAGGTGTCCCCCAATCGAAATGTGTACGGCACCCAGGCGGAGGAGAGAGAGGGGCACCGAGTGGTCGCTCATGAAAGAGTTTTCAGCAACCACTCAGCGCCCCTCTGTCTCCTCCGCCCTGTGCCACCACCCGCCTCAGCATTCCCACAGGACTTCAGCAAGGTCAGTGAACTACAAAGGGGAGGAAAGGGGGTAGATAATGAGATGGGGTAGATAGTGAGAAGGAGGGAGATGGGGTAGATAGTGAGAAGGAGGGAGATGGGGTAGATAGTGAGAAGAGGGGAGAGGGGGTAGATAGAAGAAAAGAGGTAGTAAGAAAATGTAAATAAAGAATGAGGATGAATGAATATGTGGATGAATTGTGTGAATGAGTAAGAGTGAATTAATTGATGTGTGGATGAATTGTGTAAATGAGTGAGATAATTAATCTATGTGTGGATGAATTGTGTAAATGAGTGAGATAATGAATGAATGTATGGATGAATTATGTGAATGAGTGAGATAATGAATTAATGTGTGGATGAATTGTGTGAATGAGTGAGAGAATGAATTAACGTGTGGATGAATTGTTTGAATTAATGAATTAATGTGTGGATGAATTGCTTGAATGATTTGTGAGAATGCATTAATGGATATGTGCTCATGCTGGGCGAATTTTTACAAAGAGTGTCCAGCTCTTCTACTTACTGCAGGTAGTAAAATGAGTCGCGCCATTTGTCTAGTAATTTGGGCTAAGATAACAGACTGAGAATATGTAGAAATGGTTGAGACATCTATACATCTGGGGGCATGAAAGACAAATTAGCAGTCAATATGCTGACAATTTAAATTAGAATGATCGTCCTATGATATGTTATTATTCTAAGTCAAAAGTATATGTTGAAGTAAGGAAATTTTTGTTTCCATAGTATGTGGCCATCTCATGTCAAGGTGAAAGGGAAATCTCAACAGTGACTCAAACACGAGATAAACCACTCCTACCGTTGGCAATGGACCTGACGCTGCTACATGGAAAAGTCTTCTTTTTACCCACAGACAGCCCTGTTGATGTTAATCAGCAAGATGCACTACATGGCCAAGTATTGGGACACCTGAGCGTTACACCAAGTGAGACTTTTATGAAGTTGCATTCTAAATACACAGACAATAATATGTAGCTGGTCCCCCTTTTGCAGCTATGATAGCTTCTATTCTTTTTTTTTTTTTTAGATTTTGGAGTGTTTCTGTGGGAATTCTTGCCCATTTATCCAGTTGAGCATTTGTGAGGTCAGGCATTGATGTTGGACGAGAAGGCTTTGCTTGCAATCTCTGTTCCAATTCATCCTAAAGCTGTTCAATAGGGTTGCGGTCAGGGCTCTGTGCGGGCCAGTCAAGTTCTTTTACACCAAACTCATCCAACCATGTCTTTATGCACCTTGATTTGTGCACTGGGGCAAAGTCATGCTGGCATAGAAAAGGGCCCTCCCCAAACTATTCCCACAAAAGTTAAAAGTAAAGCATTGTCCAAAATATCTTGGTATGCTGAAGCATTTAGATTTATTTTCACTGCAAGTAAGGGGCCCAAACCCTGAAAACAGCCCCAGACCAGGGCCGGCCCTATAATGGGGCAGACTGGGGCAATTGCCCCAGGCGGCACTTTAGAAGGGGCGGCACTTTGCCGCCCCAAGCGCTTTTTTTTTGTTTTTTTTTTTGAAGCGGAGGAGGGAGAGAGAGAGGGGCACCGAGTGGTTTTCGCTTACCCGCTCGGCGCCCCTCTCTCTCTCTCCTCTGCGGCGAGTCTCCCTGTTCGGTCCCGGTGCCGGCTTGTAATGCAGAGTGCCGGAAGTGACGTCAATTTCCGGCGCTCAGCATTACAAGCCGGCACTGTGGCAGAGCAGGGAGACTCGCCGCAGGACTGTTTAAAGGTAAGTACCGGGGGGGGATCGTAGATTATGGCGTCGGCGAAGTTTAAAATAACGCCCCCCCCCCCGACGTCGGCGGGGGCGACGTTTTAAACTTCGCCCCAGGCGGCGTTAAGTCTTCGGCCGGCCCTGCCCCAGACCATTATCCTTTCTCCAAACTTTACAGCTGGCACAGTGGAGTCAGGCAGGTAACATCTCCTGGCATCCACCAGATTCCCCCATCAGACAAATAGAGAAGCGTGATTTATCACTCCACAGAACACGTTTCCACTGCTCTACAGTCCAGTGGCGCCATGCTTTACACCCCTTGATCCAACCCGTGGCATTGTACTGGGTGATGTGAGGTTTGCATGCAGCTGCTTGGCCATGGAAACCCATTTCATGAAGCTCCCACCGCAGAGTGTTGGCGACTTTTACGCACCATGCGCATCGTTGACCCCGCTCTGTGACTTTACATGGTCTTCCGCTTTGTGGCTGTTCCTAAACACTTCCATATTCCATTAATACCACTTATGGCTGACCATGGAATATCTAGCAGGGATAAAATTTCACAAACTGACTAATTACAAAGGTGGCGTCCTATCACAGTACCATGCTTGAATTCACTGAGCCCTTCTGAGCGACCCATTTTTTTTCACAAATGTTTGTAAATGCAAACTGCATGGCTAGGTGCTGGATTTTATACACCTCTGGCAATGGGTCTGATTGAAACACCTGAATTCAATAATTAAGAGGTGTGTCCCAATACTTTTGTCCATATGATGCACATTGTCACTGTTGTACAAGCTGCCATACATATGTATTTGGCAGAAAAAAAGATTTGCCTCTTCAGCATTATCAAATAAACAGGCGTATTATGCAAAAACGAGAATTTTTAGAAAGCACGGTATTTCCGAATACTAGTAATAAAACAAATGTTGGGAGTTCCCTCTCAACTTTCTGGCTTTCTGTAGGACAAGTCATTCTCTTTTAATTGTACACAAAAGAGACAACCCACCTGTTCAAATACAACAAAATGTCAGATCCTTTATTAATTATATCCTTACAGCTGTACACACAGCACAGAGTGCCACTGGGGGAACAACTTAAGTTCCGTCTCATTACAGTACATAATTTGTTCTTGCAATGATTTCAGCTAAATTAAACTTATTCTCATGACAATGCTATCAGAATATGTCTTAAACTGTCTTTCTATTATTCAATATTCAATTTTATTACATCAATTCTCACGATTCCAGGTGACTAGTAAAAGTTAAATCAATATATGCACATAAGGTGTACGTGTATATATTTATGTGAAGGTGCCAGGAATTACAATGAATAGACATTGATATATATATATATATATATATATATATATATATATATATATATATATATATATACCACAGATAGATAGATAGATAGATAGATAGATAGATAGATAGATAGATAGGTAGATAGATAGATAATGATGATAGATAGAGAGATCGATTGATAGATCCAGTGACAAAATATGTTTATTTGCGTCCAACCTGAATAACAACTATAACTGGACATATTAATATTTAATATGATTTATGGATTGAATGGAGAGGTTTTAGTTGGTAAAGAACTTATATTGATATATAGGGGCCATCAAACAAACCATCATCCAATGGAAATCTTTCGAAACATTCACAAATTAGCTAATCTCCACTATTTTTCACATCTTTAATAGTTTATGCATTTTGCATGTTATTTTTATTTCACAAACTTAAAAATACTTTGTTTTTTTGAGTAGATTCATCAGGCTTAATGAACATTGACAGGAAAGAAAGGTGTCATTATGTGAATACACATCTAAACATCCTTTAGGGATTGAGAAGGAGAGAAAAACAAACTTTTTGGGCAATTAAACATTAGATGATAGACATTCTTGGTGCTATATAAGAGAGGTAAGCTATAGTGCTTGATTTAAATAATATGGGGCTGCCTCACCCAGAATTGTGTTACGTCTTCAGCCTGTTCCTCTTGTATAGTCTTTGTATATGTGAAATGAAGTTGTCTTCTTGTAGGCTGCAGGACACTAGTATTCCAGGGACATCTATGACCGGTGACTTGGTTATTGGAGGAATTTTTCCTGTCCAGCGTTCTAGCAGCACAGCAACTACAAAGTTCACTTCAAATCCAGTTTTCCAAAAATGTGATAATAGGTGGGTAAAATGATCTAGTCCTTTTCGCATTTGCCGGGTAAGTTAAAGAACTATAAACTTAGGAGTACATTTTGTATATATACATATTATCTTTATTGGTAATCTGCAAAATGTTTGGCTTCCAAACCAAGCGGCGAATAAGATTAATGTGATATCAAAGGAGAACAAACTGTGAACGTATAGTAAAATACATTTAACTGAGTTGATTGCCCATTTTATACAGCTAAAAACAAATAAAAACTTGATAAAACTCATAATACAACTTATTTTAGAATGCTAAAAGAACCGATATTATTTGGCACATATAAAAACAATATGTACTTATACAGTTTATAAAACTTGATGTCCATATTAGACATATTATACACAGATTAGAACTAAACAAAACCATATTTTACATCAGTTATAAATTAGAATTATACATTTTATATTTTTCCTAAATATAAACTGATATTTAATTTCATTTATCTCTTTTTCCACTCTTTCTTTGTTTCTTTCTTTTATATATATATATATATATATATATATATATATATATATATATATATTGCATAATACATTGTATATTGTTAATACTGTCTCTTTACTCTTCAAAACAAATGCAATCATGTACAATTGCATTCTGGTAAAAAAAAAATCAATGCAATCAATGTGATTAATGTTGGGGTTAAAATCTTTTCAACATTAGTTTTTATTATTGAAAATTATTTTGCATCTAAATAAAACAAGCCACAAAATAAAACTGTAAGAATGTGCTAGTTCTTTTCTGGTTATAAAATTACATTATGAAAAAAATAGACATGCAAATTACAAACCCTAAAATGTAATAATTATATGAAAATAAATATTTCTATTTCTATAAAATAAATAATAAAGGGAAATGGTTAAAGGGGTTTTCACATCTATGTTTTATGTTAACTGTGCAGCCACAGTTCTTTCGTTTGTATGAAACCAAGATTGTAGAGATTTTATTCATAAGTTCTTCTCTGTTTGATAAGTTTTGTAGGCAAAGTCAGGTTGACCCATTTCCTTCTTTCAAAGTGGATTTTAAGTCATGCATGTGGATAGGAACGAAAGTGCTGGGAGCTGGAGCATACACAGCATTTTGTACTTTTCACATTAATTTCTAAATGGCATAAGCGCAGTTAAGTTAAGATGATTTAAGAATATATTGTTCCTGAATTTGAATATATGCAAAATCAATGGGAGGTCTACTATAGTGCTTGTGAGTTAAGTGGCAGCCACTCAACTATATACAGTATGTGAGTGTCAATGTATTTATTGTATGGCTATATACGGTATATGTCTAGGGTCCTAGTATCACCACTCTGTATATGTATGTATTACTATGTATTTTATAATTATGCTTTCAGATGCCTAACATGATGTGGTGTTTTGTGTATTAATCAATGATTCCAAACCCAACCCTTGTGTTTCAAGCTTTGATTTTAGGAGCTACCGCTGGATCAGAGCAATGGTGTATGCAATCCAGGAGATAAACCGTAATGAGTATCTTCTCCCAAACATCACTGTAGGCTATGCCATCTATGATTCGTGTGATAATATAGCTATGACAATTGGAGAGATATTCACTATGCTTACGGGGCTGGGCAAATCTACCCCAAACTACCATTGTCAGATGAAGTCTCCATTAATTGCTGTTATTGGTGAATCTGCATCAGCAATATCAATTGCAATGGCAAGGATCCTTGGAACTTACCATTATCCACAGGTAACTTGGACTAAAGTACATGCACATCCTACTAATATATACATCAAATATTCTGTACAATTAGATGTAGCTACATGGGCATATTTTAAGAAATATATGTATTATAAAGCGTATTTTTTATTTTGTTACACCCTGCTTCATTAGAAATGATATGCTGTATAACATATAACTGGAAGACTTAGTCCCAGGCAATGGGGATTTTTGGTCAAAGCCATCATTTAAGTTACCACAGCTTTAACAATTTTTCAGAGTTAAACAAACCTAGTTTCAAGAGTTTGCTTTTTTACATTTTTGTTATTATTAAAGTGTTATTATTTAGTGATGTTTTTTAATATGTTTCACTATATTTTCAATGTAGGTAAAATTAAAAATAAGATTCTCACTATAAAATGTACTACCCATTGGTGCCTTATTCACCAACCATTAACTTAAGCCTGCTTTAATTATTATGACAAGGTTACATATAACGTGTGTGCTATACATATTTGGGAACTCTTGAAGTTTGATCTAGAATGTTTGCATTTCACACAAGAATCTCTTCAGGTGACATGGCAGATCGTCATCAGGGTCCCACAACCTGGAGGCAACGCTTCCATATTCTGCTCGGTTTTCATGACATCGTAGCATCCCGTTTGCTGTGTTTCTTATGAGTCTCTCATATTTGAAAATCCTGCTTAAATATTCACGGCGTCAATTCAGACATAATTCAGAATATATTTTAGCAGAACAGATGGCGTTTTCAGGTTTGTTATTCTGTTAACTCTGTTTTCAAGGCATTCATATTCATTCATTTTCTTCACTCTATATCAACTTGAAAAACAATTAACTAAACATATTAACATATTTCTTTTCAAGATTTTCAAGAAAGACATTCCTCTCACTGGTAATTGCATTATTTAGAAGATGTAAGCAAGGCAAGTTGCTGACTGGTTTAAAGAAATAATTAAAAAACCTCTTAATTAAATGCATTGCATGGACGTTCTAGAGTACAGGGCTACCATGTGAATATATTTCGTTGTATATAAATATAAATCACTCCATTATTTTCTTCTTTTAGGTGAGCTATTTCTCATCTATCAATACTCTGAGCAATAAGCAGGATTTTCCTTCCTTCTTTCGAACCATACCTAGTGATACTTTTCAAACCACAGCTTTCGCTGCCATCGTAGAACGTTTTGGTTGGAAGTGGGTAGGTACGTTGGCCGAAGACAATGATTATGGGTACCTTGGAGTTCAACTATTCTCCGAACAGGTCCAAAAATTTGGAACTTGTATTGCATTCTCAGAGACGATCCCATTAATTTATTCAAAGCAAAGGTATTCGGCCATCGCTGAGACCATTCAACAGTCTTCAGCAAAAGTTATCATAATCTTTTCTGGAGACACTAACTTGCTGCCATTGTTTTGGGAAATAGCCGAGCAAAATATTACAGGCCGAACGTGGCTAGCTAGTGAAGGTTGGAGCACATCTGCTTTTCTACTAAATAAAGATCAAACCAGTTTTTTCAAAGGTACGCTGGGACTTGCAATACCCGAGGGGAACATTGCCGGCCTGCACCAGTTTCTGCTTCAGCTTAATCCAATGCAAGACCCAGAAGATAACAGCCTAAAAATGTTTTGGGGACATGCATTTGGTTGTTCTTGGGATGACCATGTAAAAAAACAAAGCAACTCAACAGCCTGCACTGGCAACGAGCATCTGTCAACCGTAAGCAATGCGTATACACAAGTGTCACAACTGAGAATTACTTGTAACGTGTACAATGCTGTATTTGCCATCGCTAATGCGCTCAAGGGCTTGTTGACCTGTGGGAATAATAAAGGATCCATTAAAAATGAGGCATGTGCAAGTGTACGTGATGTGGAGCCTTGGCAGGTAACGTCAAATGACTTTAGCTGAAAATGACATAAGAAATGTAATTACTATCAATTACTATCAGTACTGCATGCACATATGACCAATAACCACAACTTTAAGGGGCAAATGCATATGGGGGGCCTCCACAGAGTCCTTTCATGCATTTCGGGGGGAGGAGACCATGAAATTTTTAAGAGACCACTCAGTTATCATGTGCTTTAAAATGCATTAGATGGCTGGAGTGTCCATTTAACTACTTTAAGTAACAACAAGATCTCTGCACAGCTGTCGCATATTAATCATATCAATTATTTTTAGATTGCAAATCAAATACCAATTAAAAAATATGCAACATTCTTACCTAGAATGGGTAACTTAAACAGCACCCCCTATGATAATGAAACTTAAGTTCCTATCAAATGTGTTCATTCATTATTTGTTTACCCAACAATTAGAATTATAGAAAACTCTAATAATCTTTTTTTTTTTTTTTTACAGGTGGTGCAATCATTAAAGAGAGTACGCTTTACGGATCAAGACGGAAAGCAGTTGTACTTTGACCAAAATGGAGATCCGGTTTGCAAATATGATGTGGTAAACTGGCAGATAGGAACCGACGGTTATCTTGGATATAAAAAAGTAGGTGGTTACGATGCCAGTGCAACAATCGCTCGAAAGCTGGTGATTGATGAGTCAGCTACAATATGGAATGGAGACATGTCCCAGGTAACATTTTGATACATACTGTATATTCATCTTATTACATCTGTGTAATAAAACTAGATGTAGCGCTCCATCTTTTCTGATACTCACAAACAGCCGTAAACTGGGAAACAATGAAAGCCAGTAAACATCATTATTACTGAAGAAGTAAATGAGTATGTGCGCGGTAGTTCTCTAATCGCCTGTGTCTGTTCTCCTGTGTTGCAGCCACCACTGTCTGAATGCAGCAGTAGTTGTAAGCCTGGATTCAGGAAAAGCGTTATAAGGGGTCAACCCGTATGCTGCTTCATTTGTGTTCCATGTCCAGAAGGGGAGATATCAAACGGGACAGGTATAACGCACAGAGAAAAGTACTACTTATTCCAGAAGGACATTTGAATATCAAATGGCCAAGAGGAACATTTCTTCTCATACTATTTCATTTAAAAAAAAACTAAGAAGAAAAAAACCCGTCTACCCTGGCTCCACATGTGGCTTTAGTCTGTACTGCCTATCAGTAGTCACTGCATGAATCCGGTTGCCAGAGAAGTGCTGAAACTTCCATGTGGCTAAAGCAGGCATCCTTGTGTCTATAATATATCAGCACTTCTAGAGGCTGTCCTAACTTATAGCCAATTAGTATGGCTTGTAGTTGTAGGTGATATAAAATTCGACAATATTTTTTTGCTAGGTTATTCCAGTGTCACAAACGTGTCTAAAAGGCATCATTTGTGATTTAGCACAAAATAAATCAGTATTTTTATGCTGGCTCTACATTCTTAAAAAACTCGCAATAATGTGAATAGAAACAACAAAAGTATTTAAGCAAAATAAATTGTGTAAGTAAAACACATTGTTCCCTTTCACAATGCCTTTACTCAATAGTAAGATCATTTATTCACAAATTGCCACATATGTTTTGGTAATGTCCTGCCCCCTGTGTATGTCTCTGACTATTTCCTATAAAAATAGTTGTGTTTTTGGTCATTTAAATAATTGTACAGATCAGATGAGAACTGTTGAAGCTGCAAATAAGTATAAGCATTATATTCGTGGCATGGAATAATCATGCATTCAGCAATCATTGTTAGTCACAAGATGCTCTATAGCTGCTGCTCAACTACAACTGCATTATTGTCTGCCAAGCATTGGCCAGATGCTTATATAGAGACATGGGAGATATAGTTTAGTAACATCTGAAGTGCTATATTGTTGGCTTCACCGATTCTAGATCAATAAATCATTCCATATATCCTTATAGTATATAGTACAATAATATATATATATATATATATATATATATATATATAAATTTAAATGTGTTTTTTCAAGGCGTACCACTGTTTGTATTCTTTTCCCTTAGATTTTACTGAATGTTTGAAGTGTCCCCAAGATTACTGGTCCAACAAGAACAAAGACTCCTGTGTGCCCAAAAGTGTAGATTACCTCTCTTTTGAAGAACCTCTTGGAACCACATTCTCCGTATTTGCTGCTTTAGGTATCTGTCAGACCGTTGTAGTCACCATGGTGTTTATAAAATACAGGCACACCCCTATAGTGAGGGCTCACAATTTGGAGATGAGCTTCCTTCTGCTCATATCCCTTATTCTCTGTTTCCTTGGTTCATTCACATTCATTGGTGAACCATCACCTGCTCTTTGTGTCCTTCGACAGACTGTGGTTGGTATAAGTTTTGTCTTATGTATTTCATGTATCCTTGTTAAAACCCTAGTTGTCCTTCTTGCATTCACAATGTCTAAACCCAACCAAAATGTCCTGAAGTTTTTTCGGCCATGTCATCAAAGGGTGTTAGTTGTATTAACTACTTTAGTTCAGTTTGGTATCTGTGTTGGGTTTCTATCTTCTACTCCACCATCTATAAAAAAGAACACGAGAGTCGAAACAACTAAGATAATTCTTGAGTGCAACCCTGAATCAGATCTGGCATTTCTCTTTGCCATTGGATACATTGGTCTTCTGGCATTAGTTTGTTTTACTTTGGCCTTTCTTGCTAGGAATTTACCAGACAATTTTAATGAAGCTAAATTCATAACGTTCAGTTTGCTGGTATTTGTAATGGTTTGGATCAGTTTTATTCCAGGTTACATGAGTACAAGCGGTAAATATATAACTGCAGTAGAAATCTTTGCTATTCTGTCATCGGCTGCTGGCTTGTTAATTTGCATATTCTTTCCTAAATGCTACATTATATTGTTGAAACCAACTAAAAATACAAAGAAGAACCTTACCGGACGTTCCCATCAGGCAAAATGAATATACACACACATATATATATGTGTGTCCATGTTAGTTTTGGAAGGATTGTGTTCACTGTAGAGTTTTACCCCTTAATGACGAAGCCCGTACATGTACGGGCTCAAAATGCATTGTTTTCAATGGGTTTTGGGACCGCCCATTGTCCTTAAGGGGTTAAAATGTAGTAAGCAAAGTCTTCTTTTCCGTCATTTACCTGGTTACTCATACGATTACTAAGTGTTTTATCCCTTGTCTCTCCCTACTTCATATACCTTTCTGGCCTACTGGGGCTTAACCTTGTTCTCATGTTTAGCTACCCCGCCACTCCAACCCATCCCTGTCCCTTTCCTGCATCCCACAAGAATTAGCACCACATACTCACTCCAACCTACAGTTAATTTAACTTTAAAACCAAAGAATGCAAATTAAATTACCAACAGAGTACCTTTAATATGCATTCTTCTCTAATGGGAGCATCAGTGACATTAAACTATAACAAATGGACCAATAACGATTCAGACCATTTTTTTGTATCATTTTTGGACAACAAATCTCCCTGTCTCCTTTTTCAGCAGCTCTGCATCGTCTTGTCTCTTCTACCTTCTCTAGTTATTTCCCCCTGTACCTCTAATTGGGAGAAAATGTGTGCACCAAGGCTCTGCCCTGTTGCTGAAATACTACACCGGAGTAGAATAATGCAGGGGGATCCGCGGAGAAAGAGAAGAGTTTCTGCACCTCTTCTCCACACATCTGCATTGCTCTGTTACATGGGTGTACTGGAGTACTTCTGCAAAAGGGCAGAGTTACGGCGTGCCTCACTGGGCACTGTGGCTCTACTCTTTTGTGGAAGCACTCCAGTACACCCATGTAACAGAGCAATAGCGGAGAGAAGTGGACCAAGAAAGGAGAAGGAAAAAAGAAGAGGCAAGAAGAGGCAAGACAAGGACACACAAGTGGTTGGCAGAGAAGATATGGAGACATTGAGACAGAGTGGAAGTGAAAAAACTTGCAAAATGCAAACTAAAATTTTGAATTCTCTGCTTCGTTTTCATTTGCTTCGTTGGGGCCCCACCTTGTTTTCTCGCAAATTTATATTAATCAGAATGCAGAAATCTATTAAACTGATTCTTTTTTAGTAAGGACTTTCTGCTTGCTAAACACCATTATTGTGTGGCTGAGTGTGGTGTGTATGAATGAGATATGTGATGTGTAATGCATGAGTAAACCCATCTGGTTATTCTGCTAATATGTTACTGTTATACTCTTATCACCTTCTCGTGGCAAAGAGAGGTGATTATGGTGTACCCTGACTAGGGCTGCAACAACTAATCGATAAAATCGATAATAATCGATAATGAAATTCGTTGGCAACGAATTTCATTATCGATTAGTTGAATCGATTATTATCGATTATAAAATGAGGGTTTTTTCAGAGCAAACGCTCTGAAAAATCCCCCTCATTATATAATCCGTTTAGTCTGACTCACCGTCTCACAGCAGCAGCTCCTACTTACTCCCCCTCCCTGTAATCACTGTGACAACTGGCCCCGCCCCTTCCTTCTCCAGGCCAGAACCACATGGCTGTGACACTCATTTAACTGTAAGTATATGTATATATATATATATATATAATGTGTATGTGTATATAGATATATATATATATGTATGTATATATGTATGTATATATGTATGTAATATATATATATATATATTTGGGCTACTGAAAGTTAGGGGAGGTGGGGGTTAATTTAGGGGCAGTTATGGTTAGTGGGGTGTTTAGGGTTAATTTAGGGGCAGTTATGGTTAATTGGGTGTTTAGGGTTAATTTAGGGGCAGTTATGTTAATAGGGCGTTTAGGGTTAATTTAGGAGCAGCTGTGGTTAATGGGGTGTTTGGGGTTAATTTGAGGCAGTTGTGGTTAATGGTGTGTTTAGGGTTAATTTAGGGGATGCTGTGGTTGATGGGGTCTTTAGGGTTAATTTAGGGGATGCTGTGGTTAAGGGGGTGTTAAGGGTTAATTTAGGGGCAGTTATGGTTAATGGGGAGTTTAGGGTTAATTTAGGGGAATCTAAATCCTGGGGGCAGTGAAGTGACATATCTGGGGGTATGAGGCATATACAGTATATAAGGCATATGTGGGGAGGGCAGTGTGGCATGTCTGGGGAGGACGGAGTGGTGTATCAGGGTGTATAAGGCATATCTGGGGGTAGAGAAGTGGCATGTCTGGGAGGCAGGGTGGCATGTCTGGGGAGGATGGAGTGGGGTATCAGGGGATATAAGGCGTATCATGCACAGTGGCAGATGTGGGAGGCAGCGTGGCATATGTGGGAGGCATTGTGGAGTGGCAGATGTGGGAGGCAGCATGGCGTGGCATATGTGGGGAGGGCAGGGTGGCATGTTTGGGGAGGATGGAGTGGTGTTTCAGGGGGTATAAGGCGTATCAGGCACAGTGGCATGTGGGGGGTAGAGTGGAGTGGCAGATGTGGGAGGCAGCGTGGCGTGGCAGATGTGGGGGGGCAGCATGGCATGTCTGGGAGGCAGCGTAGCAAGCCTGGGCTCAAATGTGCATATATTGGGGGGCTGGTTGGGAAATAAAGACAAGAAATGTATTATCAAAGTTTTTTTATTCTGCTGTTTGTATTTAACATCATTTGTTTAGTAAATTATTTTAAATAAATGAAAAATTTACATTAATTTTTTTTATCCGATTAATCGATTAATCGAAAAAATAATCGGCCAACTAATCGATTATTAAAATAATCGTTAGTTGCAGCCCTAACCCTGACAATGTGCTGGTTTCATCCAATAAAGAATTAATATTAATAAAATAGTCGTCATTTTAGTTTATTTAAAACTTTTCTATAAATTTTTAATGGGAAATTAAAAGAAGATGTTTCTTGTTTAGCTGCTGGAAACACGCTTAAAAGAAATAGATTCTTTAATTATTTATGCAAAATGGAATTCTGTCTGTACAGGACTGATTTAGTTTACTTTCACTAATTTATTCAAGGATGGTAGCTTACAATAATTGTATTTAATCAATACTATGTGAAGTCTGTAATTGTATTTAATAAATGAAAATTGTTTTATTTTACTCTGTAAATGAAGCAGAACACAAATGTGCATTTTTAATAAACTCTTGATTCTGTATTTATAATTGGTAAACAATGTTGGCTAGATTATTATCTTTTTGCTATATTATGCGCGACTGTTTTGTTTTCTCTTTGCTGAAATATGTTGTTTTTATATTAATTTTAATCTATTTAATTAAACTCCATTACAAAATATTTGTAGTTTGCTTTGATCTGTGATAATTAAAAAGTTGCCCAGAGCTATTTCAATGCTGATACATTCCCCGGAGAGCACAGGATTCATATCCATGACGTTGATATCTGTGAGATCTTAATGTTCACTGTGTTAGGTTTGCAAAATTATCATAGGGATCCTATTTGACTGAAGCAAGTCTTTTAGACTTTTAGAGGTACATCTAATTATGTATGGCCATGTGCATTTAAACCTCCTCCCCATTAACCCCTGGACAGCAAGCTGCAACCAGACTGATGAGGAGCCAACAAGAGCCTGAGACTAGCTTAGCGCACCGACATTTTTTCTTTTCCCTGTTTGCACATATTTGAGGCTGTTGGCTCCTTACAGTCTGGTTGCAGCTTGCTGTCCAGGGGTTAATGGGGAGGAGGTTTAATTGCACCTCCCCCAACACATTAATAAGGTTTTGGTAGCAGTATAAACTGCTTTGTGTGCCCACTACGTAGGAGGTGAGAGTAGGTTCTCACCCTATTGAGAGTGTGCCTTGACGTGGCGGGTGAGCTTAATTATGCTTTGGCCAATTCATATAACCAAAACCTCTCATTTATATTATGTTTATATATTTGTTGCAAACTTTATTAGGGTAAGAAGCGCAGACAGTTTTTGTTTTTTGTATACATTGTACAACCAATACACTGTTTCTTGCAGCGTGCTTACACCTGTTTGGTAGGCCTGGTATTACACATTTGTATTATTTGAGCCTGAGACTAGCTTAGTGCACCGACATTTTTTCTTTTCCCTGTTTTCACCTGGATACTCCCAGAATAAATATGGTCTCCAATTTACCTGTTTATGTCCTGGGAAATGTTGAGCTGGTGGGGGCAGTAGAAAAGTTAAAGTAGCTTTTTGCCATAGGACCCTTTGACACACATAGAATGCATGGAGAGAGGAATGACATGGGTGAGTAAGAGGGAGTTGATATGATGTGCATGCTTGTGCTGCTGTTTGGGAGGAAAGTTTGCCTGATGCGCATGTGCTTGTGGTTTGTAGACTGTGGAGATGATCCCCTCTCTCATTTGTCTCTTCTGTCTCCTCACTTTCTCTTTCCTTTATCTCCCTTCTATTTTCTCTTTCCTTTTTTCTTATCTCTTTTCTGTATTTTCCCTTTTCTCTCTTCTCTTTATTCTCTCTCCCCCTTTTCACTCCTTTCCTTTTTCTGCACTCCTTCTTCTCTCGCCTCTTCATTCTCTTGCCTCCTCTTTTATTCCTCTTCCATCTTGTTCATCAACTCTCCTTTCTCTCTACTAAACCAATCATTTTAATTGTCATAGACAAAAACAACCCCGTTTGCTTCTCTCTGTCCTTCATCTAGAAGTGCTTGAGCTTGTACTCAGGCACCATTAGAGAAGCCAGGGCCTAGCCAGATTATAGGTTCGCTCCATTAAGCCGCCCCCCCCCGAGAAAGTCCTCAAACTGCTCTGTACAAAAGCACACAAAGGGCAGTTAAGTAAAGGGGAGTAAGAGTTTTAGCTGGATCAGCTCCTCTTCACAGTCCTCACATGCTGCTTACACCATTTTTATGTTTTGTCTTCTGTGTTTAAGAAGTATTTAAGTAATTGGTGGTTCCGTATTTTTACTTGAAGGAGTGTGTTAGAAAGACCACATTTATAAGAAAGTAATCACATTATTTGCGTGATTTTAAATCTCTTTATAGTTCATTCTTGTAATGCCTACAGCCCGCAGGTTTTCTGTATAAATAATTTCATCTTTCATCTTTTAATTGAATATTCTCAACTGAAAGATTAAAATTAAGACCATTTCACATCTCATTATGCCTTTTTAAATTACCATAAAGCACATACTGTACATCACAAGTGCTAAACCATACATCCTTGTAAAGTAATTGGTCTAATCCATTTATGATTTTTTTCTGTTTTGCAACTATTCAGAAAGCAAGCACATGATTCTGATTAATTCTGTATGCTGCAAGGCCCAAAAACATAGAGTATACTGTACTAGACTTGCACACAATGAGCAAAATTAATTTGGACACATGTTTAGTTTCATTTTTGGCACATTCATGTTTCCTGACTTTTTGGTTTTGGTTCAGATGAAATTCAGAGGGTTTTTAATATCAAAATGTCCAATACTTCCAATGGAGGAGCAGCATTTCCAAGCAGCAGCAGCATCTCAAGGCTGAAGCCAGACCAGATTTTGCATTGCAGGACATCAAGCAACACCACCACCAATGGATAGACACATCCAACAGCACGCTATGGGACTGAATTTCAACAAATTATTGAAATGTATCCCTCGGAGTAAGGAAAGCGATAGAGCGACAGCAACAACAGTGTGGCAACGTGCAGGCACTGGCTGAATAACAAATTCAGCCATATGGTATGGGTTTGAATTTCCTCAAAAATTGGACTATTTATATGAATTGATCCATCAAAGTAAGGAAAATGACTAGGCATAGACTGTCATAACCAATAATACTCTCCATCCACTTTATGGCTACTCCTGTTTATCCTGCCTACACACAGTGCCTTCCCACTTTCCCTGCTAAACTAAAGCCGGTTGTGATGGCACCAAAATGGACCAAAATAATTAACAAATAGATAACAAATATGCAGAGGTTTATTGTTAATTTTTGTTTCTTTAGGGATCCCCCTTCATTTCTTAAGATTCATATGAATGCACAAATTTGGCAACATTTGTTAAAAATAATGCTTGAATGAATCCAAAAGTTCATGTCTATAATTTTGGACACAAATATTATATAGGTTGAAGAACAACTGTGGAATATTTGTAGTTTTCCAGTAGCAGTAATTTAGGTGGCTAAATAAAATACAGAAATAGAGTTGTACCGTGTTAGCCATAGAAAGAGAGAAAGCAAATTTGGTAAAGATGATAATGTGATGTGCTAAACATTACCTTTAAAACTAATGTAAATACTTTGTTTCTTTTGGGTTGGATAACTGTTTCACAATGTCAGTAAGAGTACTGAGTTTCTACATTGAGACATTTCCCTGACATTACATTATGTAGCCCAAGGCCTGAAATATACAAAACGCTTGAAAGACAAACTGACGTGCTGGCATTATGCTGCTGTGCGTCTGTTCTTGCAAGGTGAGTGTATGTAAACAGGGGAATGGTTGTGCAGATACTATGTCTAGACTTGTGAGTGTCCTAAAAGTGAATGTCCTAAAAGTGGGTTATGCCTGTATACAGTTTCCATGGTCTATCTGGTTGGAATAAAACTATAGGACACTAAGTACTAAGGGTAGTTGGTGCCATATTTTGGAATCACTCATCACAATTTCCTACTGCAACTAAAATGTGTTGAGAGGCTCAATCTCAAGACAAGTTCAATAGGCACTATTCCTCTCCAATTTGTTTTGGAGAACTACTGCAGAGAGTATGATGGGCGTACCTGGGAACTTCTCAGCTCCAGCTACCCGGAGCCTTCCCTTGCGGGATGCGGCCAGGACTGCACGCTGACGTCAGAAGGCACCCCCATTTAATGGAAAAAATGGGCGGAGAGCAGGGCATGTCAAGACCCCGCTCCCGTGACCCGGAGGATTCGGGTCTTGACCCGGAGAACCGGAGGAGCAGCGCTCACCCGGCAATCTCCGGGTCAAACCCACAGGTTGCCACAGGCATACTCTTTTGGTGGCAAAGATGCCACAGGCAGGCTCTTTTGATGGCAAAGATGCCACAGACAAGCTGTTTTGGGGGCAAAGATGCCACAGGAAGGCTGTTTTGGGGGCAGCGACCATCACATAAATCAATACCCATGTGAAACCGTCCGGATGCGGGTGTCAGTGTGGCAGAGCCTGTCCTGGTGTTTGTGTGTCAATGTGGCAGAGATTGTCCTGTTGTGTATGTGTTTGGGTGTCGGTGTGGCAGGGCCTGTCCTGGTGTGTGTGTTTGGGTGTCGGTGTGGCAGAGCCTGTCCTGGTGTGTATGTGTGTGTGGGTGTCAGTGTAGCAGAGCCTGTCCTGGTGTGTTTTTGTGTATGGGTGTTGGTGTGACAGAGCCTTTTCTGGTGTGTGTGTGTGTGTGTATGGGTGTTGGTGTGACAGAGCCTGTCCTGGTGTGTATGTTTGGGTGTCGGTGTGACAAAGCCAGTCCTGGTGTGTGTGTGTTTGGGTGTGTGTGTGGCAGAGCATGTCCTGATGTGTGTGTCTGGGTGTCGGTGTGGCAGAGCCTGTCCTGGTGTGAGTGTTTGGGTGTCGGTGTGGCAGAGCCTGTCCTGGTGTGCGTGTCTGGGAGTTAGTGTGGCAGAGCATGTCCTGATGTGTGTGTCTGGGTGTCAGTGTGGCAGAGCCTATCCTGGGGTGTGTGTCTGGGTGTTGGTGTGGCAGAGCCTGTCCTGGGGTGTGTGTTTGGGTGTTGGTGTGGCAGAGCCTGTTCTGGTGTGTGTACGAACACAGAAAAGAACCCCGGCACTCCAATCAGCTTCCAATCCTTAGGTTACTTTATTCACAGAAAGCAAAACAAAAAAAGCAACCTTTCGGCCAAACAGAGCCTTTGTCAACCTCAAAAGGCCCTGTTTGGCCGAAACGTTGCTTTTCTTTCTTTTGCTTTCTCTGAATAAAGCAACCTAAGGATTGGAAGCTGATTGGAGTGCTGGGATTCTTTTCTGTGTTCGTATACTTCAAGAGGGTTTATGCTGTCCCTTTTTTCCTGCTAGCTTCCTGGGAGTTGAGTGCTGAAGCATTTTTTCTTTTTTAACTGTCCTGGTGTGTGTCTGGTGTTGGTGTGGCAGAGCCTGTCCTGGTGTGTGTATGTTTGGATGTCGGTGTGGCAGAGCCTGTCCTGGTGTGTGTTTGGGTGTCCGTGTGGCAGAGCCTGTCCTGGGGTGTCTGTGGGTGTCGGTGTGGAAAAGCCTGTCCTGGCGTGTGTGTTTGGTTATCTGTTTCCTTAATTTACAGTAGAAACTATTTCATTTTAGTTATCCAGAGATAAAACGCCCTCCTGAATTTGTAGTGACTTCAGGGGACAAAACATTCAAGGCCCTGAAATCATTTAGTGGAAAAGATAAAGTATTGTGTTATTTACTCTATAATATTTATTTCAAGGATTAGTCACACTAAATTGTGGCTTCAGGCTTCCCATGTTGAATGACCAAGTATTATGTATGTGTATGTACATATATGTTTTTTCATAAAAATGGGCTGCTCAGTCTGAAATGCCCGGGCCTATTTTTTTGTCCCAGTCCGGGCCTGGTGACCAGGACTACCTGACATCGTTGAGCTGCCCCGCTGACGTCACGATCGTCCCGCCGACGGGCATTCCTGTTGACATCAGTGGGAACCACCCCCATTTAAAGGGGGAATGGGCGGGGAGTGGGGCATGTCAGGATTCAGGTGTTGACCCAGAGAACCGTAGAAGTGGCGCTTCTCCTGACGTCTCCAGTTAAGACCCGGAGAGTTCCTAGGTATGATGTTGGGGATTTGAGATGTGTACGAAATATTGCATAACTAGTTAATTCTTTATTACAACAAACATTTTTTTGCAGCTTTTCATGTATATAGGGAATTAGAATTGGATTCGGTGTGATTATGGGGCCACCTGGTGGTTGACAGACAAGGCAATACATAAATCCATTATTTTTACAATTTACGTTTTACAATTATTATTTATTGTTTTATAAAGCGCCATCATATTCTGTAACACTGGACAGTGTAGTTTTAAGAGATACAGCTGTAAATACACTATTTATATACAACTTCTGTTTTTTAACAATTTTGCACAATTGTATAAATAAGCATTAAAATAGACAAATAAATTATAATAAGTATTAAAGGTCTAAGTATACGTATGTGATAAGCAAACATATAACATATTGTGTTGTATATCCAGCAACAGTGATTTAGCAGTGGGTAGAGGGATTTATGTTGTTGTAGATAAAAATCTGTCCATTGCACTCCATCAAGTAATAATTAATGAAGCAATGGTTAAATGTATGCCTTCCATCAAGCAGAAGGAGGCTTATCTCTAGCAGCCAGAGAACTGTAGATCTATGTTTTTAGAAGCATGGCGGGGGGGGGGCATATTGCATGGTGCCGTTGAGGGTTAGAGCATCATTTTTGGAGAGCTGCCTTGCAGTACTCTCAGAAAGAGAGTCACAAGGTGGTCAAGTGGGTGCTAAGCTAAAAGAGCCCTTTGGAACAGTGCTTCTTTTTTAGCACTTTAATGATAATGAGCAAGGAGTGGTTTTTAAATTATTGTTACCCCCCATCCCACCTGGAACAGAATGGAAGATGATCGGGGCAGATATGTCACAGAGAGGGCAGTCCTAGGGCAACATCTGCGCATGTGTTAGAGTGAGTGTGTGTGTAAGTCTGTGTTGGAGTGAGTGTGCTGGATTGAGTTTCGAGGGTCACTCAGCTTTACTGGACACCGGGGGAGATGTTAGTTCTCCCATGTAATAAACCCCCACCCCAGCTAATAATGAGGGAAGGTGGTGATTGTTGTGGTGGCAGTTGATGCTTTTTGTTTCATTTTGAGAGTTGTCAGCTTTCTATATTGTCCATTTTAATGTTTTTCAATGGGATTTCCTAATGCTACAGAATCTGCTGGTGATCTATAAACATAATGCAAGTCTATTATTCACCAACCATATAACACATATGTGTTCTGCACTGAAAGCATGAATATCATCTGGAGACGGCCAAAAAAAACTTATCATCATTGAAACCTCTTCGATTGAAACCTCCATATCTGTATAGTCAGGTACGGGGTAAAAGGGAGCAATTTATAAGGCCATCAGCACATGGGGTGGGGAAAGAGAAGGTCACTTGCTGTCCCCTCATTGGTTACCAGGGGTTTCTAATTCTAATTTTGTGTTTAAGGTTACATAATGGGGGGGAGGGGCTTGTTAAATTTGCATTCATAAACCACAAGTTATTATGGATACGTCTACGTTGAGTATACTTGCAAGCTGGCAGGAGTACTATTTAATTATATGTAACAGATGATTTTCTGGATGAAGACTATCAGTATAATGCTGACACTTCCACAGCTGAGTCACATTGCACATTCTTGATTGTTTGGGAATTGTTCTTCCTGTAAAGATACCACCAGAGAGGTATATATAGAATTGGATGCTCTATGAATGGGGACAGATCATTTGTATGAAAATTATGTTCATGCCACGCAAGAGTTACTACATCTTGTTCACAGTGTGCTGGACCAATCACAGAAACATATAATCTAACTGTTATTATCTTGGTCCCTTGACAAACAAGATGTTACCTGTCAGGGGCAGGTGTTTCTGTCGCTGGAAGGGAAATTGACATGCAGTAACAAGTACATCTTAATGCCTGAAAGATATTAACACTATCAGCACATGTGACGTATTTTGCTAGTGTGAAAAGTATAAATGCCATTAAAATTAAAAAAAAGACATTGTCAGTAACAATAATAAGAAACAAAATGTGGGATCATAATACATTTTAAATACAGTACTTTATAGATTGTCATTAAGCAATTGTTTGGACAGTGCATAAATAGTTTAGGATATGAAGCAATAATCTTTAAACTAAAAAGCTGGATCAGCTGTTTAAGGTGCTACATGTACACATACACACATACACATAAGAAAACTGCTGACCCTAATATGCGTCATGAAAAAGGATGGACCACCAGACCTAAGGCAAAAATCTGCAAAAATACAATTCCCCATAAAAAAGCCAACCCATTGTTTGACACATATATAAACATCAATATCAAGCAGTTTTTTATATATCAGAGAGAGAGGCCTCTGCAGTCCTAAAAGCTTGTATTATTCTACATATTTTTTATGCTCGCTGGATTTAACACATCAAATTCAGCTGAAGACTCTATGCATTTTTGTTTTTAATATCAAACACTAACAGAGTATACATAATCCATGAATGAATGCAATATTAAAAATCCTATTGGCATCCAAAATGTGTATATATATATATATATATATATATATATATATATATATATATATATATATATATATATGCTCAGTATGTACAGACTTTCCTTGGCAAAACCACGTATGTGTTTATTTTATCATCCCACCTTAAAAGGGAAATGAAGGCATCCATTCATGACAAATGTCGCCTGGTGGTTGGAAGCCTCCAATAAAGACACCAGGTGAGTCCCCAGTGAATTCCATCAATTTTGCTCCATATAATCACAAGCACAACACTAGATTCACATAGAAGCAGAACACATCAGCATTGATTTACCGACTGGCTATTCCACCATGTTCTATGTAAAGAACACTGGGTTATCTCCCTTGGGTTTCAACACTCCTTGAACAGCAAAACGCTGCAAGTGTCATATAAGCCAAATATTCTAGACATTATCAAATTAGTTGATAGATCCTCATCATGATGGACAGCAAAATGTTTTGTGTTATCCTTGTAATATTTATATATCTTCAAGATCAGATTTATGTTGAAAGCCAAGAATGTAGATTAATAGGGAAATTTGATCTTCACGGATTTCTGGAATCAAAAAATCATGAACTGATTATTGGCGGCATGTTTCCATTTCACTTCAGGACTATACTTGTAAATGATTCGGGACTGGAAGAACCTAAATCACCGAAGTGTGAAGGGTAAGTGTATGAGGCAATAATACAACTTCTGGATAAATTTGCCCAAAGTATATGGGATCTGGATATTCTAGATTATGTAATTTAGTAAAGATTTCCATGTTGTCTTCTACCAGTTTACCTTTGCTTTGATTTTTAAAGCCTGCTAATGAAATCCAGAACAGGAAATATTGAATGCATATCCCTAGATATTTTCTCTCTCAGTATCCAGAATAGCATTCAAGAATTATTATTATTACTATATTACTATATTCGATTATTATACCAGCATCTAGAACGAATACAATGGTACTGATAGTGATGATGTGGTCATTTAATGTAAGGCTCATAAAGCATGTTTGTTTTGACTATAACATTTACATATACACTTTAGTGGTCTTTATAAAATGTAACTGCTGTAGCTGCCAATATGGCAAGCATTACCTGTAATTAAAAACATGTAGAATTGTTCGTCAAATAGTATGAGAAATATGCAATTGAAATTTTGCAGTCTGGTTGCAAGTGTTATCTTTGATTTTGATTAACATGGGTATTGGGAGCCAAACACTCAAGTGAGTAAAAATCAAATAGATTAAATGTAAGCATTAGAAGATCCCATCTCCCGCACTTCAATGAAATGAAATTAATGCCTTCCACTTGTACACAGATCTGGTTTATTGCAGGAGACAGTGTTTAAACAATACATTGTGCTAAGTTTTATTTTTTTAAGTAGAAAAATATTGTTACATAACATGATCATTAATTAACCTGATTTCATTTGGACATATGCATTAGAATAGACTTAAGATTTCTAATTGTAGCAAATGTGAGCAGTTTTATAAGACATGAAACTAATTAGGAGGACAATATATATGATACAGATTATCTCAGTAATTCCTTTGGCAGCTGCTGGCAACTAAAATTCTAGACACAAATTCAATTTCATGCTCAATAGCACTAATGGCATGAATATGTTTTTTACAGTTGACATTTATAGATAATGTATGATATGGTTTGGTAAAGAAGAATAGAGATGATGCCCCATATAATATCATGACAAATATTAACTGTAATATGTTCAATATTTCTGCTTACCTTGTGTATATAATACTTACAACCAGGCTAGAGTTACCATCTGGCTGGTTTTAACAGCCTAGTGATATGATAGTTATAATAATAGTGGTTATTGTTTTCCAGAAAAGTTGATAATTCAGAATGTATTTGCTGACACGATAGATGTTGAAAAACTGCATCTTTTTTTAGAACCTTATGTAGCACGAGAGTCCCTCTGCTGCAGGATATATCATGATTCACTGCTGGTGATAGTATTGGTGCCATGGTGGCCACTTCAAAGTGGACATTTATGGATTGTGCATGTTGCAGGACATTATGTAGAATTCATACAACGTGTTCATTTAATCATGTCAGAGTATGAATTTTGTGCCGGGGCATGCTTGTTGGAGCAGGAAGGGCTGTAGGCTATTCACTTCCTGTCAAAGATGTACCTGCACCATAGTGGGCCCATGGACCACCGCTAGACAATCCTGTCTCAGAACATTTAAGATTCTCTATCATTTTGACCTAATCTCAAAAATAACTTAATAATTTATTATTATTGCATTTATTACATTTTTACTTGAATTTGACAGTAAATTATTTTTGTTTGAAGCTTCCATAAACGGTCTTCTTCAAGTATAGTGAAAGAAATTGAAATTTTGTCATAAGCAAAAAGGGTTAGGGGCCTACAAATACACGCACAGCCCACCCAATCACAGTGATAATTCTTATGTTTATTTAAATTAACAAGAGAGCAAACTGTGTAACTTTTGCTGTTATTATAGATGTATCAGTGATATAATTATTGCAGGGGAATTAGGACATGGATTTGAACCCAGGCAACATTTACTTGCATCCTAAATCCACAAAATTCCATGGGGACTGGCAAGGTAACCATAGTTACAACCTTGCCAGTATTAACCTAACAATCTTGGTATACCGGGGCTTACAAGTTCACACTAAGTTATTTTGAAGCATGTGAAAATAAATATCAGTGGGCCATTGTGCTCCCAGGAACCTATGCGGATGATGAACTATAGTCAGCTATTTTTGGCATTTCCTAGGGACGTTCATTTACATTGTAGACATCTATACCTATGTACAACAGCATAATAAAGAAGAAGACAAAATACAAAAACATTGGATGATGAAATTAGGTTGATCGTAGGGATTTCTAATTTGTATTTGTAAATTTTAACATTGCTTATCATTTTTTTTTTCTGCATGGATATGCACTGCTTGATTTTGGCTATGCATGGGTTAAACATACAAAGGTTACAAGGTAAGAATAAAAGTGTAATTGACAGCCTGTGTAAAAACAAGGACATTGGCAGCTGTGCTATTCAGAAGAGAATTAAGAGTTCTAGCTGCAGCTTTATAATTAAAATGTGATACCCTTAATTATAACGCTTGAAGGAGGCACTTCCCCCACCCATGGTTATAGAAAACCCTCCACATTTGACCTGCTGAACTGTCGTTCTCAAAACCTTTTCCCATCAACCCATTATCTGGTGCTAAGGACCAAACAGATAAGCGACTAGTCACTTGATTCCTTTCTCCGAAATGAAGATAGCCTAATCCTCCAGAATGAGGTTTCCAACTCTGAAATCTTAGCTTGTCAGTTTCTACACAAATTTTCCAACAAGTTCTCCTGTGATGGGCACTTTAATAATAAACTGAGTTGGTTCTTAAGATCTTAAATACCTTTTTCCTTAATCTTAAGTAATACGGAAGTATGTGCTGCTGAAAATGTTTGTTTTTTTTATGCAGTGAATTTATATTTTTCTATTATTGAAAAGATTTTATTTTAAGAAGACAGAAAAAAAGGTGTTTTGGATTAAGACCATTTTTCTGTAGATGGAGAACATTTTGTTTGAGATATATAAAGCAGAATTTTATTTTCTGCCAGTTCTACTAAAGTTATTGTAGCAAAAGTCAATAGAGTTTACTAGGACATTACTTAAAACACAGTTTCAAGGCAAATGAGCGGCATAAAGAGCAAGTTAAAATAATCAAGTCAAATCGGCAAGAATACACCAAGTAGCCATAGCATTATGACCACTGACAGATGAAGTGAATAAGTGGGTGCTCCGTGCATACTGTCATACCTGGGAACTTCTCGGCTCCGGCTACCTGGAGCCTTCCCTTGCGGGACGCAGTGAGGACGGCACACTGACGACGGTGGGTGGTCCCGCTGACATCGGGGGAATTCCAGCTGACGGCAGTGGGAAACACCCCCATTTAAAGGAAAAATGGGCGTGGAGCAGGGCGACCCGGAGGATTCGGGTCTTGACCCGGATGAGCAGCGCTCCCCCTGCAATCTCAGGGTCAAACCAAAGAGTTCCCAGGTATGCATACTGTGTAGAGAACGACCGTTCTGCATTTTCTGACTATGACTAGACCCATTGAATTGAGGCCATTGTTTACATGTTTTAACAATGGCTATAAAATGTAGTTTATATATTGAATTCCAAGTCTGCAATGCTATGATTGTCGGTTGATGTCATAATGGAGAGTTTGATTTCTGCATTGGCCACATGAACAATAAGGGAAAGGACACTGAGGAAGTTTGTTTTCCCCTACTTTTCATTTTCAGAAAATAAGGCGTATCTATTGACACATAATTTTTTGTACATGTACTTCTGACAGCTGATAGGCGGATGTACACTGATAATGACAGTATGCCAAGAGCCAAGAGCCGATACCAACAGAGCAAACTTAATTTACTACTCATACAGTAAAGATTATTCTTTAAAAGAAGCCAACGTTATCTTTAAAGTTTAGTGGCACAATAAATAATAATATTTAATTAATAAATATTATTATGACTACTACTACTACTAATAATAAAAATAATAAAATAATAATACATCTACCCAACAATAATTCAGAGGTTTATTTTTGTGGCACAGTTTTATGCTGTCTCAGATAAACGTGTATTTTGGCAACTAGAGTTTTACATAATATAATGTTTCCTGAGGTTTGTATGTGTTTTAGATCTGTTACCTTAGCCCAATATTCTAAAAAATCACCCTGATTCCTTATCATACTGCCTTTCATAAACAATACAGTGGATCATTCTTAATCACCCAGTCGAACACCCAGTTTATGGAGGTCAGGGCCGGCCCGACAATGGAGCCGAGTGGGGCAACCGCTCCAAGCCGCCCCAAGCCCTTTTTTTTTTTTTTTAAAGCGAAAGAGAGAGAAAGGGGCGCCGAGTGGTTTTCGCTTACCATGCTGTCAGTACCCGCTCAGCGCCCCTCTCTCCTCTGCGGCGAGTCTCCCTGTTCGGTCTCGGACCAAACAGGGAGACTCGCCGCAGGACTGCTAAAAGCTAAGTACAAGGGGGGGGGGGTAAGGGTAGATAATGGGGGGGGCGGCAGGGACGGAGGGAGAGAAAGGGTAGCTAAGGGGGGGGGCGGCATTTTAAAATTCGCCCCAGGCGGCATTTTGCCTTGGGCCGGCCCTGGGTAAAGACCTTGTTAACATTGCCATAAAGAATAGGCACAATGTGGTGTTTGAGCAGGGAAATTCAACCAAAATGTCACATGTATGACAACAATAGTAGCCTCCAGGTCAACAGATTAAGGAGGTTAATCGGAACAAAATTAGATAAAACTAGGTTATGCCAAAGCTAACAGCATTAACGTATACAACACTGTATTTTATGCACAATGAGAAAATCATTTTGTCCATGAGACTTTTTAAATAAATTTTGACTGAACGCAACATATATTCTCATTGTATTGTTCTGGATTTTATGGAGGTCCTTGGTTTTGGTGGTGATATTTGCTGAAATGACAACCACAAAGCCCTTCACTCAATCATGACCCTAGACCACAGGCACTTTTATTTTACCCCTTTTGGTCATATTGAATTAAAAGTTGCTTTATTTGACCATTCAGCCTTCTTGTAGTAGAGCAGGTGACATAAGAGTTACTGCTGTTGGTTAAAAACTGTAGAGAAGATGTCACTTGAATTAGTATTAAAAACATATGGAACAGATACCTAATGTCTACTGTGATACTTAATACACTGCAGTCTGGAATTTATTCCTCATATGACGTTATCCTCACTGGCCTGCTGGAAGAATAAATGTATGCTCATTAGACAATTTCAGGAATGGGATCTTTGCTTGTGAAAATTCCTCCCAAAGAAATAGGAATGTTATCTGGGGGTAATTGGGTTCTTCTATAGTCACAAGTAAAATGCGATAGGCGCTCACCACCATTGGTCTTCACAAAGTTTGCTGCTTCAGTGTTCTTAGATATTTTTGTCAGATGTTACTATGGTATACTGAAGTATAATTACAAGCATTTCATAAGTGTCAAAGGCTTTTATTGACAATTGCATTAAGTTTATGCAAAGAGTCAACATATTTTTTCTTTGATACCTCTGCAATCCCCCTGGCATGCTGTCAATTAACATCTGGGCCACATCCTGACTGATGGCATCCCATTCTTGCATAATCAATGCCTGGAGTTTGTCAGAATTTGTGGGTTTTTGTTTGTCTATCCGCCTCTTGAGGATTGACCACAAGTTCTCAATAGGATTAAGATCTGGGGAGTTCCTGGCCATGGACCCAAAATTTCGATGTTTTGTTCTCCGAGCCACCTAGTTATCATTTTTGCCTTATGGCATGGTGCTCCATCATGCTGGAAAAGGCATTGTTCGTCACCAAATTGTTCTTGTGTAGTTGGGAGAGGTTGCTCTTGGAGGATGTGAAGTTCTTGATGATTCGATAAATGGTTAGTGTGACGGACCGACTAGGGACCTCAGGTTGTCCCGCTCCACCAAGAGCGACTTTAGGACAATAAAATATCTGACAATTCCCTGCAATCCGTAGGCAATATCCTCAAGCAAAGTAAAGGGATATCGCAATCCGGTACCCAAATAACCAGGCAAGACTAGTCTTTAGGTACAACAAAGGGAATAACTGTGTATTATGGGACAAGTTTTCCTTTTTTAGGAAGGGACACCGCAAGGGGGTGGAACAATACAACAGGACACTAAGTCTGGGAGATAAAGAGCACACATTATCTTTATTTAGATTATTTCTCAGACCTTAGTGCGCCGTGTGAAAACCTTTACAAAATAAGGCAATAATATACATTTTTATTAATAACGCATTAAAGAGTTTCATGTCACTGGATAACATTAACTGAGGGGACTTTGGGAGTCAGGGAAACAATGTAGTGAAATGTAGTGGAACTGTTTTTTGGGGATAACGTTCATTTTCATGGCAAAGAGGGACTTTGCAATGATTGTAATTCATCTGATCACTCTTCCTAACATTCTGGAGTATATGCAAATTGCCATCATCGAAACTGAGGCAGAAGACTTTGTGAAAATCAATATTTTCGTCATTCTCAAAACTCGTGGCCACAACTGTACATGTGCCATATACATTACATGTGCTTTAAGGGTAGACTGTGGCTCTATTTTGTTTATTTTCTCTAAAATAACAGTTTATAGGCAAATAATGTTATGATAGTATAATGTGTAATACACATACCTGGGAACTTTTGGGCTCCGGCTACTGCACACTGATGTCAGCGGACGGTCCCGTGATGTTGATGGGAGTTCTCGCTGATGCCGGGGGTGTTCCAGCTGACACTGGGGGCAGCTGACGGCAGCGGGAAACACCCCCATTTAAAGAAAAAATAGGCGGGTAGCGGGGCATATCAAGACCCGGCTCCCGCGGCCCGGAGGATTCAGGTCTTGACCCAGAGAACCGGAGAAGCAGTGCTCACCCGGCAATTTCGGGGTCAAACCCGGAGAGTTCCCAGGTATGGTAATACAATATCTGAACTGCTTTCTTGAAATACTATGTATTGTGACCCTACATTATGTGCATAATAATATGAAATGTGTTCACATAACGCATAACCAAGTTAATAACTATCTTTCTACCTACTTAACTATCTTTATGCAATTCACAGGTTCAACTTCCGCAGTCTGCGTTGGGCCCAAGCCATGATGTTTGCGATTAATGAAATAAATAGGCGTACAGACATTCTGCCAAACATAACTTTGGGCTATCAGATTTTTGATTCATGTTTCACTATCTCAAAATCAGTAGAAGCAACCCTATCATTCCTCACCGGACAAAATGAAACCCATCCTAATTTCCGGTGCAGTGCTGGGGCCCCCCTTGCAGCGGTTATTGGAGCCGGAGGATCTGCCTTATCTATAGCAACGGCCAGAATTTTGGGACTTTACTATTTTCCACAGGTAATGTGAAATTCTTGAGAGATAATCTAATCTTTTGTTTGTTAGCTACATTCCCTATTCAAATACTGTATATTCACATATACTAACATTAAAATATGTTATACTCCCTAAATAATAAATCATGGCAATATTACAGAACAACAATTCCTCAGTGTGAAGGAGTATGATATTGGTTGGTAAGATCCATAGGGCTTAGCTCTCCAGAGAAGTATCTGGCAGTGGCCAAGAGGGACCGAAATTCTGTGTACTGTAGCATCCAGAACACTCGATAAGTGTTCCACAAGTGTGGATGTAGCTGTCGTAGCTGATCATAAACCCTTCCTGAGTTATTTCACTGCCACAAAGGTAATTGTGGCAGTAAAGTGTAAATAAAGAATATGTATTACCGATAACCCAGAGGCTTTTAATTCTCCATTATATTAATTGATTTAACTGAAAGGTTCTGAAGGTCCAGCTCCTTGATAGAATAAGTATTTGCTGTTTTAAATATATGAAGCCTTTCCCAGAAGCCAATGCAGTAGATGTATATTTTATGAACTTGTATAGTAGAGTAGAGGGATCTAAGCTGCATAGGACTAAACAGGGATAGCCCCATGCACTAATATTTTGCTATTTGTATTAGGTTCCATGTATAAAAAAACACATTTCATTTGCTTCAACAAATACACAAAAAGTAGGAAACTGTATTATTTTGTTGTTGTTCTACTGTCATAAATACGGTATTGTTGGATTTTTATTGAATAGGTTGGATACGCTTCTTCCTGTTCCGTTCTCAGTGACAAGTTCCAGTTCCCATCATTCCTTCGCACAATACCCAGCGACATAGCCCAATCCAAAGGCATCGCTGAGCTTGTCACATACTTTGGTTGGACGTGGGTCGGAACAATAGCTGCGGATGATGATTATGGGAAATATGGCATTAAGCTTTTTAAAGAAGAGGTAGAAAAGCATGGTGTTTGCATATCCTTTTCTGAAACCCTCCCAAGAATATATAACAAAGAAGTAATTGATAAAATTGTGGATACAATAAGAAAATCCACTGCAAATATCATAGTTATCTTCTCATCAGACATAGATCTGAGTTCACTAATGGAAGCCCTGGCAGAAACTAACATCACTGGAAAAACCTACATATCTAGTGAAGCTTGGACAACTTCAGCATTAATAGCGAAACCAAGTTATTTTTCGTTTCTTGGTGGAACAATTGGATTTGCTATTCGGAGAGCTGAAATACCAGGGTTTGAACAGTTCCTCCTTGATATACACCCAGAACATGGGAACGATGATTTGGTCTATGAATTTTGGGAAGAAGCATTTAATTGTACCTGGCCCACAACCAGAGCAGCTTTTTATACCAACATAAGCATTGAAGCCAATGTTGCTGGAAGAAAAAGAAACATCTCTCCTGAACATTGCACAGGGAGAGAGCATCTTGAATCCATACACAATACATACACAGATGTGTCTGAGCTGCGAATTACATACAGCGTATACAAATCTGTCTATACCATCGCACATGCTCTTCATGATTTAGATATATGCCAAGATGGCTTTGGGCCTTTTCCTGAAAATTATTGTGCAAATTTACTTGACTTTGAACCATGGCAAGTAAGTTTTTTTTCTTTTTAACTTATCAAACTACAGGTTTCCCTATAGAAATTATATACATTCAGGGTTAAGTATAAAAAATGGTTCTGGTGCAAAGTTTGAAACCGTGGTCACCATAAGAATGAATGGGATGGTCCAACTAGAAGGAACATACCACTGATTTCTATAGTAATGTGAATACTTTTCACGCTTACAATGAAATCTCATTTTACACATACCCTCATGTGCCAGGACCATTCCTTAGAACTAGTTCCTTCCCTTAACATTCATGTTATTTTTTTGTATCCCTCTATATCATTTATCCTACAGTACATCCCTCATTTATTCACATACTATGAATTTACCCCCTTATCTCTGGAAGATTTTCCATACCACGTTAAATCACTCTGTAAGGGCACAACTGCTACTAGGAATCCTGCATGCAGCCTCTAAATCTATGATATCATTTATGCTACCATGACTCAAAATGTAAAAATTGGGAGGTTGTAAAATAATGTTTAAAAAGTGCTTTGTGGGCCATATCTTCCATGTACTACAAATGTGGATTTTGTTTAGAGGTAGATGAAAACAATTGCCCATATTCTAAAATGCAGACCCAAGGAAATGCCTTTGAGAAAACGTGGATCAGTTTCCACAACCAATGACGTCAAATCCGGCATGACGTTTACTCCATGCAGTCCATTGTGTGTTGCGTGGTGCAATTTCTTCACTACTTCTGAAGGTGTTGAGTTTTTGAACAAAGTCACAAAGTATTAGGAATTATTGCCATTGAAAGAAAAATTGACATTTCACCCACTTACAGCTGTGGTTACTTTGGGAACCACAATGCCTAGAAAGCAAAGGTTGAACATGAAGCTAAGGCAGCCGTCCCACCAGTGTATGGGAGTCTTATGTCACCTTCTAAATAGGTTCTAAAATATTTGCTCTGTTTTGATCTATATAAGGTGGCAAGAAATAACATCTTATGGAATTATTATAAAATTGAACATATTTGTACTATTAAAGTAGACCTGGGGTGGGTCAAAGATGGTATGTATTGAGTATGGAATGCTATATTCTTTACCAGCATGTTTAACTCTGTATGTGTTCTTTTACAGTTGATGTACTACTTAAAACAAACAAAATTTCAAGTCTTTACCAATGAAAGCATACAATTTGATGAATCAGGAGACGTAGAAGGTTATTATGATATTTTAAACTGGCAATGGAATACAAATGTGTCAATGGCTTACACAAAAATTGGACATTATAAATCCACTGGTGCAGGAGCAAACTTTGAAATCAAGATAGACAACAGTTCCATATTCTGGAATACACCAAATGGAATGGTAACTAAATATTGTATTATTTATAGATGCTTGTTGAGGACATATTTTCTCTGTAAGTGTAAGTTTTAGTTATGCAGTGGTTATATATGTATTTCAAATGAGTATTTATAACACCTCCTTGATGTATACCAAACATATAAAAAAATTAAAATGACAAATGATGGCACCAGCAGGCATTCTCTTCCTTGGCATGTCCAGGAGTTTGCAAAAAAAAAACCCCTAAAAAGTATAAAAAGAGGTATTCTAACAAAACCTATTGTTGTCCTCTCTTTAGCCTCCGCGCTCTGTGTGCAGTGAGAGCTGCATTCCAGGAACAAGGAAAGGCATAAGACAAGGGGAGCCGGTTTGTTGCTTTGACTGTATTGCATGTGCAGATGGAGAAATAACCAATGAGACAGGTAACGTAGAAGTTATGTTCCTTCCACTTTTCCCTTTTTAAGGTCTACCTTGTAAGGTACAAAAAAAACAAAATAACCTTCTATGAAACATGCAAGTAGCAGGGTATACATATTTTTAGTTCTAAATATTTATATATATATATATATATATATATATATATATATTTTTTTTTTTTCTTGGTAACTGGCATGGTGCTTAAAAGTATATTAAATGTATGTAATTGCTAATAATCTTATGTTACATCGTGGTGCCAAATTTGTGTGAAACTGGCTGCTGAGTCCACAGGCAAGGTTGACCAAGTATTTTTGTGGCCCCAAAAAGCTGAACACATGGACTTAATAACAAAATCAATGTACCCTAATTGGTGTAGCCAAGCATACACAATCATACAGAGGCTGCTTACAATGCCTAGATGAACACAAAACAATCTAGCGATTTTGGTTAATCCAGGGCTGCATTTTAGTTAGTATGTTCCCTGTGACATACATAAAACTGTAAGTAAAAAAAAAGTATATGCCTCCTAGCCAACTGCCCCATGCCTAAGTCAAAAGGAGCAGAAGAAAGACATTTGATCTCATTAAATTTGCAGCTTTGACCATCTGCCAGTTCAGGACCATGTCATTTAGGGCAAAGGGCAAAGCATAACTGTTAACTAGCCACAAATAGTATTGAGTAAGTGGGAGCAAGAGCCAAAGTGGTCAGTGGACAGGCATTATCACCGTTCCTCTGCCCAGAGAAATAGTATTGTGGCCTGGAGACCCAGGAAAGCAGAATATTACAGGGTGTCATGGGCCAAACCCAGGGAGTTCCTAGGTATGGGATTAGAGGAAAAGATGTGAAAGGAACATATGACTTCTGATGCTTGACCACCAGTGGTCTTATGCTTTAGCAGACAAATTGTAACTACAAGGACTCAAAAAAGTATTCAAACAAGATGTTTCTCAACACTGTTATGTTCCTGCCTACAACAAGAACATGTCAGAAGACAAGACTGGAAAGTTGCAAACATAGAAATAAAAATCTATAAAAAAAAATCTAATTTTGTTTCACTCATAATTTTCTGATGTTTTACAGATGCAAGAGAATGTATTGCGTGCCCATCAGACTTTTGGTCAAATTCACACAAGAATGAGTGTGTCTTAAAAGAAGTGGAATTCCTTGCAACTGATGAAGCTTTGGGAATCACTCTGATATTCCTGGCTGTATTCGGGGCATCCCTAGTAATAGTGTTTGCAATTATTTATGTGATGTACAGGGAAACAGCATTAGTCAAGGCAAATGATCGCGAGTTGAGCTTTGTTATCCAGGTATCCTTAGTTTGCACTTTTATGACTTCTATTCTGTTTGTTGGCCAGCCAGAAGAATGGTCATGCATGGCGCGTCAGACTACATTAGCCTTGGGATTTTCCCTTTGCCTGTCCTGTATACTTGGAAAGACTATTGTATTGATGCTATCCAAACGAGCTGCAAAATCCAAGGTTGCTGATAAAAGCAAGCTGATAGTAGTGAAGCCTGTGCATCAGAAAATTGTTGCCGTCATCGGATTGACTATTCAAGTTGGGATATGTACGGCCTATTTGATTATGAAGCCCCCTTGGGTGTACAAAAACATGGAATCCCAAAACATAAAGATAATTCTTGAGTGCAATGAAGGCTCAATTGAATTTCTATGCTCCATGTTTGGGTTTGACGTCTTTCTTGCCATACTATGCTTTTTAACCGCCTTTGTAGCTCGAAAATTACCTGATAACTTCAATGAGGCTAAATTTATTACTTTTGGCATGCTGGTCTTCTTCATCGTATGGATATCTTTTGTCCCAGCCTACTTAAGCACAAGAGGGAAATTCAAAGTAGCTGTAGAGATCTTTGCTATATTAGCGTCAAGTTTTGGCTTACTCGGCTGCATTTTTGTCCCTAAAGGATATATCATTTTGCTGAAACCAGAGAGAAACACTGAAGAAATTGTTGGTGGCCGACAGGTTACTAATGATAAGAGCGCACCAGCTACGTCTGCCTCAATCACCAGTGAAATTAACAGCACAACAGTCTCTACCATAGTGCTTGATGATTAAATTTTAGCTTAATATTGTTCGATTATTGACATTGTATAAATAACACAAAAAAGATTCATTGCTGTTAAGCAATCCAAAGATCTTGTTAACGTAAAGCATTTTATAATTTGGATGATAAGATGTTTGATTTAGTGTTTGGGGTGAAAATTCTTTTTTAAGAGATGGAAAGTTATTTAGAAAATGATAGCCGCTTTGCAATAACCACATGTGTATAAATTACGTCATTTTTATAATGTACATGTCTGATTGTAGCCTTGTGAATTTATGTAGCTCATATATAATTTTATTGTCTTTAATTCATTATTTGAACTTTTAAGACTCTAGTGGGTGACAGACACATTTAACTGGAGACCCCTCTGGAGGCTTATGCGTAGTTAAATATTTGGTTACGTGTTTGCTGGCACACAAGGAGTAGACCTCAGAAGCACCTCAGGTATCCAGTTTTACATTTCTTCATGTGTCTGTCAAGTAGTACATATCTATAGGACAACCACTGATGGTATACTGCTTCTAAAATGTATGGATTGGTCTTTCTTGCTTGTACTGGTAGTGGAAATTAGCCACAGCACAAAGAAGCCAGAGGCCGATACACGCACTGCCATGCTACACTCCTAAGTCAGCAGCCCAGAGCAGGTGTGTATCCATCAGGTGTCAGCACAGTAAAGGACTAGCTAAGCCGCACAAGTGGCAATAACGGTAAGTGGGGAGATAAAAGAGCACCTGCCCAAAGACATTGTGTTTTACTATACATATGGTCATGTCTAATTTTTTTGCACTTTTTTTATGTTAACTTTTTGTAATATTTACATTCCCTACTATTAGATTTAGTGAAGCTTAACGTTTCTATGCCATTATGTTTTGCTGATCCCTGACATCCCCTCTAACTTATGCACCAAAATATTTTTTTAGAATTCACCTTGAAGATTGCAAGGTATAAGCAGTTTTCTTTTATGGACGGAAGCTTCAGGATTCCGTTTTAACGAGGAGGCTTGGATTAACTGTTGATTGACAGGATTTTGTATAGTCTCTCCTGATTTTGGTCTCGATTCTGCAATGGAAAAATTGGTTTTAGACATGTAGTTGAATCTCATGAAATGCATTTTCCACCACCAATTAAGTTATAGACAGCTATTTGAATTCAGCTCAGGATCAGAAGTCAAGTATGACCATACTGTAGCCTTTTTTATTACTCTCATCAAAGTGGCCAGTGCCCATGATATTTTTAATTCTGCTAAATCAGTTGGATGCTATAAGAAAGCTTTTGCCATTGTGCAAGCAAAATTGACTGCCAGAAATTACAAAACCCAAATATTTCTTTGCAGGGGTGGGCTGGCACCTTCTGGCTTGGGGGGGACAGGTAAAGCCAAGTGACCCATTAGCACCTTGTCCCTCCCCACTGGCACACATACTTACATACACGCTCACACTTACAAACGTACACACTCACGCTCATACACACATATACACATGCAACGCATACATACTTACTCTAACACGCACTTACACATACTCTCACTCTAACACACACTGAAACACTCATGCTAACACGCATTCCCTCTCACACTTACAAATACACACTCTTGCTAACACACACTCTCTCTAAAAAACACATACTCACACACTGCCTTCTTAACTCCTTTACCCTGTCACCCTTTCACCATCTTATAGCCTACAAAAACCATTGCACCAGGTTCAAAAGAGTGTCATACTAGCCTTAGATTGCGTGCCTCTAGTGTAAATATGGGAACCCCCACTGTATGTGTGTCTAAACCGCAATGTTTTGTATACTGTCAGCTACATTGCCTTTGTGTGATTTTTACATATATGTTGAACTACACTACTGTTCAAAAGTTTAGGGTCACTTAGAAATCTCCTTGTTTTTAAAAGAAGAGCACATTTTGTCCTTTAATTACCATCAAATGGATCAGAAATACAATGTAGGCATTGTTAATGTCGTAAATGACTATTGTAGCTGGAAGCAGCTGACAGTTGACAGTTTAATTTAACTTTTCTGCATTTTATCAAACAGGTATATAAACTGCATACCAAACATGCTGGATCTTTTACAAAATCTGGCAGACACTGATCTTAACATTTTGTTCAGTGCTAAGTTTCAGAAGACCTTGGGTTACCCCTGAGTTGCTCATATTTGCTAATTGTGGGGCCAAGAGCTCTAAATGTAATGGCACTACTTTTATCACTGCATTCTATCAAAGTCGGCATTGATACCTTTTTATAGGGTCAACTCAGAAAATGAAAATGATTTATAGACTCTAGAAAATGGGTGATCAATACTAGTCATCAAGGGTTGGATATCCTAGCTTAGAAATTAATGAAACAACTTATTTCAAGGCAAGGATACACAGGGTTGTTAAGGACATAAGTTATGCACCCCTGCTCTAGACAATCGACTAGAGTCCTCTTCTCAGTCTTCTCATGGACCATTATATCTATATCCATTTTTGTTCCATGTTTTGTAACTAGCCTATGGACAGATGTGCAATTACAACTCCCACGATGCTCAGTCAGCAATCTAAGAGGACTTTAGCTATAACTGACAAAGGATTGTGGTAGATACAGTTCTAAAAGCCACTATGAATAAACAATTCTATTTATGCATGCATGTAAATTCATTTTGTATAGTTAGGTAAATGTGAAAATTAATATTGTTAATTTTTTTTCTGCAAATATGCATGAATATACATTTTTCATGACAGCAAATACAGTATATATATGGACATTTTAAAAACTATTTTTGACAGTGCCTGTAATTTAATATTTCAATAAAATATAGAATTTGAATTTTTAATCTCTGTGGCTGTCTTAATATAGCTTTTTAAAAATGTAATTTAAGGATATCATGGAGGGGTGATAATGATAACATTAAGCATTGATGAAGAAAGTAATTTCAAATAGTTCATCAGATAAATATCTGATATATGATATAAAGATAATAAAAAAGTAGAATCAATATATATATATTTAAGATTCAGCATATATCAAAACGTCTTTAATCTGCATCTTCACATCTTTTACATGGAGTTTTTCAGATCCACAGATATAACAAGTTGCTTATTGTGGTTGTCAGCTATCTCTTGCTTTCATCCAAGATGCAAAATCTAGCAAAGAGACATTTGTTGTTTTTTTTTCTTCACACTGTTTTTGTTCAGTGATTTATACAATGTTACATCATGCCACAATCTTCTTGCCTTCTTGACTAATTGCCTTTGGTAGAAATCACAACAAGATTCTGTTTTCCCAGGAGCATGGTAAACTATCTGACCAAATTAACATATTTAATAACTGTAGGTCTTAAGGGAAAATAAAACATGCAACCAAGGCACAATTTAATAGACATTTTCCTTCCTTATATGTTTCCCAGATTGCAAAACTTTTCTGAACACATCACAAAAGGGCATCTCAAAGTTTGTAGGATTAGTGTGATTACATATAGGACATAGAACCAGAGATCACTTCCTACCTTAACTCTTGGCTCTCCGTGCTACAATCAGGACTGGTTTTATATTCCAGTTGGCCCTAGTCATAAGGACTACTGACACTCCCTCAGGTTCTCTAAAAACATGGTTTGGCTTTGTAAAGTCAGTGATTGCATGCAGGAGTAAATGTTACCACCATGATGTACTTTGTAAGCATAATTATCTATAAGAGAAGCAACAGCACAATGCCTCCTCCATGGCCATCTTTTCACACCACTGATTGGGATCTTGAAGCAGTCATACAACAACTTACCTGCATCTGGTCTCCCTTGGAGTCTTCCTAAGTCATTGCCCGGCACTCGTACTCAGTCAGCATGCTAAGACTGAAGAAATGCAGATGAGGGGGCTTTGCAGGCAGCCATGGTCACAGGGAGTGGTCATACCTGATAGCTCCGATAGTTTGCCAGAAGAGAGGTGACATGAATTAATGCAAATGTTTTCCAAATTAGAATTTCAAACACCAGCCATGGCTGTACACTGCTTTGATGGATGCATTTACTTGCATTTTATTTATACCTTATTGTCTTGATTCTTTTAATTTAAGGATTTGCTCAATTTTTAATTGTACTCTATTTAAATATGTTAGTTCTAGATATACGCTATATAACCAAAAGTATGTGGAAAATTATTGAGTTTAGGTGAGCCATACTCGTTACCAACGGGTGTATAAAATCAAGCACATAGGCAGTCATTTCCATAGACAAGCATTGGCAGTAGAATGGGTCATACCAAAGAGTTAGTGACTAAAGCATTACAAAATCTGCATGATTACCTTCCAATGCTTCCAATGCTTACACCGTTGCTGTCAAACCTGTAGAACTAAATGTGATATTATTGAAGAGTATCACCATGTGCTAATGTACCTCTGAGCCTGCTCAGTTCAGGATCAGGATCAGGATCAGATGTGAACTCATAATCATTGTCCCTGCTGAGATTCATTGATAAAAACAAGATATGCGTCTCGAGAGAGAAAAGAAAACACATGTCTTGAAGTGTCTGTGGGTTGCGCATTTTCCATTAAAAAACAAATCATACGTAAAAATGAAATAATGAACAGAATGTTTTTTCCCCTGAGAACAGGTGGCAGTTTTCTGGCACAACCTTATCATTCTAATGTTTGGATTTTTATGCATCAAGATATACACAAGAATCCAGTTAAAGTATAGACAATTTCATATCCAGCTACTAAAATAAAATGTAAAAAAGCAAAGCTACCACTTGAGACCTAAACCATTTGAACCTATACGTTCCACACAAGTAAGGCCCAACAGTACATAATGTTTTTACAGCCTAGGCCATCTTTATGTAGAGCAACAATTCTTTTTTTCAGATCCTCATAGAGTTCTTTGCCATGAGGTGCCATGTTGAACTTCCAGTGACCAGTATGAGAGAGTGTGACACCTCCTCCCGATTCACACCTGAGACCTTGTAACACTAACGAGTCACATGACACCGGGCAGGGGAAATGGCTCATTGGGCCCAATTTGGACACTTCCACTCACTTGTGTACTCACTTTTGTTGCAAAGGTTTAGACATAAATGGCAGTGTGTTGAGTTATATTTGAGGGGGCAGCACATTTACACTGTTATACAGGCTGTACACTCACTACTTTACATTGTAGCAGAGTTTTCATATGAAAAGATATAATAAAATATTTACAAAAATGTGAGGGGTGTATATCTTGATAAAAGCCCCAGAGGAACTGAAATGTCAAGATTTCATCTTTGATACCCACTATGTTTGGATAAATTGTCTCCTGTCTTCAGAATATTCTGGAGGGGACCCATCTGACCTTGACCTGCTCCTGCCAAGGTTATGGCAGGAAATGAAGGCACTGCATATGACCACTGGTGCCTATGTTTAATACACGGCTGTAGGTTAAGCAGGGGAAAAGAGATCACCATCAGGAAAATGGGTTACCAGAGATACAAAGCTGTGTACCTCATGTAGCACCTCTATATACAGCATTGGAGTATAATCACTAAACTAGGAGTTCACAAGAGAACCGAACATTTCTCTACGCTGTATAAAGGGCTAACCCCTGTTGAGCTTCTCCTCCCAGAAGTGCTGAAAAAGGTAAGATGATTTGCAAGAGATCCCCATTCTTCCAAGGGTAGGCTACACAGAGCCCTGCTTCTACTGGTGAAATGGTGTTATCAGGGGACATAGTTAACCAAGCACAAGGTGGATCTAGCCACTCAAACAATAAATAATAATAATAATTGTATTTGTTTCTCACTCACAGGAAAATGTGGTCTTGATAAACCCAAATCATTTCATGCACTAGCATTTCATTTATGTAAGTGTGCATATGTGCTAGTGTGCATGGTTGTGTTATTGTTGAGTGTCTAGTTGTGCTAGGGTGAGTGCTTTAATGTGTGTGTTAGTGTGGGTGCCTACATGTGTAGTGTCTGGTTGTGGTAATGTCTGAGTGTATGTTAGTGTGAGTTTGGGTGTGTAGCATAGAGTGTGTTCGTGTAGAGTGTGTGTTGGATGTGTGTTAGGGTTTTAGTGTGAGACTCTGTGTTAGTGTGAATGTCTGGGTGTGTGTGAATGCAAATCCCAGGATCAGGCTCTTGGAAATTTAGACCTGTGCAGCTGCAGCACAGACCTGTCAGCTTCCTTCTAATAACTTCTGACACTGCTGCCCAAGGACACCAGGGAACAATGCCCACTCCCCAAAAAAAAATTGGCAAGGGAAATATTATCGAGGCTGGGGGTATTAGATGGCTAATAGAGGGGCTGCAGTGTACATATCAATGTATGCGCTATTCACGGAAAAGGGAATTGCTGAGAAGTTCAAGAGAATAGTAGGAGAATTTCAAAATTGAGACCAAAATAATTTTGAGTTGATAAAATCAACTGTTCAGCTGTCATTCCAACTTTGCTGGTTTGGCCTCAATGTTACAATTCTCTTGCACGTCTTTTCAAATACTCTCCAATTCTTTGCTTAGTGAAGAGACTTTAGAATGTTTTCAAGTTTATGAGTGTAAACATTATAAATTATATTATATTTTTGTTTCATTTATTTCTTCTGCATGTTGTTATAATGGTGTTTACTGCAGAACAAACACCAACAAACTTTCTTGTACCAGGACTCTTAAGCTCACTAGTTCTGGCACTGTATACCAGTGTTGTATTGCTGATAACACTTTTTACTAACAGGATAATTATCTCCTTTTTATTTATAAAGGGAATAGATATGTTCACATATCTTACTGAGTTACCTTTCCATTACTGTTGTCTTGTCAGACAATAACCTGATCTCTCTCATGGGATACATAAGACACCTGCTTGCTTGGAAATGACAATGCAGTAGAATAAATAACAAATTATAAGACTTGAACGTGAAACAGGTGTGCCATGCTTCCACAAACAGGTGTCCAATCTCCTGGAACTGAGTGCTCAGATGGAGACTCGCCAAAAAGAAACCAGAAATGTCTAATTCATTGGCCATGTTTACAACTTTGTATCAAGCAAGTATGTAAACAAATGTGGCACTTTCTTACTTACTTTTCAACTGGGATCAGGCAGGGAAAAGATCTGGAACTTTCCCACCCTCCCACCCAAAATGGATTGCTAAGAAGACCAATACCGTTATTTCCACAACAGCTGAAATTGGGAGAGACCAAGCCAGTAACAATACAGCTGGTTTGAAGCTCTTGGTAAATATGTCACAGCTGTGGTTTGTGTTCACCTTACCAGCGCCTAAGAGGACTTTATGGTATCTGCAGCTGCGGAAATAGGGAGAGACCAAAGCAACGTGGGCTGTTTGGTGTATTCATTGGGTGTAACTGCCTGATGTGCTAAATCAGCCATCAGCTGGCAGTGACAGGTGTTTTATGTCCTCAAGTTGGCCTGGTGAATATTTGTTCAATAAAGCTGTGTCCAAGCCCTTACCAACATATTTGTGTCTGGTGTCTTACTATGGAAGAGTAAAGTTATTCTACTGATTTCTATGTGGATGCTATAGGCCTAAGCAGCTATGTAATTTTGTTGGAGCAGGGCCTTCCTTACAGTGTGGTGAAAAAGTATTTTCCTTTTCTGGATTTTTTCTATTATTGCATATTTGTCTACTGAGCATGAAAGACTTGGGGCTCTTTAGAGTGCTGCTGGGGCCAAAATGAGATGGTCCCTCCTTCTTGCCATTGACCTGGAGAGACCCTGCTGCTGAAGGGGTGGTGATAGGGCTAGGCACTCCCCTATGTCTGCCTTTTCTGTTGAGCTGCTTGGGGCTGCAGGACCCCCTCCTGTCGGTTCCCAGGGTTTGGGACGCTTGCCGCAGCTATGGCACGGGGGCGTATCCCTAAAGATAATACACATTAAGCACCTTTGGGATGAACTGGAACACTAATTGCAAATGCACCTGACATCACTAATGGTCCTTTGGCTGAATGAGCACAAATTCCCACAGACAAAAATTCTTCCTGAGATCTTGCGGTAAGCCTTCTTAGATTTTTTCCATTCCAAAAAATCAGTTCAGTAATCCTATAACCATAACTTACACTTATAAACCGAACTGTTAAAATGGAATACACAAATGGTAACGATCTAACATAAAACAAAATAGACTATATTATTTAAACAGAACGTATGACTTGGATGCATGTGTGATTTATTATTTAATTCACTCTCAAACTATTAAAAGACATTTGAATTGGCCACTCTCAGGTTTCTAACAACGCAACCACAGTTACCTAGAAATAAAAAAATGTAACAAGCATTACAAGTAGATCTGTTATACAATGCTGTTAAAAGAATTCTGGTAGTTTTCCGCTGTAATTATACTAAGCTGAAGTAGATATGTGAGGAAATGTTTTACCCAATTCCATGAATGTTTTTTCTCAAAATTGCGTATGATATAATTTCTTAGAATGAACAGCCTTTTTTTCCAGCACACATTAAAATAATGCAAATTACTGAGTTTCAGTATGAGTGTACATACCTTACATTTTATTGTGCCCTCTACAGGCCAAATTACGAACAAATTTACCTGTCCATTAGTCATATTTAAGACAATATTTAAACAAAAGATGAAATATAAGCAGGCACATTTGATTATCTGGGAATTCAACTTCAAAGGTAGTCACTTCTATCTCCCCATTCAACGTATTCAGTACCTATATGGAACTGCTGCAGTATAACATGCAAAATCCCCATTGTAAAGTATAAGTTACACTAACAAATAGGACATCTACCGCAAAATGATCTACTTATTACTAGCACATTATGTCAGTGGCTTGGTTTGGATTACAGATGATGTGGCAAAACGTCCCAGTCTATTGTAAGATGAGAAAGGATCTTCTACTGATTCTTAATATTGAGGGGATAGTTGGCGCCATTCAGGCTGGTTGCCAAGTGGCCCAGTTATAAAGCCACAAAAAACACATTCAGTAGACAAGTACCTTGTGTACTGCATAGAAAACCAATAAACCAGCCATAGAAAGGAATGAGCCCAAAATCTTCATTAGTCAAGAAGCCATTGTGGCTATACATGGGATTGCAATTAAAACACATAACGAATCTTCAAACAGACAATAACTTTAAACCGAAATGGCCCAGAAGGCAATTGTTCCTCTGCTCCCCTTTTATGAGCAAGTCCTAAAATTAGCGCCATATCTTCACAAAAATTCTGGCATGAAAAGAGTTAAAATACTGGTATTTGACATACACATGGGGTGTCTTGTTTTCAAAAATGTATGATTTGATGGGGGTAAATTGAATTGGCTGTGTTCAAAGATGTCGCAAATAGGACATGAGGCAGTATTACCAGATGTCAAAATTCCACGCACATATCCAAATTATGGCCTTTTAGGGTAAAAATATCAGCATTTGAAATACCTATTAGGTGTCTAGTTTTCAAAAATGTATGATTTAATGTAGTAAATTGAATTGGCTGGGTTCAAAGATGTCTCAAATAGGACATGTGGCAGAATTACCAAATGTCAAAATTACAATTTTAAAAAATATGCATTACCCAAATGTGGCCCTTTACCCCCAAACACAGCACATGGATACACAACATTGCAGGTATAGATGAACTGAATAATACATACAAACACTGTATTTGCAGGTATTGATAAATAACACATGAAACATAGATTTGCGGGTACAGATCAACTAAGCAACTCTGCATTGCAGGTATAGATCAAGTGAAAAACAACAAGCAAACTCAGCTTTGAAGGTATGGATCAAATAAATAATGCATGGAAACCCTAAATTACACATATAGATCACAGGTCGCAAACCCCAAAGGCCAACCCTGGCACACAGATTACACACAAAGCACTTGTCCCAGGACCTGCCCAGCACCCAGATTGGATGCATAGGACTTGCCATCTGTGTCCCCAAACAGCCTGCCTGTGCCATGCTTGCCCCAAACAATCTGTCTGTGCTATCTCTGCCTATACAGTCTCCCTGTGCCATCTTTGCCCCCAAACAGCCTGTCTGTGCCATCTTTAGGTCCAAACAGTCTACCTGTGCCATACTTGCCCCAAACAGCCTGCTGATGCCATGCCTGCCCCAAACAGCTTGCCTGTGCCATGCTTTCCCCAAACAGCCTGCCTGCGTAATGTTTGCCCCAAAGAGCCTTCCCGTGTCATGCTTGTCCCAAACAGGCTACATGTGCCATTTTTGCACCAAACAGCCTCCCTGTGCCATCTTTTCTCCCCATGCTATCACACACAAACTCATTCATTCACTCGCTCATTTACAGATACTCATTCACAAATACTTATCCATGCTATCACACACATACTCATTCATTCACTCATTCACAGATACCCATTCACAAATACGTATTCATTTACTCAATCACACATACTTGTTCATGCACTCTACCCTTACCTAAACTGCAGATTTGTCTGTGGCGCTCAGGCTGGCAGCTTCTCCCAGCATTGCTCACATTCTGTATGTACAACTTCTCTTTTACCACCCCAGGGAAGCAGGAATGCAGCAGGGTCACATGACATAATATAATGTAACATGACTCCGCTGGGTTCTAGCATCCACCGGGAGGTACAAGAGACATTACTTGCGCAGTGCGAGCAACGCACAGGTAAGCATCAGGCCTGTGTGGGAGCAATCGCAGTTGCTGCGGGCTGAGCTGCAATGGGCCCACAGGAATGAAGGGGCCCAATGTAGCTGCCCATTTTGCCCCATGTTAAAGACAGCCCTGATGTTGAATGGTCTAACATGTGAGCTCCTAAAAAGTTAAGCCCAAAATGTTTCTGTAGGTCCAGAAACCTTTCATGAGCTTGTTCACTCTTTTAAGATTTCACAACATATTCTGAGTATTTATCAGCTTAGGCTAAAATAAGTGTTCTAGAATTTATTCATCTGAACATGGTGTTCAGCATGAGTTAGAGATAAGAAAACAAAACTCTGAAAATTTCCCCTAGATTCAGTTGTAGCTTTGTAGCAAATGAATCATGCATCCAGAAATACCTTCTGCACATTGATTTATTACTAGGAGACAAAAGATTTTATTCAGGGCTGTATTCAGAACATCCAGCTTCCGTCTTAGATTAAATAGAAACTTTTAGAATAAATAGAAAGGGTCTCCATTTAATCTTTTGGACGATTCTGTTTATATCCTAACCTATGGAAACTATTATTACACAAAATTGGCATTGGAGGACCCAAACAATTCTCTGTACTAGTTGCTAACGACTTTGACCTTGATAGTTTGGATCTTTGATTTGTCATTGAGAACACAATTGGCCCCAGTAAAAACAGAAGATGACGAGTAGGGGGTTGCATGGTCTGTTGTAGATGCAATACGTTTGGATTCTCTTTTAGACTAGCACTTACCAAGTAGAGAAGGATAGATTTCACTCATTGCTTGCTCACACTGATCTTTGGGTAAAAATAATCACTTCTTGCCTTTGTAGAAGAGTCTTCTTAAGGCAGATCTCATGCTAAGTTAAAGTTTGGCACAAAGTGCCAAAAGGAGGTAAACACAGTATGAACCAGTTCTCACCTGTTGTAATCTAGGACACATCTAGGAAAATGCTTGACATTTTATCAGGTATGTCATGCTTGTGACAATACAATGAGCATGTATGTCTCTGTTTAGTTTTTGTGATAAGGCAGCAAGTGAAGCGTTAAACCTTATATGCAGGGCGGCTTCTCAGTGATAATGTGATAGAAATAGAATTTTGTTTCATCTGGCCTACTGTAACAAACCTCATTTTGGTCATCATTTTTGTCCTATATTTAGGGCCTTTGCCATGCATGTTTATATTCCTTCACTGTACTTTGGGTTAAAGTTCAAGGGTACACAGAGATCTGCAATGAATGTTTTAGCAGATATAGGTTTTCTGGGAAGGAAGCTATATGCCTGGCCCAGCTTGTACATATTTCATAGCACTACTGATGTTACCTACTTATGTTGATAACAAAAGGAAAAAAAATCTTTAGCTCTTTTGGCAACTTATGCGAGCAACATATTTTGAAGACCCACAGTCTGTTCTGCCAAAAAAAATATTGTTTTCTACTTTGAGAAGGAGGCTTTTCTGGAACGAATATTTGAATACTTGTATATAAATACACTACATTGCACATATATAAGAATGACCAGAGATTCTCGATGCTAGACCTAATACCATGCTTAACATTGAAACAGATATGGTTAAATTTTGCTGATTATCTGTTGAAATGTGAATGAGCTACTCACAAGGGGGTCGATTCAATGACCAAGCTATTGTGTTATTTGCAACAATGGGGCTAAAAACTGCTGTAAAAATGCAATGGCCTGACTAAACCACATACGACGTACAGCAAACAGAAAATGCTACATTTAATTACCATTTCAGACCATCAAAATTTAAGTCTAACCTCTACTCGACCTGTCTACACGAAATGTACAAGAGCCAACCGCACTCTATATGCACAGTCAAGCAAAAGTAACACTTAAGCCTCAGTAACTGTTTCAAGTTATGTGAATAATAGACTAAAACCAGCATTAATCAGTGGAACATGTTTCTAATTTGAGTTGGTTTAAGAAAATAACTGAATTACAATGATGATAACCCAATTAGTACTAGCATCATAAAAAGTGTTTTATTGTACAACTTGTGACATTGTACAGTATTTAACTAAAAAATGGTTTCTCCAATGAAGATTGACTGAATTCTGACATGAATATGTGACAGATGAAACTTCATAATTGGGGAATGCTGTGTATACTTTGCATTAGTATTGTGGCAAGTTGCTGGCAACTATTCCAGAAATCAATTAAGGAGAAAAAAATAGATTCCCACACCTGTCACATATTAGATGTTCTAAATGAAATACATCCAAGCTAAGAGTCCTACATAAACTACTAAATATGAAACCAACTATTTCTGAGAATGTGTTTTTCAATCTAGCACAGGGAAACACTACTAGCATTGCGGATTATGATATTAAATTAAGCCATTTTATGGTTTTCTTGCCCTTATGCCCACCTCTTTCTACTTTTACTGAGTTTTTTTGTAGTTATTTATTATTGCTAATATTTATTACATTATATTTCAATTATTACATTAAACTACATGTATATCACATATACACATATTTAAATTACTACTCACACATGTATGCAAAATATGTATGATAAAGTCTAGTGTTTTAAATATATAATATACCGTATTGGCCCGAATATAGGCCGCACCCCCCCATTTTAAGTCTTCAAAGTGGGGGTGTGGCCTATAATCGGGGTTTCCTGTGCTCTGCTATAGAAGCCCGGCGAAAGTGCTGGCAGCAGCGGAGGTTGTCTGCGCGCATCGCATGGACGTTCAACGTGCGATACTGCCAGGGCTTCCATGATGGAGAAGTCCCGGCGGAAGCAGCGAGCCGCGGAGGTTGTCTACACGGATTGCGCTGACATCCACCAGCTGCCCCTGCAAGACACCAAGGAGTCTGGGGATGCTTTGGTAAGTCTGGGGGGAAGGGCAAAGTGGCATTTCTAAGGGGCATAAAGCATATCGAGGGAGCAGAATGTCATATCTAGGGGAGCAGAGTGGCATATCTGGGGGGCAGAGTGGCATATCTAGGGGGCAGAGGGGCATGGCTATTGGTTTTCCAAATTTCTGTTTGTATATAATATATGTTGACTATGCAGCATAATAGATACCAAAAATTTTAAAATACATGTAGTCCTGTTCATTAAGTAAAATACTGTTTTACTATTCCACTCGTGTTTTTTTTCTATAAAAATAAAATTTTCTTTAAAATAGCACCAAACTTTAAGGGTGCGGCCTATAATCGAGCCAATACGGTACTTACATAGTTCATTTGGTTGAAAAAAGACATATAGTCCATCAAGTTCAACCATTGCACAAACGCATATTAGTTGATCCAAAAGAGGACAAAAACCCACTAGACAGTAATGTCATCTCCAAGGCAACTGGACACACATTAGTGCATCATTACCGTTCATGATTACTTGGTATACAGTTTATACCTGGAAAATGTTCAGATGGCACACAAGTCCACAATTTGACTGCATCTAGCAGCAAAGAAACTGTCTCTATGTAAGACGAGTGCTCCTTTCTTCCAATCTTAAGGGATACCCACGTGTTTTCCGGAAGGTATGATTTAAAAAAGAGATCTCCAAAAAAGATCTTAATATTGATCTTGAACATACTTGTAAATGGTTATCATATCTCCATAAATATATCTTTTCTCCAGAGAAAACAATCCCAATTTTGACAGCCTTTCTTCATAGCTGAAATGTTCTATTCCTTTCATCATTGTTGTAGCCCTATGTAATTGTATTTGTCTTTTATTGGTTTCCATTTGTGTCAAGGGGATCTGGACACATTTTTCCAGCTAGTTTACCTTAATTAAACATAATTGTCCAGTTACGTTGATATCAGTTGGCTATCCAGAGGTTGGCTTTAATTAGACAAGAGGTGATTTTAAATTGAAAATAGCTTTGACTGTAAAATAATTAACAGTTAATGTTTGCTAAGCTTATACGTGTGATTGAGCAATTCACACTTGTTACTTGGTTAGGTGCTCTAGGGGTTGAAAAGCTTACTAGCAAGTATGGCTTTAGTGTTTAAGCTTATATTTAATAAGATCCATAATAACTCCAAGTATTTCAAAGAGTCTTCCTGTCAACTGTCAAATTTATAGTCACCTATAGTTATTGTATAAGTCTAAAAGCATAACTTATTAACCTGGCCATAAACCTTTCCCTTCCCTAAATATATTGATATTTTATACTAAACTGGAAACTGTTTTTTATCCTGCCTCTGGGAGTTAATTCCAGTCCGGAAGTCTCAGGATCAATCGGTAGATTATGAGAGTCAGGCAGTCTAAAGCTGACTCCTTCATATTCTCTTCGGATTAATATCACAGAGCATTACTGTGATTTTCTTACTGGTATATGACAAATGAAGTTCCCCCATAGGTTCAGATTATGCAACTCAATTGTGATGCGAGAATATCTTTGCCCCCAGTTATGGTTTTCACAAGGACATTTTTTGCAAAATGTGGTTATCATTAAAAAGTTGCTACAACAAAATATTTGTGATTGGCTGTAGAAGGTTTAATAATTTAAATATCTGAATGCTACATCAATTAGAAAATTCCTAGGTTCAGTGGTCAGTGGCAGATTTTGGAAGATCATCCTGTTGGGTGTCCCTTGCTGCGCCATTGCACGACGGGCCGGTTACAAAGGATATCTCTGATTTCCCCAAACGGCCCACCTGTGCCAAACTGGCCAGCCTCGATAGTAAGCTGTTTCCAGGCACCGCATGTCTTTAATAGGAGGAGCGCTGGAATATGATGTCATATGCTGTAACTCAGCAGTAAGGGCAGTAGCTGCTGAGGGGGTGGCTTGGCTTGCTGTCTTGGGTCAATGTCTTGGAAGCACCTAAGATAAATATGCTCCTGTCAGTGGTTGAAAATGTTTTTTTTTTTCTTATAGCCCAAGCCCTCCAAAAACACTGTAACTCCAATTACCTAGAAAAGGTACAGCCTGCAACCAGGTGATCAATAGTGAAATGAGGATAAACTCCATAAAAATGACAGCCTTGTACATAATCGTGTATTATTAAATTTGCATGCCTACATTTATTTGGTTATAAAATGATTAGATATATTTTAAAGTTTACAGATTCATATAGCTATAAATATTTATTTTTTATACAGCAAGGAAAATAAATATAATTCTAAATACAAATGTCTTTTATTCTTGCTCTGACAGATGACACCATGTTTCAATAACATTCATTCCATTGAGATCCCAGAACACAAAGAGGATGTATAAAAAGGATCAGCTTTTTTTTATGTTATCACTGTTGATTTAAGTACATTTAATCCCACTCTAGCGTACACTCGTGATTACAAACTAAAGACAGCTCTCCTGCTTTCAAAAAAAAAAAGCAAAGGCAAAACATTTGATACGCAGCGGCAGAATGAAATCCGGAGATTAAATCGTCTTAAATTTTGTTGCGAGCTTTATGTTAATATAGGAGGATGTGTGATTCGCGGCAGTGGTAGACACGCGCTATATTGTATGACAGGCCGTGCAGCACCGTTTAACGAAATCTGTAAGTTACCTGTACCAGGTAGGCAGTAGGTAAAGGTGAAAGCAATCTATTGGCCTAAGCGCACTTTAACCTCTTCATCACTGAAGGGGCTTGCAATGTGCTGCTTAGCAATGTGTTGCTGGCACCTTCACCGCTGAGGGGGTTAAATAAAGCCTGGAAGGATCTAGTTACCTTTCCATGAGAAGTATAAGGCTTTGAACGTGGAAGGAGCAGCAGTCAGAATTAACTGTACTCTCTCTGATGACTTAGTGGCTTAGCGTAAGGCTGACAAGGGTGCACAATGTTGGCAGCACGCACTGGGGCAGTGGGCGGCAAAGGTGTGGAGGATGCTGCCAAGCTAAGGAAGTACTCTGTGGTCTCTTTGGGAAACAAGGCTCCAAAAATTGTGGCAGAGAATGGCAAGGGTAAGAGGCACAGTGCCGCAGGACAGGTCCAAAGCAGGGACAAGAAGACTGGACTGCTTTATGAACTGGAAATGAACTGGTACCTGAAAGTCTGTGACTTGTCGTATGAACACACAGTAGCCTGTAGAACAGGGATGACTTACAGGTAAGAACCCATTTCTATATGAAAAGCACCGTGATCTTGACAATGAACTGTAATTAGCCTCTTTTTTCCAGGGAATTTGCTTATACCAGCCCTTCATTCAAGGAAATTCTAAAATGAAAATACATCAAAAAGAGCCACATTTCGTTTCCCAACTTACCACTGAAAATTGACCTTTTAGAAGTTTAATGGCCGAAGTTTTCCTGCCATATTATGCCCAAGATAGTCTTAACTAGGTTCTACAATCTCACAACGTTTAACAATCTCTTATTCTTTCAAAGTACTGATGTGTGGTTGTTTGCTTATATTGTGAAAAAGTGTTTTTGTACCAAAATTGCTTTTATATGATACTGCCATGATGATGATTTTGACAGCTCCTATTTAAATATAATTATTAATTCTCCCAATTGTTAAAATAATAAGCCAGTATTTGTTGGAATGATCAGTAGAAAGAACCTGGGCTACTGGCAAATGCCTTCTGATATTTATTACCAACAGCAACTTGGTAAGAGGAACTGCAATATAAATTAATTGACTCAAAGTGGGACTTGTTGCTGAGCTCTGCATCACTGTGAATTTTAGGAATTGTAGCTTTACTGGAAGAACCGAGAATTAGCTAAATTCACACTGCCGGATTACAGTGATTTAACCCCCAAGTTAGTGTGAATAATTTATTTACGTACTGTTTAATTTAAATATTTTCTTCTACAAAGCCTTAATTCTGCATTTCATAGGCAAACTTTGCTTCATATCATTTAGTTCTAATTCTTAACATTATATCACCTGTATCAATAACCTATATTTTCCCTGTGCGACAATTCTGTAGAATAGGCATGGGAACCTGGTATCCTCCACTTGTTGCTTGTATGTAGCTCTAATAACAAGCTGGTTGGAGTTCCCCGACATGGAGGGCATGGGGTGCTTAAGCTTATGATTGATTTTAAGGCTTAACCCTATAAATCAAGTTTGTTTTTTATTATTCAACTATGTGCAGCAAAAAACTAAAAAATACACCAAATGCCAATATTTCCAATGACTTTCCTTTACAGGGCTGTGCAGCCTCTGGTTTTAGTTTACTAGGCTAATGCCTACGACTGTCAGCCAACTCATGATGGTCATTGTGGTCCCAAACGATGTAGGTCTTCCGGGATACGCAGAATTAGTGCCCATGCGGTCACAAAATACATTTTACTAATGCAGATGATGTCATAGCAAACGAGTAATACATTAAAATAAAGTGATGTTTGGCCACCAATAGTAAGAAATTACCCTTAACCTGCAGACAATTGATATTTACACTTGCCCACAAAGGTCATTGTCACTGTACAGGAGGCCACTATAGAAGGGAATGAGTCATTGCTAAGCTTGTAAGCTGTCATTGATTTCATTGCCTGGAGCCCAGGCTACTAATACAGCATTCTGACAACGGGATTAAAACCACGACAATGCCTCTGAATTATATTAACTCCTTCATTACTGGTACCCGGATGGGTACTGGAGCATCGTATTGTTTTTCATAACAAATCTTGCTCCTAGACTATCTATAACGCAACCACACTAAATAGGCCATATTGACAAATACCTATGGCAAAATACTGAATGTTGAGCAAATCACTAAGCAACCCACATGAATCTATAATTGATCTATAAAGTGGAACTGTCACACACAGCATTTAGCATCACTAAATTAATTCATTTAAACAAATTATAACTAGTGATTTTTGATTTTCAAACAGTAAAGTTTGTGAACGTATGTATGTGTGGGGAAAGAGGCAGGAGCCTAGGGACCACTTGGCTTCACTTGTCCCCCTGGGCTAAAATATACCAGTCCTCCCCTGGATATAGTGGTAATTCAACTTTAATCCCTTTAGCTATTCTTGTTGGTTTCAGGTTTCATGTGTAAAATAGTATTACTGATAGATATGCCTCATAGCCTTCATTTCTTCAGCTTAGTGTCAAATATTGCAGCAGGTGTCCATGAGCTTATTGGAAGTATAACGCTGAACATATATTGTAAATGGAATAATTCAAAACCAGGACCACATATCAACAAAGAGTGGTCCAGCATTTTAAATAGAGAACAAATGATTTCACTCAACTCTAAAGCAACAATGTATTGGCTTGCCTTGGCTGGCTAGATCTATGAAGGCCGGCCCAGCCACTTGTCGCTTAATGAGTCGGTTACAAGAGAGATCTCCGACTCAGCACGGCCTCCATAGACTGCTTTAAAAGGAGTCATGCACCTTTAAGTCACAGAAAGCAGGGATATGACATCATATGCTCTGCAGAAAGGACAGCGGTCATTGAGGGAGCGTGGGTCAGGCCAAGGCAATGCCCAGGATAAATACAACACTACTCTGAAGATGCCACTTCAGGGCGCTGTCAGCAATGTCTCTATGTGTTAGGATTTACACATTTTTGCAGGGGTAGGGATAAAACATCAGAAAATTTTGAGAACATTTAGTAAATGCAAAATAGACCATTGGGTTATTTATAAAGCATCATTCTGGAACATAGTGGTAAAATAGTACTCAAATTCACTTTGTCCAGTAACTGATTCTTCATAAGAAACAGAGGTATTTTTGTTCATAAAGAGAAATTCTGGTGCAAAGTTTAAAGGTATGCTCCAGTCTACTGAATCATTGCATTTGTTGGTAATAAGAGCACTTTTCATAGATAGCCACTTTGTTTCAAGAAAAAAAATGTTTACTTATAATGTGCCATGTATGCCAGGATTTAATTAAAGTACATTAAAAGTATAGATCTTGTTTTAGGATTTTTTGGAGAACATGTCTATTAATGAGGTTCTCTCAGACTAGAAGTGGTTCTTGGGTCTTGGCACTTTAAGCATTGTGAGGGGTAACTTGAGTCCAAAAAAAAATCCACCATCTACGGAAGTCCCTGTTAAGAGCATATTCTGGCCCCGTCTGATTAGGCCTAGGTCCAGGGAGACATGTCTGTGGAGGGCAGGGGCTACTCTGTCTCTACCTGGTGGGTCCCCAGCTGACCCATTTACTCTATGGAGGACTGCGGTGAATTTGTGCAACCTCCTTGGCACCTTACCTGGGCCTGCACACCTTTGGAGCACCAGTACATGACATAATATGCCAGTCCTCAGCATTGAAGCCACATGAATGCCAACTACCTACAAAATAAATAAATAAAAATAGTGTATACCTGTAAGTAAATTTTCGGCACTGCTGCTATACGTCTTGTAAACCTGTACACTAATATCTGACGGAAGGATTTTTTTGAGTTCAGTGTGTATGAAATAGATTTTCCTGGTCCCAATTGTATGCAATAAAACCAAACCTGCTTCCGCATGTTAATCTGCAATGTATGTTAATCATCTGCTTCCTGGGGATTTAGTAAAGCCAAGCATTTTGCTTTTAGCGTACTCAGAGAACAACACACAATCCCAGACCGTAAGTGGGACATGCCAAACATTCAGGAACAGCTTTTCTAGATTGATTTCGACCTTGCAAAGACGGTTCACAGAAACCTGACTCTGCAGTTGACATGAATCTGTGGGCAAATCCCATGTCTTACTATCCGTAACCTACATTTTATCAGTTACGCCGTTAACCATTAATGTGAAATTTGTGTACTAAAGCTACCACTGAAATCCTGCCTTGATATCATTTCAAAGTCATTTTATTTAACAGATTGAGATTGACAAACTAAACGATGATACTTAAACATTTACATTCCACGTAAAACTTTACAGCCTTTAGTGTAGTTTGGTCTACACTAGAGGACTGCGGGACCCGCCAAAAAACTTGCGGGCGCGGGCGGTCTTTCTGGGGCTGCGGGCGGGAGGTCAGGCACTGTACCTGCGGGTCCCGGTAATCCCGCGCAGTCCCGCAAGGATGCCTTCTCGCTGCTCCATTACAGTGTCTCCTATCTTGCTCCGCCCATGAACAAGGCGGAGTCACGTGATGTGACATCACTTCCCGTGACTCCGCCTTGTTCCTGGGCGGAGCAAGAGAAGAGACGCTGTGAGGGAACAACTCGAGGGCAGCCTTGCGGGACTGCGTGGGAAATCAGGTAAGGAGGCGGGCGTGATTGGCCACAAATGTGGCGGGAGCCGGCGGGATTGGCCACAAATGTGGCGGGAGCGGAACACCCACATTGCGGGAGCGGGATTCAAAACAGCGGGAGCGGGCTTAAAAAAGCAGTCCCGCGCAGGGCTCTAGTCTACACCTAATAATAAAAAGTGGATTATTCAATATGTTAATTACAAAATATATGATTAAACTCGATAGTAGATTCCACAAAGTAACTGCGAAGGTTTAATTGAGCTACATTGTTTTCCTGCTAAAATAATCTTGGCCATTTAATAAATTACGCTATTTGGATTGGTAAGGGGGAAAAGGGTTGTTCAGAAAATACAATATGTAAAGTTTGATGAGGTTCAGTAACCCCCCCCTTATCTGTGTAATTTCCTGAAACGATATAATTGTGTTTAACTGCACAGTCGCTTTTCTTTTCTTGTTAGTGCCATCGATTTCCCAGGCTTTCTAGTGTTCTATAGATGTACATATCTGCTTGGCTCTGCCCATTTGTGACTTAATGGCAGGCTAGCTTGTCTATGTCCTGATGCCCAATTTTGGTATGCTGGGGTGGGGTTAAGTAGGGTGGTTATTTAAGGGGTCGTGTCACGAGGCTGGGAGCCATTTTGTTGCCCCCTTACCCCATGTCATTTGTCCCTCCCTCTTTGTTTATTGTGTTAGGGTGGTGGTGTTTAAGCTGTCACAGCCAGGGCGGTAGTTTACCAGGCACCTAGGGGGTGTGAATGCTCTGAGGGAGAGCATTAGGTTGGAGGTTCTTGGTAGGTGGTGCTGGGGGCCTCAGGTTTGAGCATCTCAACATGTCCCTCCCTGTGTGGTGGTACCTAGATTGCCTGAGAGGCTTAATGGGTTTTTAGGTTTATTTATGTTAATTATTTATGATATTTATGGTGTTCAGTTTTGGTAGCCTTTGCCCTGTTAACGCAAGAAGATGTTGGGCCTAAAGTTGCGTGGCAATTACTTTGTTGATAAATAAATTGGCTGTGGCCTTTTCGACCCATTTTCTGGTGTATGTTGTTATGGGGTAGTGGTAAATTGGGTGGAGCCTGGCCCACATATTGAGGGTACTTCAGTCCATGGACTGATCCAAGAAACTGAAGCTTCCTGCAAGGGGAGAAAAGATAGAAACACTGAATGCTGGAAACAAATCTGGGCACTAAGGCCTCTTTAAAGTTATAGCGTACATAGCTACTGACAGCCATATTCACTTTGAAGGGACAAATCAGTGAATAATTCATATTAAAGTAACACTTCTGCACAGCAAACACACAGGGGACAGAGCTCGGGTCAAACACATATGGAGGGATTCTGCAGCAAAAAATAATTTCTTCTCTTTAGTGATACAAATTCACAATTACATATGTGGCCCTTTATGCAATTTGTAATTTTGTCTAGAAATGTATGATATCCAACCCAAGTATGGTATTACAAATTTACAGCTATTTATTTTGTTGCTTATGAATCTTCTCTGTAAGGAGAACAGTTTATTTTAACTTGACCCAAATTATTTGACAGTAAGTGTGATCTAGATGTGAATCAAGAGTGCCCTTCTCTTGAGTCTTATCCAAGTTATTACATTGCTAATTTCCCCATGTACAGTAATATTAATCTAACATCTCCCATGAATCCTTTATTTCTAGAGAAATATACAGCCCTTACGAATTGTAATCCCGTGGTGCTAATTAACCTATCTCTACAATTATCCTCAAAAAAATATATAGAAAACTAGTTATTTAAATAGCACTTTCAAAATAATCACATAAACCCAAAATGCTACCTCATTATAGTAAAGCAGTTCTAATAAAACAAATCTCCACGTGGAGAGTAAATCACTAGTCATGCAGTGCTAATGAGCTTCCTCTTCATGTGGTCATTAGTGGAAGAGTTGGGGAATAAAAAGGGCTTTCCTCCAACACCCCATAAATTTGGAGTTCCCATCTTCAGACTGGAGCCTGCGTTACAGAGATATGGCCACTAGAGGGCACCACCATTCGAAAATGTCATGATAATTGTGGCCATCTGTCTCAACTGTGTTCATGTGTTAACAAAACAGAGAAAACATTAGACATGTACTTTATAACACAAATTATTATTTGTGCTTGTGTGTATGTTACTTCAGGACAGATACGTATTGGGCTTTCACATGTGCATACCTAGGAATTATCTCAGGGTTTTTGCTCCTATCGCAGGCTGACAGGCAAAATCTCACACAGCCTGGAACTGACTCATTCATACTCTACATTGATCTGACATTATCTGAGGCTTCTCATTAGTGATTTTGCTACCAGTATGTCATAGTCCCTGTTTCAATGTATGTCGCTCAATTAAGGTAATCATAAGTCAAGGTTTCCACAACAGGAGTTGTTTGGTTAACACATTGGATAAGTCCCTACATAGAATCTCAATGATAGACCATTAAAGTGTTAATATTTAAGAGGCTTATGGTCAGCTCATTTAGAAAGTTCCCAGGTATGCACACGTCATGCATGCCTCATTTACACCAATTGATATTAATGTATGTTTAATTTTATATAAACACATAAGTGGTCTTATCATCCCCTCACCCCAGGTTACAGCATGACATAATGACATTTACGGTGAGGCTCATCTTTCTATCTTAACAAACTTCATCAGCTTCTCCATCAAAATCCTACTTACAAAACCTTATATGCTTCTATACCTCAATTGAGACCATATAGAAGTTATTCCACAACGTATGGAAGATAATTATCATTTTACTTTATACAACTTTTTATTAACAAATTGCGGGCCACATTCTTTCAGTTCCATCTGTTGTGATGTATTTATTTTTTAACCCTTTTATTGCTAACCACATAGGACATACCATATGTAGTGGCACTTCAACCTTTTCCTACAAGCTTTTCTGCATATAGTGGGACTGCAGTATACATGTACAATACTTAGATATAATATTTTTTTAATAAAAGATGAGCTTTTGTGGACTATAATTTCCACAGCCCTAGCTAAGAGGGGGCCATCAAAGCTGTCACCCACAAAAGCAGATTCAAAAAGATGTCATTATTCAAGAAAAATATATTTCATGCCCTAATTGTCTTTCTTTGGTAAAATTCTTGCTTTATTATAATAAAAAAAGTCAAACTTCCTAAAACTATGTGATAATAAGAAAGCACAAATTCTAAATATAATATGCTGTGCACAAAACCGGAATATATTTTAGCCATCAAAAGAACAGATTTAGATCAATGAAACAACATTCATTTAACTAAACTAATAATGATCTCTGTTCAAAGTGTTTAGTTAAATCTTGCAGGTCCTCTCTCTGTACGGGATTTTGAGAAAGAAATAGCCCTCCATCTGGTAATATATCCTGTGCTGCTGATTGAACTGGTGAATTTAAAGGAAAAACTAAAAAGCCAGCTACGTTAACAAGTCGGTTGCTTTAGTCTTCAAACAGGAATGTAGCAATCAAACCACCTGGCAAGTCGACAGTTATGTTAACCGCTGACAAGTGAATATTTTTCAAATATGATTTTAAAATACTAGGTCAGTTCATTATTAACAACTTGTAGTCTAAAGTTTTGTGCTTATCTCAGTTTTCTGTAACAAATCTTTTAATGTATTGACATAACATGCCTTATGAGCTTTGCGGCGCAAGGCCCTGTGACTGTAATGTATTTCAGCAGACACAGACGATAAGGTAAATGAATAGCAAATGCTTCTTTTGCTTGAAGTGAGAACCAGGCTGGCTTCTGTTTCTGGATCCATGAAGATTTTTACTAAAGTGAAAGAATGAAACGGCAGTGTGCTGGTTGGAATCAATATAAGCAAGTTATTATTGAATATTTACCTGAACCGGACTGGCCTCCTAATGCAGGGTTGGGATGGCAGCAGGCCAGTACAGGCAGTTTTTCTGCAATCTTTTTATATTTTAGAAAGATGGCAACATGTTTCACTTAAAAGAAAAACATAGAAACAGTTGATGACAAATAAGAACCATTGGGCCCATCTAATCTGGCTGTGTGACCACCTCTTGCCTTCAAAACAACATCAATTCATCTAGGTACACTTGCACAAAGTCAGGGATTTTGTAGTCATATGGTTATCAGCTGCTTGGTATAGATTTTAACGCCTAATGATCATCGATTTAAAGTGAAGGTTTCAACGCAATCATTAACTGAAACAGAAACAGCTGTGTAGGAGGAATAAAACTGGGTGAGGAACAGCCAAAGTTACTAACAAGGGGAGATAATGTCAAAAGTCACACACCATGGCAAGACTAAGCACCACAACAAGACACAAGCAAGGTCTCTCCCAGGCAGATATTTCAAGGCAGACAGGGGTATCCAGGTCTGTCCAAGGTCTTTTCAAGAAGCACTGGCAAGAAACTGGCAATGTTGAGGATCACAGATGTAGTGATCAGCCAAGGAAACTTAGTGCAGCAGATGAAAAACATGCCATGCTTACTTCCCTTTGCAATCAGAAGATGTCCAGCAGTGCCATCAGCTCAGCAATGGCAGAAAAGAGTGGTACCCTGGAACACCCATCTACTGTCCGGAGAAGTCTGATCAGGAGTGGTCTTTATAGAGGACTTGTGGCCAAAAAGCCCTACCTCTTACGTGGAAACAAGGCCAAGCGACTCAACTGTTCACAAAAAACAGGAGCTAGGGTGCAAAAAAATGACAGCAGGTGCTCTGGACTGATGAGTCAAAAGTTTAAATACTTGGCTGTAGCAGAAGGCAGTTTGCTTGCCAAAGGGCTGGAGAGCAATACACGAATGAGTGTTTGCAGGCAACAGTAAAACATGGTGGAGGTTCCTTGCATGTTTGGGGCTGCATTTCAAAAAAATGAAGTTGAGTATTTGTTCAGAATTAGTGGTCTGTGTAATGCTGTATAGGCAGATACTTATCCATCATGCAATACCATCAGGGAGGCATCTTATGGGCCCCAATGTTATTCTGCAGCATGACAATGACTCCAAACATACAGACAAGGTCATTAAGAACTATATTCAGTGTAAAGAAGAAAAAGGTGTCCTGAAAGTGATTGTATGGTCCCCACAGAGCCCATCTCAACATCATAGAGTCTGTCTGTGATTACATGGAGAGAGGAAACTGAGGCTGCCTAAATCCACAGAAGAACTTTAGTTAGTTCTCCAAGATGTTTGGAACAACCTACCTACCAAGTTCCTTAAAAAACTTTTCTGTTCACTTAGTTTGCATTTTGTTAAATGATAAAATAAACTCTTTTTGAAAGCATTCTGACTTTTCAGCATTTTCACACCTGACAAACATTTGCACAGTACTGTATGATTTGTGTGGGTACATTAAACATGAAAAATGGGAATCATGGTTTAACAAACATATCATAAAAATGGCAAAGACACACCATCTTTAGTGTATGGAAAACCATTAATCACAAATATCATCATAGGTGCCCAGTACTAATGCTGGTTGTGGTCCAACTTATCCTTCTCATTAGATGGGTTCCATAAATAGTGTACAACTACATAATGATTGAAAAACTTCATAAATGTTTGCTCTGAAGTGCTTTTCATTTTGACTTGCATTAGAGTAGATTTGTGTCATGTGAATAGGGAAAAAATATCTAACATTTGGCTGCTAATTAATACAAAGGTCCTCATTGGAAACGACTCTTCACTGTAATTTGCATCCAATTAAACACCACGCTTCGTTAATTTCAACGTCATGATCGGATTCCATGTCAATAGCCGTGTAATTTTATACTAGGCTACAGCTATACACAGAAGCAGACAGATACAGACAGGGATACGTTTGTGTGTCAAGTTAAATGTTGATTAATATTAAGCAGAAGCACAAAGCCGAACACAAAAACTATACTGCCATTAATCAGTGGCATCAGCTCATTTACTCACAGAATAAGTGTCTTTGGTACATGAATCTCACACTTATGTTATTGTAGCCTATACAGATTGTCATAATATGGCCAGAGCATAGCATACAATTTTAAAGTTTACATTGGATTATGCTATTGTGATATGCATACCTTAGAACTTCCCAGAGAAGCTTTCTGCCTTCTCTTTGCTACCTTGACCCAGCGAAAGAAGAGAGTGACCCAGAGACCCAAGGGTCAAACCCAGTATGATGATATGACAGTGTGCCAGTATGACATATAGTGTGTATATTTAACAAACCAATTGAAACATTAAAATAACATTAACTTATGTTATTTTGTACAGAAGGGGTGGAGGGCCCTCCTATTACCGTATTTTCTCGATTATAAGATGACCTTGATTATAAGACGACCCCCCAAAATCTAAATATTAATTTAGGAAAAAACAAAAAGCCTGAATATAAGACTACCCTATAGGAAAAAAAAGTTTTATTAGTAAATATTAATGCATGTTAACTATTTTTTCTTATTTAATAAAAGCTATGATTGAGAAAAATATATATTTTTTATTTCCTTTTATTTGCCAACCTGCCCCCCCAGTTATGCACATCTGGCCCCAGGGTTGCCACTCTGCCCCCAGAAATGCCTTATACCCCCTATTTGCCACTCTGCCCCATGATGTGCCTTTTAACCCTCTATATGCCAGAGTGGCATATAGCGGGTTAAAAGGCATATCATGGGACAGAGTGGCATATAGGGGGTTAAAAGGCATTTCTGGAGGTATATATTTATATATAACTGCTAACAACAATCACACTCCTATCAAGTCAAGGCAGCCAGTACATGCTGGAACCTGGGGATGATAGGAGTGTGAGTACAGCCTCCCTATGCCATGCTACCACCACCACCCACCTTACACATCCATGCTATCACACACACACTCATTCACAAACATTTAAATACTCATTCATTCCATTAATCACACATACTTCACACATTAATCACAAAAACCCACCCCACCCCCTTACCTGAACTGCAGATCTCTCACTCGAAGACTTCTGCAGGGGCCCGGCTGTGCGAGCAACTTCCCCGCCCCCAGAGGAAGGAGGGGGGAGGCAGAGTTATGTGACACTCTACCAGCTTCCTGTTCTCCTGCTGCTAGAAGAAGAGACGCTGCTCGCGACCAAAGCACCGGTAAGCAGCCTGGCAACCTAATCGAGGTCTGATTAGAAGACGACCTGGATTATAAGACGAGGGGTATTTTTCAGAGCATTTGCTCTGAAAAAATCTCGTCTTATAATCGAGCAAATACGGTATTATTTATTGTTTTATTTAGCGCCATCATATTCCCTAGAGCTGTACAATGGGTAGACAGGACATAAAAAGTAGTATATAACATAACAATTTGACTTACAGAAACAGGTGAGGAGGGCCCTGCTCAAACAACCTCAAACAAGGTATATTAACCTTTGGCTATGTAATTCTCAATTATGGCACATGTTACAGTTATGACTCCTGCCATTACCAGTAGCATACAAGATGAGGAAATAGAGTTTATTCTACTCTTTTATTACCCATAATTTTGTATGAAGCCTTTTCTATTGTAACTCTTCTGTAAAAGTTTTGTTTGTAAAAGTTTGTTTATAAAAGTAATATTTTCAGGAAGGTAGCTTTCGGCTCAGTTGGATTTATATGCAACACCTTTAAAGTTGCCAAAACATGTGATAAATGGAGTAGATGACAAATTAAATTAAGGTAATCAAAATAAGCCGTCATGGAAAATATCTGACATCTTGTTAGAGTATCCTATTCCAGCTTGGAAGCAAAGCACATTTGTAATCATATCCATCAAACTTTATTTATTTGTAGAAATAAAATACCAGTGGTTGAGAACAGAGCGTTTTTTTCCATGTGCCATGCAGACTGCCCTTGTAATTGTTATCTGCCCTTTAGTCACTTGTTAGAGTCAGTGCCTTAAATAGACTGTATGAGAACAGCAATTTGGACTGTATCCCACATAAAAATGGTTGTGCTTTACCTAAATATAAAGATGTGGGAAAAGCACTATATCCCAAGGGGATGAACATTATCCTCATTGTCAGAACTGGACCAGGGATCATCTGAACACAGAAAATAAGTTATATCTGGCTGAGGTCCACCACATGATTCCTTCAATAAAAATGTACTGGTGACAAGCAACTCCACTGGGAGAGAAGGGTTGGTAGATATTCCCATGGTATCCATTACAGTAGTTTACATCCCAACATTTACATCTGGTAAGGGAAATCAAAACACAATTGTCTCTTCCACGAAAACATAGACACAAGAGAGTTACCGTAACAAGCGCACACAAGAATATGCATCTTTACAAGCCAAGCTACACCGACATCCCAAATCCTAAAACTGGAGGGCAGAAGTCCAATGAAGCAGCTACAAGAGTAAAAAGGACGAATGCTACACCCAAAGCCTGTTTTCCGCTTCGATGCTGGACAAAGACACAATTTGGGAACATGGAGCAGAAACGCCTGGAATGGTTTGCCAGTGTTCATGGCATGTCACTGAAGGACACAGTGAAGAATCAAACCGGGATGGTTTACAGGTAGATATTTTACTGTAAGCTAGAAAGAAAGGGACCAGATTTGATGGTCCCATGCAATCTGTGGAATGCTCTTTATATTATATGTTATTACAATGTATGTGTGTGTTTTTTCCCAAACATTTCACATATTTTTAACAGTTACAGTAATATTGGATCTATAACAAAATAAATAAGCTAAGTTTTTTTTTTTAATTGGTTGTTGATAATTTCCTTAAATGTACAAATGTCATTGTGTAAATGGAACACAAAAATAATGTTGTGAGGATTCCAGTCGTCTGAAGCTCTCCTATGATGCATGTTTTCCTAGAAAAGTTTGTGCCTTTTAATTTCTAATTCAGTGCTCTTGTCTATCATAAAGTATAGTACTCTGAGCTATAATGTATTTTAAATGGAATTCATTTCACTTTACAAAATCTGTTTTAATGTAATTAATGTACTAATGCTATCACTTCTTAAAGAGTTTGGTGTTATTACATCATGTGACTGTGTTATGTTTTATCAGTCACTATGGGTTGAATTGATAAAAAAACAAACTATTATTAAATTAATCGTCACATGCTGACCCTTGCGTGGGGCCCATGGATGTCTAGAAATGTATTCACTACAATGAATCTTTGGCACCTTTGCTGATAATGGTAGTAAATTGTCAAGCACTAGAAGTTTGGAGACAAAAGCCTCAGAAACAGTGTTGAGTGTACAGTGTAATATATAGGACCAAAAAAAGGACTTGTGAATCATGTGGATTTTGTCTCTGATCCCAGATAGACTCTGTGGTATGTGGTGACCTTTCCCTGTCCATTTGGTGGAAAATGTTCATGATTTCATCCTGAAGTTGTAGGCCCATTAAAAGCCGACAGGAAGTGAGAAGACAGCAGACAATGTCTGGAATACTTCTCTTTGTTTGTGTCAAATATTATGGACACGAACAGTAACAGTGTGTACACACCCTAGAGATCTCTGGTCTTTTACACATAAAAATATAACAGAAATGTCCATTCTTTCCTCTAAACACTAACTCAATCCATGGAATGAGTGAGAAGTTGCAGCTTTTCCCTAAAGTGCATTTATTTTTTAACGTTAACAATACATACAGTATAAAAAGAATTACAAAATACTTCTTTATGCATTGTTTGTTTAGGGGGCTCCCTGGGACACTGGAGTGTCCCTTTAAAACTACCGCCTACATACAAATGAAACACTGTTTTGGCAATCACCTTGCAGAGTGACTAGGTTACTGTGCAGGCGTCTGGGCAAGGCCTGGACTGACCATTAAAAAAACCGAACAAATTCCTGGCGGGCCGATACTCGATGGTGCTATCCATGTTACTTTACTGCTGTTCATGTGGCAGATGACATGTGTGTCATTTTACTGGCCACAGGCTTTAAAGTGCCAAGCTGATTTTTATCCACACTCCAGTTGGATATAAAGTGTCCTGGTATCTATATGTGCTCCATGCGTATAATGCAGGTCCTGTAGGCAAATATTTCTGCGGGTGCTGCGAGTTGTGTATGTTTTCTCCTTGTATGTGTACATATGTTTGACTGTTGCAAGTTCTGAGTCTGTAAGTTGTGTTCTTGTATCAGTTATCGGGAAGCAAGCACTCATAACAAGTGAAGAGCAAGGTATTTAGTTTTACTTATGATTGATGTTTTTGGCATTAAAGGTTATGGACTAACTTTACAAATACATAATTAACATTAACACTGTATTACTTGTTATGCATTTGGCTTTCAAGAGAACAAATGTTCATCCCGCTACAGGGATGTCTGCAGATTGAAACCAGCACCCTGCCGAATTGTATATATACATACAAAAATTAGGTCTTTATTCTTATAAAATAAAAACAGATTTGAATAATTCATCAACGTTTCGAGTCACCTCTAGACCCTTTGTCATCTTGACCTGAAACGTTGATGAATTGTTCAATTCTGTTGTAATGAAAAGTTTTTTTATTTTATAAGAAAAAAGACCTTGTTATTTGGACCTTGTTATTATATATATATATATATTCCCTAATAAACAAAGCATTATATAAAAACCACTGAGATACTGCAGATCAATTAAGACATGAAGTTGTGCAATCTAACCCCAACCCTTATGCGGGATACCTATGCTATTGCTCATATTCTAGTTATATGTTTGAAAAACATTGCTGAGAAAAATACATATAGCTTAGTTAATTTGCAGTCCTTTGCATACTGAAGTCTGGGTAACTATCTTGACATTAATACACAATGATGATGTAAAAGGAAGTATCACTAAAATTGCTAAATTAATTAATAAATCTGACATTGATTAGACATCAGTCCACACACAGAAAGATGATCAGTTGCATGCAGAGCATCCACATGAAGAACCTTCTTTTGTGACAATTCTTGTCTGCATTTCCATTGTGATTCTAAAATCCCTGTTATCCTCATATCACCGCACGGGGTGATAAAAATATTTTAGCAACAGCTGCAGTGCTGAGATTGTATCCCTTCCCCCATTCATGTTAATTTTGCAGAATAAAGTTAGCCTTTGCATGTACATTAACCATTGCACAGTATGATCAGGCAACACTGGAAAGCTGAGATGTGGCTAAAAAACTGACTATTGATGGTATAAATGTGTTTATACAACAATCTTTTATACTGCATATATATAAAATACACATATTTCTTTACGGTAGATGTTGTGATTAACCACACTTTAGCACTTGCCTCATTTGGATTTTTACTTGGATTTCCCTTGCATAAAACACACTTCATATATCATACTTCTTTGGCCACACATATACTTTTTCTAATTTTAAGTAAAATTTCTTTTGTGCTACTACAGCAATATCCATTTTTTTTTCTTATTACATTTCCATATGGGATGCTTTCTTTGACCTACAAACAATTTTTGCAAAGTCTAAGACTTTAAAAATCTGCATAAGTAGGAGAAGTATCCATTAGTAAAAAGGCTAATAGGAGATATTATAAGAAGAGTTTTTAATTAGAATGTACAACAACTCTACTGGCACAAAAAATGCTCCACTTTTTATCATGTAGCTAATTAAAGATGTGTGTGTGCAGGTCTCAGTAGCCAACAAATTAATGAAAATGTTTTAATGTGTTGGCCAAATTAATTTACTTTTAAGATTCAGGAAATTATAAATCAGATGGCATATTATTTCAATGCTCCATCTCACCTTAAATTACTTATTACATAGAGGGTGAATGAGGGATGTCAGCTCATGAAAGTGTTAATTTAATTTTAGCATGCACACTTAAACACATTCATTCGAATGCACACATACATTAACACACATACTCACCCTTACCTTATCCCATGCATTTATTTATTGTTGCTTGCACACTGTGCTCATGATTGCACTATTACTGTGGCAACATTGTAACACGTGACCCTCATTGTGCTCCTACCTCCGTTAGTGGGTGGACTAAGTCCAGTAGGACATGTTTATAAAAACTGGACTGGCCCAGGGACCAGTCGCCCCCACTGCCATCACCAGCCCCATTTACCCTTCACTTGACCCTCAGAGGCGGGGGTTCTTTGACAACAGTTGTCAAAAAAAAAAAAAAATCCGGAATGACCTAAGTTGCTGAGCCAGCAGGATGGACCAGTCATGAGCACTGTAGTGCATGATAGGCACCACAAAGGAGATTAATCTATTGGGGATTGTTTATCCAGAATAAACAAATCTTAGGAAAGAAAATCTTAGTAGAAGTTAATTAAACCGTTCTTATAATGGAGTGTGATAATGGCGATAAAAAGTCCAATGTTACCATACATCATACAGCCACTAATGACTCAATCTTATCGATTCCATAGAAAAGCCCTGCGGTAATATCATATTTAGGAGACTCTTAGAGGTACCAAAAGCCAGAGATCATTGCTTGTATACCACATTCTATGTGTAAAGAGAGATGGATAGATAGATAGATAGATAGATAGATAGATAGATAGATAATTACTCTTTTAATATAAAATAGCATATAAGTATCACTCATATGTTATACCACCTTTACAGTGACAGGGCCAGATATATAAATCGGGGGCACACAGGTTATATCTCCCCATTATTCTTAATAACGAAATAATAGGTATTTTGGTTCCTTTAATACTTTCACCACTTGTCAGATGAATGCAAAACTGTACACAAATTGTTATTGCGAAATCCAAAGCGCACCCACATATGTTGATATACACACATTTTTCCAAAATACAGGATCAGCAATAAAAATCTGACATGCAAGAGGACTGACTATACTCTACAACCCTTCTGAATAGCATTATTTATGAGAACGCTCCAAAATGTACATATATTGCCTTGGCTTCATGATAGGTGATGACCCAGTTCTTTTTAGAGACAAGTATCAGTTGAAAGACATCACCATCCTTCCATGAGCGCTACACCTCACATCAGAATGCATGGGACATCAGTGATATGGGCTTTGTAGCATGAAAGCAGGAAACAGTGGTGGATTGAACACAGAAATTCCAGGTGTCCAGACCGGAGACACTATTTGTTTGGGAGAGCAGGGCTATTGTTAGGTAGGTGAGGGGTTATGACGGAGATTATATTTGGGAGGAATGACAGCAAGATTCTCTTTCTTTAGAAAATCCCTTATAATATACAAGAGACTGACCTGACAACAAATATTTTCTGTTATATAATTCTATAGTGACTCCACAGGGGGTTAACTGAAAGGCAGTAGTTCTTCTCAAACAGAAGTGGTGTAGGGTATGTCTCTAAGCTATATCCATAATAATTTCTCTAAACAAAGCCTATGATTAGGTGCTACCTTGCCAAGCTTTCGGGAGCTGGTCTGATCCCAACTCCCAGCATACTGTACTAGGAATACATTTAGCTGTGGGTACAAAAGCCAGCTGGCTAGCAAGAGAAAATAGCTTAGCTCTTGCCAAAAGGTTTCAGCATTGATTCATCTTCTCATGGTCATGGATGAGAGCTGTTCTCCCGTGTCTGCTTTCTCTCTATTGTCATATTTAAGTTTGGGATACCTGACAACTCTAGTTACATTGCCCTTTAACAGAAGGACTTGACACCAAATAGTTCTCACTACTATAAGAGGGATCAGACATGAGCCCTCCTATTCACAAGCTCGTTTTAAGCAATTTTGTAATCCCCCTCCCTCAAACTGGTGAACATTTAATTTTAAAGCAATTCTGCTACAAAGTGGTAAAGATTCCATTGGTTGCTACTTTTGCCACTTTGCTGCAGAATTGAACCCTATTGTGTCATATGTTTGTTCTTGTAGGAGATGTTGTATCTACTATGCATAAAAATGGTATAAAATATTTGCATAATAATACTTTGTTTTCTTGCTTCAATGGACAATTGGTATATATATATATATATATATATATATATATATATATATATATATATATATATATATATATATATATACACATACATACATTTCCTGTTATGTTATATAGCAAACTATATAGGTTATTTTTGTTTTTCTTCATTATGGTATGCATATCAATAAAATTTATTTGTAAAATATATGGTGTTCTTCTTTGGATAATTTACCTATGCATACAACATGTATACACTGTGCAGTATGACTATTCATTATTGTTTTTGTTAGCATAACATGAGAAATATAATTGTTATTATATGTCTTATATGAGTTTATTTTTCATTTGAAACACTTTTTATGATCACCACTTGCTTTTCCTCACTAGCTCCAGACAGTTTTCACAAACCCTTGCCCTTTTGGCTCTTACTTGCCCTGATGCTTTCTATGATGCTTTGTGCACATCTTTCATACACATGAATGCTGAGTTCTGCAGATAAGGTTAAGCACCATCACAAGAAAGTAATATATGGTTTTCCTTTGCTTACAGTGACCTGTTTGCTATGTTGTCACTTTTTTGCCCTACACTGATGAAGGCGCTAGTACAAAGCCCAAGCATTGTTTATGGAAAAAACAACCAAGTCCCTGTACCACATTTAGGAATACAAATGTATGTATGTATGTATGTGTTCAACCAGTTTCTAACACCATAATAGAAACTTTGAGTCATAATCATTAAAAAGTCTGTATAGACTGGGTTCTTAGTGCCAAAGGATATTCAGTCCTGTAGTATAATAAAAGCCAGCAGGGGGAGCTCTATATTAATCTATTTACTTAAAGATCTGTTGGACCGCCAGTGTGTGACTTATTTCTAAACAACCTCATTTCTTTTAATTCATAGTTTCCCATTGTAGATAGCGTAAACCAATTCTAAACTCTAGCTAACATCAGTCAAAATCAAAATGCATTTAAGGCGTTAGGTGGTTATAAAAGACATAGAATTACTGAGCTTGGAAAGAAATACAGAAGGTTTAGCAGGGAACTGGTCTTTTATAACGACATGGCCTACGAATGGCTATATTTGGGTTCATTTCCAATTAACCTTATGTAAGGAAGAGCTGGCAAGGGGAATATTGGGGTGATTTGTGAGAGCTGGGCTCATCTGATTTAAAGATTTTGGGCTACTTGCTGAAACATTTCTGACGTATAGACATTGTACATACAGCCAACAGGAGATGAAGTATAAGGATTTAAGGTGGAATTTTCACAAACTGGATCGTATTTTTCCGCACATTTTATGGGGTTTTAAATGTATATTTTTTAATGTAAGTGTGTTTTGGAGAGCGCATATGCAGCCTTTTCTCTACTTTATGTGTTTTGGGCTGGTTTGCTACTGACATTCCACCATGGTCTTTAAATTAAACCATAGCTAATGGAACCAATTTTTAGGCACTATTCCTTATGAAATCATTCAATATATTCTTATTACTATAACATCCCTCATATTGTAGGAGAGGTCTATACCACACCATATAATCCTACACTGATAATGCGTTCTCTCTCGTGCTAACACCTGTATTGCAACTCATATTCCAAAACTCCATATCCCTCGCACCTGCAGAAACTGCAAGAATGAGGAGCAAATGGTGATACTCTTGGTCAGCATATTAATTTTAAAGAATTCCTGTTGTCATTTAATCTGTACTGTAGACCTTATTAGTCAGGCCTTCAAGGTAGAAAGGCTGTAGAAAAAAGGCTTTCAGTTGAACTGGTATAAAGTACACAGACACACCAATATACCTCTCACTCTGGATTGTTGCATCTGGGGATCCATCAAGTCTCATTTACAAGTCATGTAACCATTAGTTATAAAATTCTAGATTGCAGGGTTAAGACACTATGTTCTGGAAAATATGTACCAACATAAATCAGTTCACTTGATCTTCTTTAGGAGCCAACTATAATGGTATTTTGGAAAGGCTAGAACTTCATCTAATTTTTGTTTTCTTTTTTCTTAAATAATATATTGCCATTATCTTTTGTTAGTGTTAATAATGTTGTCACTAATTTACATGCGTAGCCCTCTACGTCAATCTCAGAAAGTGCGTGATGACTTTTTGCAATGCCCCTCACAGTATTTTAGGGAAATGGGCTACTGATAGAACAAAGGCACATTTTCTTCACACTTTCATCATGCCTTAAGCATACTGAATAGTTAACCACCAATAAAATATACCAAGTTAAACAGTGAAATGCTTTGAAGCACAGAGATGTCAGATAAAAAAAGGGGAACTGAATGATTTTATACATACAATCATTTGGAAATGCTGGTCGGTTTGATATGGAAATGGGTAAATGTGCTATTCCCATCATGGAAATTAGATGTGAAATTTAAACTGCTTTCATGTTGGGATACATGCCCATAGTTAGAGGAGGAGAAATAGAATTATACAGCAGGGCAGAATGTATTCTCTTACAGGCCAGTATTTAGTCTGAAAATATATAGGTATTTGTATGCAAATACATAGTTAAAAACGTTAAATAATCTATATCCTAGGTGACCAATGTTACAATTAAAGTAACCTACACTTAAAAGATAACATACTCCTCTATGACGGAATATTAAAGAAAATATATCTGCACATTATTTTACAATATTCATTTCTTCCCATTTATTAATAGCACTTTCCAAATAGTGTTATTAAAAACCCATATTATATATCATGTTAGCTTACAGATGTTTTCAGATTCTACATGGCTAATCCTCCCCATGTAAGGTTTAATGAGGAGAAGGAGAGATCATTAGGACAACTGATGAGAACTGGGAGCTCATTTGTGGTCCAAAATTCTTCAAACAGGGCCAGTTTGAGTTTAACTAGACCACTGGCAGAGGCAGCAGCGCAGTGGGGTCATGTAATATGTGCAAGCAGCCATAAGGAAAGGCTCTGGGCAAGGCAAGGCTGTGTGGCTGTCAAGGTATGGGAGGGAGAAGTTGTGAGGTGTGATGATATAGTGAGGGTATTTTAATGTGAGTGTATGTAAGTGTGTGTGTGCTACACCTCATGTTAGTGTGAAAGTGAGTGTGTGTGTGTGTGCTTGTGTGTGTGTATTAGTTACCACGAGGAAAGGGGCGATATTTGTGCTAATATTTGTCGGCCCTGACCCCTAGCTTGTTGGTCTGACAAACTCTGGCCCTCCACACCAACAAAGTGGGGCATCATAATATATTTCATGAGGTATAATTCTCCCATGTTTTAAAACAAATATCTCCAAAAGAATAGCACTGATTTACAGACTAAAATTAACAAATTATAGGCAATTTAACAAATTAGTTACATCGTATGGCGTGAAGGCAACAGTTTCTCTATCAGTCTACAATACTGAAATCATCCCAAGTCAGCAATTCATCTGCAGAAAGTAATGGATTCTATGGTTGCAGAGAAATGTTGATCCATGACCTTCCCTTGTGTTTAGTGACGGCGAGTAAGTAAGTTTAATTGAAACACTTTTCTTCTCTACAACCTGTAAATGATGACAATAGCCTTTTAACACATTAATCTCTCTTTTAACTGATGCGTATTATGGAATATGAAGTAGTTGATATGGGCTGCATACTGGCAACATAAAGCTGAAAGGAGAAGTATGAAAGATAAATGAAACGTGGAGCTTGCCATCTCATTATTTCACAATAGCTATAATTCACTCTGGGAGTCAGCTTTTATATCAGTATATAAATGAATGACTAGCACCGGTGTCTTGATTTATTAAGCAATGTGTGCGATTTCTGTTTATTTGCCGAGTTTGTAACAATCTCCAAAAACTTTTTTCGATAGTATTCATATATATAAGGGGAGGGGGCAACTGTATATCAGGTTGCGGCGAAGGCAGAAGACAATTAGACCTGTAAATATTCTGCACATTTAGCTACAAACTTAGCCACACAGCACATTTAGGCTTGGAACTATGGTAAACCCACTATCAGTAAAATGAACGCAAAGAATGTATTTGTTTGTGTCTAAAGTGTGTGTGATCGCAGTTGTTAAGGTTTCTTTTCATGGTTTTATCATTCTGAGGGTTGTCACCAACAAGGTCTGCTTATCCCGGAAATATTCTCTGATAGCATCAAAATGGTATTAGTCTGTGGATACTGCTGTAACTTCCTGGTACACAGTTGCTAGTAACAAAAATTAAAGAGGAGTCCAGTCAATTACTCAAATGCCACTAATAACTTTGTCCTGAAGCAGGGATCCAGGTAATATATATGTGGTGGAAGTCTGTTCAGCACATAATCCATGCCTGTAGGACCCCTCTGTAGGTTTGGGCTGTGGGGCAATTGATCTGTTTTTACCCAGCGCCCTGGCAGTAGGTGGTAAAACTAGAAAACTTTTTTCTTTCTGTATTTTACTTGAGAAATGTTTTCAGAAGACAGATGTTCTGTTAATAGAAAGTGATTTCTGCTTCTCTTGAGCTCTGCAAAGCATTTATGTAGGTGTAGTACTAAGCTGTATAATGTAGTCATTGCAGTTACTAAGTAACTACAGCGCTGTAACTCGAAATAGTCTATATATAGCAAAATAACACACTTCTCAAAAAGCACATAATAAAGTCGCATACCAGCACAATTTCTGATGTTTAGATCCAAGGTTGCATGGTCTACAATACAACTTAATTGTAAACACATCATAGTTAACCTCTTTTTCACTCTAACCTTTACATGATTCCCTCCTGTTCCTTCTCCCTCTCCTACTAATCTATTTAATTGCTCATGCATATTCATGGCAGGTGAGAATCATAATGCCCAGGAATAAAGTTTTGCAAATGCATGAAAATACCTTTGCATGAAAGCAAAATCCAGGACCAGACTTTCTTTTTGAGCCTGTCAGACTATTTTATAAAATAAATGGAAAGTGCCCTTTCCCTGGTTGTCATTAGGGAACATTTGGCTTATGGTATTTTTTTTAGCTTACATTTAACAATTTGGGTATCATTGTGGTAGTTAATACAATGTTTCACTTTAAATCCGGTTAAAGCGGGTGTTAATTTACTAGGGGGAGGGACATATTTTGGGAACTGAGCCCTGAGTTTTATCAGCTTTTTACAATAATGGGTTAAATCTGGAGGCAGGACACCCTGTGACCATACCTAGGAACTTCCCAGGGCAGGCCACTCAGATCTCCCTACTCTGTGGAAGTGGGACAAGTTGTGTAGGAGTCAGGGCTAGCCACAGGAGGAGGTGAGGCTATCGCCAGACAGGAGAGTAGGTGGGGCAGTATGAGGAAAAATGGGCCAGGAAAATAGGGTGAGATGGAGTGCTTGACCTGGAGACTGCGGGTCAAACCCAGAGATATGGTAAACCCAGGTATGCCTGTGTCCCATATCATTACAGATGTTGTGAGTTGACATGAGCAGCGTCACTGTAAATCCTCATTTTATTTAAATATGAAATTGCTTATTTGTCCATAAAGAAATAGATAGCACTTTATACACTTCCAGGTACTGAAAAGCTTTATATTTTTGAGTTCATATGAGGTTTCACTTATCTAGCCTCCAGTGTTACCTATAAAGTGATTTTTACTAGCACTGAGAAGAAGAGCCAGTCAATAGCAGAACAAAAGCTGCAGCTGTAAAAGGCTTTTTCTTTTATAAATAAAGTGAGAAACCCTGCAAGAAACCCTACAGTGCTGTATTTTACACAATAAAAATGGTGGGCTTTACTTTCCTGCTGAAACGCTGAAAAGCGAGGCTGCTTACACATTTTGCGAGTAGTCAAAAAGAAAGCTGAGGTAAGGTAGAGGGGTGCAAGATGGAGGGAGTATGTATGTATGTCAGAATGAGAATGTATATATAAGTGTGTGTTAACATGGATGTGTAAGTGTGCTAGTATGGATGTGTATGTTATGAATTATGGAAAAAATAATAACACTGTAACATATACTTTAAATGGTAGCAAAAACTACTAAGAAGAAGGATTTAAGAATAATTGTAGACAACAGACTAAGCAACAATGCGCAATGCTAGTCAGCAGCTGCAAAGGCCAATAAGATATTGGCATGTATAAAATTGGGCATTGATTCACAGGAGGAGGATATCATCTTGCCTCTTTCTAACTCAATGGTAAGACCTCACCTTGAATATGCAGTGTAATTCTGAGCACTGGTCCTGAAAAATAACATAAGTAGAAGAGGTGCAAAGAAAGGCTGCACAATTAATATACGATCTTAGTTATGAAAAAGTTGCATCTAGAGGGGTTATTTTAACATTGCATAAATATGTGCAGGGCCAATAAAAAGACCTCTCCAGTGACCTGTTCATTAACAGAAATGTACAAAGAGGTCATCTTTTGAGACTGGAGAAGCAAAGATTTCATACACAACACAGGAAGAGATTATTTAAAGTAAGGGCAATAAAGGTATGGGATTCATTGCCAAGAGAGGTGATGTTTAGTAAATACAATGGTGCCTTCAAAAAGGATCTGGATATTTTATTTAGAAAATGATAGAATAAACATGAGGACATGTATGAATATGTGTATTCATGTGTACGTGTGTGAGCGTGAGTGTGTAAATGTGTGTACATATGTGTACCAGTGCATATGTAGGGTATGAGGCAAGAGGCAGATGAGAAGGTGCCATCTCTCCCCTGATCACATGGAATACATTTTTGCTCATTTAGTCTAGAGCAGGGGCATCCAATGTGCAGCCCGCGGGCCAAATTCGCGGGCAGACCCTGTCCTGGTTTGTATATGTTTGGGTGTCGGTGTGGCAGAGCCTGTCCTAGTGTGTGTGGGCATGGCAGAGCCTGTCCTGGTCCTGGTGTGTGTTTGGGGGTCGGTGTAGCAGAGCCTGTCCTGGTGTGTGTGTGTGTGTGTGTGTTTGGGTGTCGGTGTGGCAGAGCCTGTCCTGGTGTGTATTTCATTTTTACTTATCCGGAGATAAAATGCCCTCCTGAATTTGTAGTCATTTCAGAGGACAAAACTTTCTTGGCACAGAAAGCAGTGAGAGGAAAAGTAAAGGTTTAGTGTTATTTAATCTGTTTCAATCTGCATATTTTATTAAAAATTATTAGTGGTACTAAATTTTGGATTTTTTAGTGTACTGATTACTCCCAAACGCATCACATAAGATTCTATCTTGGATTATCTGCCGAGCACTGATGTCATCTTTATCCAGTACACATAGATGCCGATGAGTTAAGATTCTGTCTACTTTATTTCCATAAAATGGGCACCAAAATCCTCAGCACCAGGCCCATGATGCTCTTAATCCGTCCCTGCCTCCAGTGTGCGTCAACCATCTTAAATCCAGCTTGTACCCACAGTGTGCTCCAGCCTTGTGCAGTTTTATTTGGCTAAACTTGTTTCAAATGGTTTGTGGACTGACTTTTTTCATTATCACCAAATTAATCCTGTATTAATATGCATTATAAAGCTAAAAGGCCATATTTTCTCACAGTGAAAAATGAGTGCGGCCCACGCACATATACATTTCTGATAAAGTGGCCCACTGCAGAAAAACTTGGAAACCCATGGTCTAGAGCATCATTAGCTATTTACATTCAGTCAATTTATTTCTGTTACTCATTGGAAAATATTGGAATATACTGGAGAGCATCAGTTGGATTTAGTGATTTAGTAATTGACAAGTAATAAGTATTTATGAGGAACACTTCACATATGATGAGATAGAAATGGTCTGTAACTGTTAAATTCTGCTTTAGTTAACTAGGAGCACAATTGCTAATAATGCTAGATCCTGTCTCTTCTCACAATGAAAGTCAGTAAATATACTTTGACACCACGTATAAGAGTTTTGCAATGCTTGCTTGTTTGATAATGTCCAAGGAGCTTGTGTTATACTTTCAGCTCTGCAAATAGAAAAATACCCTCAAGCACATTTCTCATATTGTGAAAATTGCTGACCGCACCGTAAATTATAATCACTAAAATAGAAAATCTGATACAGGCATATCCTGTAAGCTTCGTTTCAAACTTTTATGTGTATTCTAGGCGCAGAATTTAATTTCAATTATGACTGACCCTTAATGTTTCACCTTGTGTAAACCCTTTAAGTTAGATCTTGTCTTTGCGTCTGCACATTTTCAAGTTTATTTAATGATATGTACTACATACGTTCTCTGCTCTAGCACGCATGCGAATAAACCCTATTGTTTTGGATCCTGACTGCATTTAAGTGTTAGCTGTCCTGCGGTGTTTGACGGATCCTGCTTCAATCCATTGGCTTATCCTGATTATGCTTCTGTTCTACTGCTCCTTGGCTGTGATAACCAATGTTTCCTAGCCAGTGTTGTCTGTAAGCTAAAGGGTTCACTCAGTGAAACTTTCTGCCTGGCCCTGTGTCCTGCTGTATCCTATTGCCCTCTTGATGTGTTTTTAGGCTCTTGCCATGTTACCATAACTGGAAAGTCTCTGGGTTTGCCTGGAGCACTGCTTCACCGGGTCTCTGGCTCACTACGGGGAAACTCTGGGTTGCAGGAGCTACGTTGTGGCATACGCCACTCCCCGCCCACTTCCACTCCCAACAATGCAGTAGGACCGCCCACCGACATCAGCAGGGCCTACTAACTGCACCACTCAAGGGGGGCTCAGGGTACCCGGAGTCAGAAAGTTACCAGGTATGCAGTTGATTTCCTGGCTGTCTGCAGTGTCTAGGCAGTTCAGCTACAGTGTCCTTTCCATGCCTTGAATAACTAAGTCTAGTGATCTCATTTTCACTAGACCTAGATGGGCACACATCTTGCTCTTCTGCCTTTTTTCTTCTGTCTTCATTTTTTCTTAGCTTGCTGCTCCAAAAATTCTTCGTCTACCATGGACAACAGCACATGGCTCCAGGCACACCCTCTCCCCGATTGGCAGAACTGGGAGAGGCTGTCTCTGTGGCTTTGCCCTTTTGCGGAAGTCCACAAAGAGACCAGAATAATACAAATAGAGTCTCAGAGAAAGAGAGGTGCAGAAATGCTTCTTTTTCTCAGCGAATCTACCTTTGTTATTCTGGCCTCCTGGTGACCTTCAGCAAAATTGTGTGATCTTTAAGTGTCATTCCTCTGCCACACTCAACATTCTAGAAGAGACAATAGTGAGTAATGCCTACCGGTTGAAGAGGCCTCCTGTCTATGGCTTTCACCATCAAAGTGGACTCTCTGGTTTGTATCAGTAATCCTGTCTGAGAGCAGAAAACAGAAACAATGAATGTACCAGCTGCCCTGGAATCCAAGAATGCCTGCCGGTCTCTAACATTCCAATAATAGTCAGAGTAATACGTAACATATCCCCCTTTTCTGTTAAAATGGCTCATGGCTGTCGGCTTTCGGTACAATGGGGATGGTTTATATTGGATTTACAAGCCCACATTTCTGTCAGAGGGATAAAAATGACCATTAGGGACATTACCAGTTATTGGCTACCAGCATAGTTTCTAGAATACTCACTTAAAAAAACAAGGTTCTGTATAGACAAAACATATGGTTTGTGTGAATGTTAAATCAGATCTGTCACTTTATCCAGACCCTACATTGTACAGTTGTACATATCACAAAGGCCTATGTAATATGTTTAAAAATTTAATTAAGCAACATTTTCTCATGTTTCTACCATGGATCAAGCTATCTTAGATTCTTGTTCTCAGTATCTTCATGTCCCGATTAAGTTATTCTCCTCCACATATTACATTTCTGATTATCGAAGACATCAAAACGTATTAATCTCAACATAGTTTAAATGAGGTATGCCCAACATGGGCTTCCATGGCATTCTTTTCTCATAAAGTTGAAATCCTTTTCATCAACAATAATTTAATGAACATTGTAACACAATCCATTAATTGACTAATTACATGTTCTCAAAAGAAACCATGTCAAACAGCTATTGCTGGAAAGGTTGTGTTGCCCAGCTGTTGATTCTTGTCAGCTTCCACCCCACTAACAATACTCAAGTTTGAAATGATGGTGTAACCTTTAGCAAAAGAAAAAAACAAGCAATAGATGGATTTCTCATAGGAAGCTGTAATTTCCTATGTTTTTCACTGTGTGTGGGAGATGCTAAACTGAGTTATTAAGTTTTAATTACACTTTACAGGCAAGAGTTCTACACATCTTGTCAGCGATTTAATACACAAAAGTTTTTGAAAGCTTTTGACTGAAAGAACATTTTATGGTTTCTTTATTTCCTCTGACAACCTCATCTGTGACTATAATTAAGATCTGACTTGCTCTCCATGAATTGATGGAAAAAAAGAGTACACCTTACAGTAATACAAGTACCGTCTAAATGAAAAGTTAATATCCCAGGTATTGTTCCATACACAAAGAGCAGGACCTGCCTTTGGAAAGAACCATGAAAACCTAGCAACTGAATTAATATCAGCACTCATAGTCATACTTATTCTGCCTTATTTGCATTTTTTGAAGACTGGTTGATCCCGTGAGAAATCAAATTGCCGTTTTTCAAGTCATGAAGGACTTTTCTCCTTTTTGAGGCACAAACAGAAATCACTTCCATGTAGGGGGTTGAACTTGATGGACTTAACTAGCCAAATTGCAATGTGTTTTGATTTTGTCTCTAAGGGTTAAGGACACCCTATTTGATAATATCCATGAAAACTACAATACTTCCTGAGGTCTTGGTTCTTCTGTTCAGGTTGTATTTGCCTCACATCTTCATTGCCTGTTATGAGTAGGATCAGTGTAACCTGTGTGCTTTTTAAGGAACAGAATATCAAATAATTTGTTTCAATTATTTACTATTGTATTTATCATTCTACTTGTCTTAATAACTAAGACAGAAGGTTTATTTGCCAGTCACCAAAGTTAATTCTTAAAAATTGTTGGATGCACAACAATTTAATGTGCGGGTTGTTTCTATGTGTGTTGTATTAGAACTGGGCACATTTATTCCTTACCATTGTGTCAAAGAAGACTAAACTCTTGCAGAATTAAATGAATCAAATAAGGAATTCTAAGTGAAAAGAGCTCATTAGTTGCCCCAGGGGCATATTTGCGAGGAACAAGTAGATCTCATTAAGAATCTCGAGTTTAAAAATACTGTACCATTTTTATTCACTGTTAATCTGTTTTTTTTATTTAATCAACATATGATCATTACATATATATATATATATATATATATATATATATATACCGTATTGGCTCGAATATAGGCCGCACTTTTTTCCCCCACTTTAAGACTTTAAAGTGGGGGTGCGGCCTATATTCGGGGTCTAGCGCCCGACGCCCGAGACATGCAGTCCCGGGCGCCGGGCAGGCAGCGGGGTTAGGATACAGATCCCCCGCAGCGGTGCAGGGGACCTGCATCCTACTCCCCGATACGCTCAGACAGCCTCCCCTGCCAGCACTTCCCACGGTGGGGGGGGGTGCCGGCACCGGAGGTTGTCTAAGCGCATCGTGCGGATGCGTTTTACCTCTGCATCCCCCCCCGGACTTACCGGAGCAGACTCACGGGTGTCTTACGGGGTCGGCGGGGGACATCTACGCAATACAACTTCCGGTGCCGGCACCGGAAGTTGTATTGCGTAGATGTCCCCCGCCGGCCCCGCAAGACACCCGGGAGTCTGCTCCGGTAAGTTGGGGGGGGCAGAGGAGGACAGTGCCAGCGTATCTCGGGGAGGGAGGACAGTGCCGGGGAGGGAGGACAGTGGTAGCATATCTCGGGGAGGGAGGACAGTGGTAGCGTATCTCGGGGAGGGAGGACAGTGGTAGCGTATCTCGGGGGGGGGGGGACAGAGTGGCAGCATGTTTTTTTGCTGCTTTTTTAAAGAAAAAAAACTTTTTCTTTAAAAAAGCACCAAACTTTTAGGGTGCGGCCTATATACGGGGGCGGCCTATATCCGAGCCAGTACGGTATATATATAATTACAGTACTGTGCACACATTTTAAGAATGTACAGAAACCAAGAATGGTTTAAAAAATAAAAAAATAAATTTAATAGTTTATTTTTATCATATCATAAAATGTTAAGTGAATGAACAGATGAAAAATCAAATTAATATTTGGTCTAACCACCCCTCGCCTTCAGAACAGCATCAATTCTTCTAGGTACCGTATTTTCCCATGTATAAGATGCACCTTCATTTTGGGGCCCGAAATCTGAAAAAAATGTATTATCATAAAATTCATAATCATCCTCATCACTCCCATCCATTAACTGCCCCTAAATTAACCCTAAAGACCCCATCAACCATAACTGCCCCTAAATTAACCCTAAATGCCCCATTAATCATAACTGCCCCTAAAATAACCCTAAAGGCCCCATTAACCATAACTGCCCTTAAATTAACCCTAAACACCCCATTACCATAACTGCCCCTAAATTAACCCTAAATGCCCCATTAATCATAACTGGCCCTAAATTAACCCTAAAGGTCTCATTAACCATAACGGCCCTTAAATTAACCCTAAACACCCCATTACCATAACTGCCCCTAAATTAACCCTAAATGCCCCATTAACCATAACTGCCCCTAAATTAACCCTAAAGGCTCCATTAACCATAACTGCCCTTAAATTAACCCTCACCTCCCCTAACTTTCAGCAGCCCAAATATTAATCTTATACTTATTGTTAGATGAGTTGCTGTCTGAGCAGTGCGCATGCTATAAGGAAAGGGGTGAGCCAATTGGCAGTGAGTCAGAAAGGGGTGGGGCCAATCCGAAGTGTGACTGCACAGAGTTACTGGGAAGTACCATGGTAACTGCAATCTACAACCACTGTATAAGACGCACCCTGTTTTTAGACCCCGCATTTTTCGAAAAAAGGTGCGTCTTATACATGGGGAAATACGGTACATACAATCATACCAAACAGGTGCCAATGATCAGCAATTTAATATCTAGATTGAAACACAATCATTGGCTGCAACAGAAACAGCTGTGTAGGAGGAATGAAACTGAATGAGGAACAGCCAAACCCACTAACAAAGTATTTTTAAGTTTGAAGTCAAAACAAGACAAACTGTGGATATACTGCATCAGCAAGATCTCTCTAAGGCACAAATGTCAAGGCAAAGAGGGGTTCCGTATGTTCTGGCAACACTTATAAAAGTTACAATGAGGTCCAAGAAAGGCATGTGTGTATCATACCAAATCTGCATTTTTACTTATGTGAATTGATAGGGTATCCGAAGCTACAAAATAGTGTAAGGGGCAAGAATAGTACTATTCAATTGTAGTTCATCAACAAAATGTGTAAAAAAGGTATCCAAAAGAAAATGTTGTATGTGTATATAAATAAATATTAAATGTCTGTAATCAATAATATCAATCAAATTAATCCATTTTTATGTACTCTCCTAGACCAAGAAAATGATTCCTGCAGTTTTTAGCACCATCCTTGGAGCACTCACATAAATCAGTTTTTTAGCAACATAAATTCAAAGTCCTTAGAGCTCTAAAATAAATCATCCAATGTGTGCAAAAAATGTAGGCATCTCACTCATAAATTGGTTGTAAGTATTAGGAGCTCCTTTAGTGAAAAGTACTGATTTGCTGGAGTGATTCAGGAGCTTGAATGAATAAATCCTGAAAATAACTTTCAGAGGTCTTAGAGCAGTCCTTTCTCACCCATACAGTTGTCGTTGCGTGTTGGATCATTATTATCTAGCTCATACTGGGCCGAATGACATCATAAAGAAAAGAGGGGCACAACACTCTCTATTCGTTTAAGCATTCAGATAGTAGTGTTGCTTACATGAACCAATACATGAACATTGTAGGCTAATCCCAATAGAATAAAGTAAAGTAATAAAACATGAAAAGAAAAACAATACAAAGTCACTGTCACTATACTACTTCTAGCATAGGCTTAACCTCTGAAAATTTAATAAACATATGTTAAGGAGGAACTGTCAAAAAGTTCTGTTGACATATGTCAGTCAAAGTGATAATAGATACTATAGATAATAGAGGCTTTAATATTTGTTAAAATAAAAATGATTTATTGCTTTATCTGTACTACCATGTTTACTATTATATGTGTCATTTGGATACTCACACAACCACAACTTTCTGAGAGGTATGTTATTCTGCTATTCATTATTCCACAGGATTTGGTTTTGCTAGGGAAGAAAATGTAGGTATTGTTGCCTAGTTTAGTAGGCAAGGTTACTTTGTCATCATTTTCTTGGTGTATACCACCTGCATGAATGTAAATACATCTGTTTGTGTAGATACCCCCAGTGGTTGCTAGGAAACCAGGTAATTGCAAGTATGGCTCCTAATAAAGGTATCTGTGGTGTATCGTATTTAAGTCTGTTGTCAATAAGCAATAATAATTTTCTAAATGTGTGTACATGACAATCTGGTGGTAATTCTCATTTACAAAGTTTGCAGATCCCTTATCTGCTGTATTTTTAATACTGCTGTAAATGGGGAGGGAGTACAAGCATGTTACCTAAGAACGCAGGTAATTTAATACGATGTACACAATAAAAGTGGCCTGTGTATAATGAACTAATTGCGCTTCTAGATGCTTGGCCTTCAGTATACATACCTTAGAGGCTTTAAGATCTGATGAGCTAAATCAAATTTGTTTCATTCTATTTATCCCATTGTCAAAAGGCATTTCAAATATCTTGGAAGCTATTGTGTTTTATTAGACATTGGAAATAATTCATTATTCCCTTCCATAGCTGTCGGTGATGTAGAATCCACTTGTATATTGCCGTAATGTCAGATGCAATTAGTCCTGAAACTAGGACAATGAATTATGTTTTATGTACCTTTAAGGCATATGGAACTGTAGGAGACATTGTGGTGAAAAACAAACAAGATTTGTTCTCATAAGAACATAATATATATGTTTAGTATTTATAAACTATGTCTTTATAATTTAAAGAGCTATTTTCACAATCAAACTTTACAGTAGCGTGGTGTATTTACCTTCGTTGCTGTCCTAGGCCTAACCCAGGACAGTGCTGCGTGCCTCCTCCTCGCCGTTCTTTCTCCTAGTGGAACGTTGGGATATGACATCACATCCCAATGCTCTGCTTTTAAAGGGAGTATATAGCAGGAAACTATGGAGGACTGTGCCGACTCCTTTTTATGTACCGCAGGGGCTGCCACCCCCTGGACCAGCCGCCCTAGACCTGAATACCAGAATATGCCACTGGCTGTAGCAGGTGGGAATTTGCAAGTGAACTCCCCTAGTTAATCATCACTATACTCTTGTAAGGCATGTTAAGCTGAAATGACCCTGCAAAATATATCGTTAAGTCAGTGTTGTCACTGTCAAGAAATTTCAATGGCTTATTATGCTGGAGTGACTTGCCCCTACTTGGGACATAAGGTACATGCAACTATGTGTCCAACAAAATCATTTTAGCGTGTAAATGTCTGTGTTATATGGAGACATTACTAAATATGTTTCCTTCATGGTTATTAAAGCAAACAAATCACTCAAGTATAATATTATTACAACTTTAATTTTATTATTTTAGTTCATGGCTTCCATGCAAATTTTTGTGGGTCTTTTTTTTTAGATTGCTTTTTGATGCAAGCAACCAGATATACATACCTCAAACTACCAGATATTTAAAGAATTGGAGAAGATTACTGAAAGATACTAAAATTCAACTCCATCAGGTTGAGGATATTAAAAAAAAAACCATCTAGTAACAACCTATTGTGGTCATAAATGGACTGCGTCAAAGTGTAATACTGGCTTCAATCCCTTGTTACAAGCTTGTTCACTTTCTTTAAAGGCTAAAAGGTTTCAGTATTCATGCTACAGAAAACAAAATGTGTTACTCTTACTGCTGTTAACCCCTTAATGACAAAGCCCGTACATGTACGGGCTCAAAACGCATTGTTTTCAATGGGTTTAGGGACCGCCCATTGTCCTTAAGGGGTTAAAATGTTCCAGCCTAGAGACCCATGGGCATGATTTCTGAAGCACCCATGCAAGACTCCTCAGAGATGCAGAATTGCAAAAGCAATTTGCACAAATGAAACCTCAGTGGAACCAGATGTGTTGCTAGGTTCCAAAATATTCTGTAGCTAGAGTCCATGACAGTATTAAAGAGCACAGGACTGATATTAACCATGCACACAGGAAGGGAATCATAATCCATACAAGTTGTTGAAAACGTCCATTAAGCCCATAAAAGTAAATCCCATTAATTAGTCCAATTAGCCACTGAACTAAAATGCAGAAGATTTTACAGAGAAACACTCTGCAGAGTACAGCAATAGTGTAAATTACATTTATATTTAACAAACAGTAAAAAAAGAAGTCATAAAAATAAATAAATCCATGTTTATATGTCCTCATTACGCAGAAAATACTGTGCTGTATACATTGATGCACTTACCTTCTGCGCTGCAATAGCCATGACAGGGCAGTGCCCTTAGCCGCCCCCTCCACAGTCATGCGTCTTCCCTGCAATAAAAAGCAAACCATGTCTTTAAGACATGGGAAAGGTCAAGATTTTCTTCTGCTTAATCCTGGTTGAACAGGAAGTAAGGAAGTCCCTCCTCAGCTAATATACCTACTTGATACAAAGTTAGGAACGTGACCAATGACAAAGAGGGACACAAAGCATTCCTACATAAGCGAGAAGCCATGTCCAGAGCCGGCCTTAAGTGTTCTGGCGCCCTGTGCAGACTACTCCTCTGGCGCCCCCTTCTCACTACCCCCCCTCCTCTGCCCCTTCTCACTATCCCCCCCCCCTCTGCCCCTTCTAACTTCTTCATATTCCACACAATCTTGGTCACTGCTCTTTCCCGGTTCAGATCCTAACTTTCTGATTGCATGTTCAGTGTTTCCCTTTCTAGATATTCCTCTTCCTTTTCCCTCTCAAACAGGAAAAAGTTTATTTTCTCACTTTTTACTACCTAACTTGACAAACTAATCTCATCTTTTGGCTTTCAGCAACACCTGTATGCCAATGACATTCAGATCTACCTATCCTCTCCCAATCTCTCTCCCTCTTTCTTAGATCATGTCACTAACTGGCTTGTCTCCAGTCTGTAATTGGATGTCTGCACAGTTCCTAAAACTCAACTTCTCCAAAACTGAACTTCATATGCCTCCAATGCTAACATTATTTCTATAGTTTCCCTCAATATCAATGGTGCCATCATTACTCTGTGCTTGCCTACTGTAACTCTGTCTCAGGTGGCTTCTCTTATACTCGTCTCACCTTTAGAATCCATCATGAATGGTGCTGCTAGACTCATCTTCCGTACTCATTGCTATACTAACATTGCTTATATGCTTCAGGATTTACTTCACTCATCTTATGGTCTTTGATGGTTCTTTGCTCTGATTTCTACTTCTCATTCATGTTTACAAGATTTCTCAAGGGCTGCTGAATTCTCTGAAATACCCTACCTCAGCTTATCTTTTTATGCATCTGCCTTCGTTAGGACTAATCTTACTACATAATTATATGTATTTTACCTTGATTAAGAACAACCTTCTTGCTTTCCAACCTACACCATCCTCCTGACACCTGGCTCATCCACCAATTTGTGCAGCTTACCTTGACTCTTGGCTGACCCTACTTCAGTCTATTCCAGCCACTAACTATGCATATAATTTATCTAAAAGACACTGGGATTTTTATAGTAATGTATATGTAGAACTTCAGTGCCAAAAAGAAATTGGGTAGTAGAAGTATTATTAAACACTCATCTACAGACACCAGACAAGACAGAAGGCTTGTTTTCTCCCTCAGACATCTCATGGCGCTGCCACCAAGAAGCATTATTAAACACTCATCCACAGACACCAAACTGTCTGACGAGTCCCATTAAGGACGAAACAGCTGTCCATGAGTGGTGATCTGGCTACTGCACCTCTTACCCGAGTTTTGTCTAAAAGCTGCCGTGTACAGCGGACAATTACTTTCAAGGGTTCCATGTATAAAGTGGATATAGAGACAAAAGGTGACCAGTGTTATTTGCATGCGCCTACCCAGAATCCCTTGTGGTTCTCTGGCTTGTCTGGTGTCTGTAGATGAGTGTTTAATAATGCTTCAACTTCCCCCTTAATTTTAAATAGAAGGGTTTTCCATCACCTTTACCCAACCTAACTTTTGTTAAAAGGAATTGGGGCACCAAAGTTCTATTGCTAAGAGAAATACAGTCAATAGAACATTTCTGGTCAGCTGCCCAGTAGCTGTTAATGTTTTGGCTCCTCTTTCTAACAGGATTGCATTTTTATTTTATTTTTTGTGTGTTTTGACTTGAACTACACCGATATTTCAAGTATCTGCAACTGGGAAATCTTTTAGCTGCTTGAAAGAGTCACTTATTAATGTTATGATACTGAGCATGCGTCATTCTGGAAAAGTAGAGAGAAATTATCTTTAAACAGGTGAGCTTTTTTTTCATTTCCACTACCTGATCATGAACACAAAACAATTTGTTCCAAGATTTTAGCCTACAGGGAAATGCAGACTGGTTAAGATGCTGAATAATACTTTGCATAATCGCTTAAACTGATATTTTTCATAAATTGTACGAAATGTAATTTATTCCCTAGAGTAAATGTAGAATACTTTTGCTACGGTAACATAACCTGTTTTAATTGGCTAAAGTGCTGATTTTCAAAATGTAATTGTTTATTAAATGTGATCTTTTACGGCCTTACAACGTATTAAATGGAAACTCTAGGCATCATATGGTAGCACATGGGAGATGATAGAGTTAATGCCAGCCAGCTCCATTGGTTTGGGGAACATTGCAGGTGGGGTCTTCTAAGACCCATGTGTGCATGCATGGAAAATGCTCCCACTGATTTCAATTGAAGCACCTTTCTGCCACAGATGAGGAGGGGTGAACTATCCCTTTAATACACTTGCAGTCAAACAAAAACCCCTGCACTCTAAACCACTAAATCAGAAACCCAATTACTTTGATTAATTATGAATGCAGACGTGCACGAGAGATAAAGCGTAATGACAGTCATTACAAGAGGAATAAAGACTACATTACATAAGAAAATTCAATTTACTGAAAGCTGAAAAAATATTGGCCCAAAAGTGGGTGGAATGTAGCACTCTACTTTGGAAAAACTCTTGTGGAAAAAACTTTTGCAGCATCCAAGTTTCTGCCAATACATACAGGTTTTGTGGTACATGTCAGGTGACTTCTTGGAATGTAATAACATTATGGATATTTTAAGGGAACGTGCAGCATGAAACTACCTACCTTCACAGTCGTCATTCATCAGTCCTTTGGAGTGGTCACTAAAAAAGAATGCTTGTAATTAGCAATCTCTACAAATGTAATGTTATGTATATATACAATCAAGGTTAATGACATTTCGAGATAAGTGTAGAATATGTAGCTCTGCACCTTCTCTGCCCTGTTACACCAACTTCCCTGTACCTTTCTAACTCAATGAGAAAATTGTCTGTGGCTCCTTTCTGTCCTTGTAGTAGGATGGAGGACTCTGGAAAAGGACACAGCATTGTTCAAAAGGGGGGTAATCATCAACATTACTTGATATATGTATGCGTACCTCCCAAGTGTTATTAAGATTGACAACCAGGGCTATGATTTCTGGCCCCTAGACAAACTGTCTTTGGAGCCCCATTCACTTGCCATAGAAAGGAACAAGGCCTACATCACTTATATGGTTGGGCCAGCCCCAGTAGAAAGGGCCTCTTTGGGAACCAATTTCAGACATGCCTTTTTTTCTAGAAGCCTTTGATGTTTGGTAGGTATGGGTATCATATTGTTCTACAGTATTTGTATAGAAAATAAATTTTATGGTAAACAGTGTACATTTTATGACATCCCTCATCTTCTAAATGTTCACAAAAATTCTTGACAAAGCCCTGCTCCTAGCCACTTTGAGGATACATTTGTGGAAAATGTATATTTCAGAGGTGAACTAAATGATTTATTGATGTATATAATGCCATTATATTACACAGTGCTGTACATTCATGCTGTACATTATGATACAATAAAAAGGCAGAGACAAACTAATACAGTAGGCTCACGAGCTCACACCTATAGGTCAATACCTTTGAAAGGGGGTAGTATGTGGCCACGCTTTTGGTGTTTTTTTGTTTTTTGTTTTTTTTTTTAATCCTGGTTATGTTTTCAACCCCTCTCCTCCACAACCTTCTATCGATTCTTAATGTCAAGGTTTACGCTGCTCTTAAGATATCGATTTTACTCAGAATCAGAAGAGCCCTGACATCTTTTCCCTCTGAGAGTGAGAAAGGTAGTCCTTGCCTATGACTGGAGAAGACTTTTAGAGGCGCAGTGGGAGGCAAAGGGAAGGGACATAATATGAACCACACCCATTGATTCAAAAGACCCACCCACTTTTAACCAAAATATACCACTTTCATTTGAACAATTCCTTTACAATGACAATGTATTAATCTACATTTAAACAAAAAATGATTTGTGCTGACATGAACGCTCATGTTATATATTATATTTGTGCAGAAGCTTGTGGTCAGGTACCTGAGTTATATTTTAATACAGATGAAAAAATATATATTTTTTCTATAAGTCATAATCACAACTCAATCAGCAAATTTACTGAAGCCTTGTAATTTGCCCTTAGGTTTAGGACCTGCGGGCACACCTAGTTGGATGTCTGCATTTTTAAAGACACGCATGTATCATTAATGAAGCATGTTATTTGAGAGGTTGGCATGAGGAACACTTTTGCACAATCTCTCTGCTGTGTTTTTGTGTTACAAAGAGCTCCCATGCATCACATTGCAAAACACCTCTAATTATCGCTGCTGTGTAACAGATTGGAAAAAGCATCCCACGTGAAAAGATACCACACAAAAGACAGATGATAAAATGCTCTGTAATTATGCTCAGCAGAATGTAACTTCTCGTTTTACAGTTTTATCCCTGAAAACAACTGCTTTCAGACATTAACTAAACTATTATTTTGGAGGAAAAAAAATGAAAGGAAAGAGACAAATAGAGAAAGATCTAGTACCTTGTCCCCATAGAAACTGTTGGTTGATACAGCTAGCAGAGTTTCTGCGTGTACAGACATCTATTACACCTATTCTTCACAAGCTTCCAAAGGTGCATAAGTATAGATGCATGGGGATACCCAAAGGGGGGGCGCATCATTTCAGGGATTCATTTCCTTAATAATCACAGTGCCTTGACGTGTTTTTGCAGGTCTTGAGGTTGTTCAGTTATGTGATGAATACTCCCCATGTGCTTGATACACTCAAAAATATGAAATGGCTCTATACATATTTTTGGGTGAACCTCGATGTTATGTGTTTATATTCGGCCATCTCAAATGATTTAGGTTTAGAAGCCATTAAATACCATCTTGATAAATATAGTGACTTTGATATCAATTTGAAGATTTTCATCATATCTAGAATTACCTACGTGTGAAGGATTCTGTAGAATCCCTACTTCAATAGCATTAAGAGTATTGTTGATAAATGTTTACCAATAGTACATAATGATGCCTGATTTAGGAGTGTTGTATATAAAATGGTGGCCAGAATATCTAGAACATTGGGCTCAATCTTGTTACCTAGTCTGTAAAAAGTGGGGCATGGCTCAATAAACAAATATCCAGTATGTGGGCCAGACAACCAGGGCTTTGAAGCATAGGGCCAGAGAGCATTTATCAGCTATTGCTATTCATAAGATGAAATAGAACGGCTATTCCCACCTTGAAAAAGTCCTCCCTGTATCTGCCAGTTTGGGAAACCCCTGCCCTATCTACTGCCCAGCTGACTAAATAATTTATATAACTTCATATGGATTCCTCTCTTGGTTCTCTGAGACTCCCCTTACTTACCAGAAACTCCAAGGGTCGCTACTCTTTGTTAATCATTGTGGATTTTTCCTCCACATTTGACACTGTGGATCATCTTCTTCAAACAATTTAGAATCTTGGTCTCCTTGACCCTGTTTTGTTCCTGGCCCTCATTCTATTTCTATAATAACACTTCTAGTGTCTCCTTTTCCACACGCTAATACCCCCTACCCCTTTCCCTCTCAGTTCTGTCTCCAAATACTCCTATCTAGATCTTAAAACCATTGCTCGCATTCAAACCATCCTAACGCAATATACTAACTAGAGCTCTTGACTACTGCAACTTCTTGGCTGATCTCCCTCATACCTGTCTTACCCCCTTATAAAACCATTTAACCACCAATGAGATCTGCATTAATTGAAAGAGAAACATTTCTAATTTGAGTTGGCTGAGATCCCCGACTTTTGGGATCTACTAGGAATGTTGATTGCAGTCTAGTATTCACAGAACTTGCAACAGTTACTGTAACAGCATTGAGAGAGTTAGATGTCCTTTCTGTGGTTTATTTTTGCTTGACTGTGTATATGTACTTTTTTCTTGTTTCTTGTATGGTGTCTTCTTTTAGTTTTGTCAGGTCTAGTGGCTGACCAAAAAAAAGATGGTTTGAAATATACGAGAAAAAAATATATACATTTTAGAACAAGTTCAAACTGCACAACTCATTGAATTGCTGTTAGGGCGGGATTTCTAATTATTTGAATGTACCATTTTCTTTGTACAATGATTCTTGGCGGTTAAGTCAGGCCATTGAATTGCTTACTGTGTTTTTTTTACCACTGTTTTATCCAATTATTCTTATTATTTTTTTATTGTTTTATATAACACCATCAGATTACACAGCACTGTACAAAGGGTATACAGGACATAACAATTAGTATGTAACATAACAAGATTACATACAGAAAGAGAGGAGGAGGGTCCTGCTCAAATGAGTTTATAATCTAAGTACTCAATAACGTCTTCTTTATACAAAGATCAGTCATATAAAATTATGACCACTGACAGGGGAAGTGAATAACACTGATAATCTTGTTATCATGTCACCTGTCAGTGGGTGGGATATATTGGACAGCAAGTGAACATTTTCGTCCTCAAAGCTGATGTGTTAACAGCAGGAAAAATGGGCAAGCGTAAGGATCTGAGCAACTTTGACAAGGGCCAAATTGTGATATCTAAACAAGCTAAAAGAGCATCTCCAAAACGTCAGCTCTTGTGGGGTGTTACTGGTCTGCAGTGGTATCAAAAGTTGTCCAAGGAAAGAAAAGCGGTGAACTGGTGACAGGGTCATGGCCAGCCAATGCTCATTGATGCCCGTGGGGGGTGAAGGCTGGCCTGTGTGTTCAAATCCAACAGACGAGCTACTGTAGCTCAAATTGCTGAAAAAGTTAATGCTGGTTCTGATAGAAAGGTGTCAGAGCACACAGTGCATCACATCTTGTTGTGTATAGGGCTGTGTAGCTGCAGACCAGTCAGGATGCCCATGCTGACCCAAGTCCACTGCCGAGAGTGCCTACAATGGGCACGTGAGCATAAGAAAAAGAACTACTAAGCAGGGCCGGACTGGCCCACCGGGATACCGGGAAATTTCCCGGTGGGCCGGCAGGTCCGTGGGCTGGGCGGCCAGCAGACTAACCCTGAAGACAGCCGCTGAGCGGCTGCAAATGGCATTGAAGGCCTCCCTCGGTGCCAGGGGCGGGCTGGGCAGGGGGACAATTGCCCCCGAGGCTGCCCAAAATCTAATCAAAGCGACCGCTGGGTGCTGATGCGGCCGGCCGGCATCAGCACCCAGCAGCCGTGTGTGATGGCCGTCCAGTGATGGGAGCAGCGTGAGGGGTGAAAGCTCCGCCCCCTCGCACTGACCTTTCACCCCTCACGCTCCTCCCATCAATATGCGGCCATCAGATTGCTGGGAATGTAATCTGAACGGCCGGTGCGTGCTGATGCCGCCGGCCGCCTCTGCTTTAATACTTTTTTTTACTTTATATGGCAAGCCGATCCAGCTTACCATATAGATTAAAAAAAAAGTGTTAAAGTAGCTCCGGCCGGCGGCATCAGCACGCACCGGCCTTTTAGATTACATTCCCAGCAGTCTGATGGCTGCATAGTGATGGGAGCAGCGTGAGGTGAAAGCTCCGCCCCCTCGCACTCAGACTGCTGCAGCACCGGATGTCAGGTCAGTGACATCCTGTCAGCATAGAGGAGAACAGTGTGTTGCTACCAGAGGACGGAAGTCAAGCGAAGTAGAAGGTGAGTAAACCAATGTATTTTTTGTACTGTATAATATTTTTTTGTCGTGTGTGTATGTAAGTGTGCTCCTATATGCTCCTCTGCCCCATGATATGCCTTTTAACCCCCATTTTGCCACTCTGCCTCGAGAAATGCCTTATACCCTCCCTATATGCCACTCTGTCCCATGATATGCCTTTTAACCCCCATTTTGCCACTCTGCCTCGAGAAATGCCTTATACCCTCCCTATATGCCACTCTGTCCCATGATATGCCTTTTAACCCCCTATATGCCAGAGTGGCATATAGGGGTATAAGGCATTTCTGGATGCAGAGTGATATATAGGGGGTCAAAAGGCATATCTGGAGGCAGAGTGGCATAAAGGGAGTTAAAAGGGATGTTATGGGGCAGAGGGGCATATAGGAGGGTATAAAGCATATCGAGGAGGCAGAGTGGCATATAGGGGGCATAAGGCTTTTCTGGAGGCAGAGTGCCCCATGATATGCCTTTTAACCCCTATTATGCCACTCTGCCTCCAGAAATGCCTTATACCCCCGTATATGCCACTCTGTCCCATGATATGCCTTTTAACCCTCTATATGGCAGAGTGGCATATAGGGGGTATAAGGCATTTCTGGAGGCAGAGTGGCATATAGGGGGTTAGAAGGCATATCAGGGGGGCAGAGTGGCAAGCCTGGGGGCAGAGCTGCATAACTCGGGGGTAGGTTGTCAAATGAAAGGAAATAAAAACCAAACATGTCTCAATCATAGCTTTTATTAAATATGGAAAAAAATAGTCTACATGAATTAATAAAGAAATAAAAGTTTCTTACCAGAATATCGTGAAGAATAATGTGATCAGTGTTTTGTTCCACTGAATAAAATGGAACTCTTTCATCTAAAAATGTTTGCAGTAGTAAATGTTTTGATCCCATTATGTGTAATGTATTTAATTTATTAGGACCTTTTAACACTTTTGCTTTCTGGCATTTAATACAAATAATGAGATAAAAAGAATGGCACATAGTGTGACCCAAGTGTGTATAAGGGGTGCGTGTGGGTATAAGAGCTTCACCATGAGATAAACTATATGGGGCTGCTCTCCAAATTTTTCCAGGGCTGCTTTTCAGTCCCAGTCCGGCCCTGCTACTAAGCAATGGAAGAAGGAGGACTGGTCTGATCATGTTTTCTTTTATACCTGAAGAACACATGGCACCAGGATGCATTCATGGATGCATCCACCTCGCAAGTTACAGGACTTAAAGGATCTGCTGCTAACGTCTTGGTGCCAGATACCACAGCACAGCTTCAGAGGTCTAGTGGAGTCCATGCCTCAACAGGTCAGGACTGTTCTGGCAGCAAAAGGAGGACCTATACAATATTAGGCAGATAATGTAAATAGACATTTTATTTAACATCAAGCAATGACATTGACTCCCAAAGTAAGACCTCTATATCTGTAATATATAATTCTTAATAATCAAAACATAAATTTCTCTCCATACTATGTGAAATTAGAGAACAGAAAAGTCCCTTATTTTGTGGGTTCTGTGCATTTGTGCTTCAGTATCATGTACATCAGTAAGCGGGATTGCAGAACAGCCAGGTACCAGAACATTTGTGACCAGGAACTGATGCGGTCACAAGATGGTCAAGGGTCAATACTTGGGTTACCATAAACATCAGTGGCCATGAAATAGCATTGTTAACTGACGCATTGATAGGTGTCCTATAGATAGGTACTACGGTTTTAAATAATGTTAGGATCAGGAAGCATTGGCGTGTTCTAAAGATGGGACAGAATTGGCAGGCAATTTTGCTTTGCATTAACTACAATGTGACAGAAGTGCAGATGCAGCACAGCCAGGATCCCAACAGTGAAGGATGCATCAGGGCAGATCCAACAGTTTATGACAATAATCTGTACATATGTTGAGATGCTCATGTTTTAAAACAACAGTAATGTATGCCTTGTTATATTTACTGTGAGAAAATGCTTGTAATTTGTATGTAAATCAACGCCAAAATGCAGAACACGTTAATGGGGAGTAATACACATGTGCTTGTGTGTTTGAATGTTTGGGAATGGACCTAAATAAAGCAGAGAAGTGGGAAAGGATGTTAAGTTAACAACTGATGTGGAAATAATGTTGAACCTTTACCCCAGGCAGTACTTTTCCCTGGTATTTCTTCTATGTAAGGCATCATATACAGGCACTTCATATAAGAGTGCAGAATAGCACAATGTGTGCTTTGGCAAGAGAAACTATTCTTGGCATCCTTGTCAAATATACACACTCCCTAATACTAGGCTATAAATTACTGTCAGCACCACTGGAGACAGATGCAACTTGACAGCCTCCAGAGAGACAGATAAAACTTGGCAGGCTGTTTCATTGTGCTTGGCGAGATACAACAAGGACCTGTGGTTTGCTTTATGGGAATGTCCACAGTAAAGAGAAAGATGAGACACTACGAGCAGGTGGCGAAAGTAAATAAAGTTACTACTTCCAAGAAGGAGTACTGGAAAAGTAACCAATTTCCAGCATCTAAGTAATCGCAGATGTATCGCTTATCTACATCAGTCAATCAATGGAAGCAAAACAAGGTATCGTGCAACATTTTCCCTCTGACTACCAACAAGGAAGATCTGCCATGTTCATCAGTTTGTCCTTCAACAAAAGTAAAACAATCTGACTTACAGGAAGTTTAAGTAAACGCTATCAGCTTCTGTGCACTGCAGGTCCCAAATTCTTCAGCATTTGGCAGTACAAAAGTGGAAGTAATAGTCTAATGTAACAGGCTGCCTCACCAAAGCTGAATGTATATTAAAGTACTTTGTGATCAGTTTAACATACAACATTTTAAAAATAATACTTATAATACTGATACCCATCAGTGGCAGGAAAACGCTCACATTTAAATGAATGCTATGTTGTTTGCAGTTCCATGCATAGCACAGGTTACTGCTTTCTATAAATAATGATTATAACATAAATCCTGGGAGTTGAACAAAGTCTGGTTTTGAACGTTACTAAAATCAGAAATCAGTTACTTGACGCGGTCGAGTTAAGAGGATCTTTTAATGTCAAAAGGTGACTGCATAGATAGTACACTTTCTAAATTAAAAACTAAATAAGTAGGGTTTGTGTAAAACAAAGTGAATCTGTTACAAAGTGGTCTTATCACTATAGTAACCAATGGAATGGTCACATAGGCATGAACATGATGGTGATGACACTATTGTTTTACAGAACCATAACTACTGTTTATACATTACCTTCTATGTCTTTTAAAAGCAGTCAATTGCTTGGATGAGTGTTCTAGGTGCTGTTGTTGAATTTCACATTCAGTCCCTGACTTTTAGCTGAGTGATCTGAAAAGAAAATCAGCGGTTTCATGCTTGCAGTTAGCTTGGTATCTCTTAATTACAGGCTAATCTGCAATTGATCCAAAACCTAGCAAAGGAGAGACAAACTGCCAGTGCTCCCACAACTATACTATTGTGCTAAGCAATTCAATTATTTTCCTGAATATACATGTACTTATCAATGTCCATCTTCGCTAAACAAAAATCCATTATTTTCATTTCAAGCCGAGCTATGTGCTTTATTTCTGTTCTTTTTTTCCCAGCCAGATGGCCATAAAAATAAATGAAAAGGAAAAACATGTGTAGAGGAAATAAGAGAACTGTGTGTTCAGGTTTGGTTTTCTGGTTTCTTCGTTGTCCATCAATACATTTGTTAATTTCATTTACATAGCCAGAACTGTTTGGTAAAAGCTACGTTCATTTGGGTTCAACCATGCTGAAAAACCTATGCATGGCTATAGTATAACTGTACTCAAGAAATGTTGTTGAACACATATTAGAGTGTTTGGCAATGACATATACCAGAAGCTGTAAGTTCATACCTGAAATACAATGTGCGTAAAAAAAAAAAACACAAAAGGAACACTACCATGAAATTTGACAAAGGCTGGTGATAGATTAAGTGCATGGAAAGGGTTGAAATATCAACATTTGAAATATGCTAGGATGTCTAGTTTTCAAAAATATATGGTTTGATGGAGGTAAATTGAATTAACCGGCTTCAAAGATGTCCCAAATAGCACATGGGTGCAGGAGGATCATATGTAAAAAATAGCAATACACTACTTGTACTTATTGCACTATAACTTGTAAAAAAAAAAAATACACAAAAACATATTTAATATTAAATATTAGAATCTAGTTAGCAGATTTTTTTGATTAGCTTTTGTAGATGAGAAAAAAAAACATTAAATAAAATCAGAAAAAGCAGACTATTACACAAACACTGATGAAATGTTAAAACAGCCATAGTAAGAAAGCTTACAAAATGAACAGTCAGGTCTTAAAGTTAAAGTAAGGGGAGTAGAGAGTGAAATCGGTGCTGCATATTACCTATCCAGAAGCAAAGCAACAAGAATACTTCCACTCTAAAAATAGAAATAAAATATATCTTGCTATATATGGAAAGTGAAGTCACTGTGGAAATATTCCTTTGCGTGACCATAGATTTAAAATGGCTTAAGGTTATCATGAACTGAGATGTATTTAGAGGAAACATTAACAACTATAACCTTTAACCTTCATCAAAGAAACTAAACAAAAAAACACACATGAGATATTCTACCAATACCTTGAATCTTACTGGAAACACAGGAGAGATTTATCAAGAGGTGATGAATTGGAGATAAATCGCTATACTGATAAATATACACCATAAAGTAGGCAAACATCCAGCACAGCTTAAACAATGCCTTGAGGAGCTCTGGGGAACTCAAAAAATGTTTAATGTTTAAAAATGTTAAACAGGCTTTTGCATAGTATTTAAAAAATATGCATTCTAATTAAAATGTCTAAATGTAAATAATTACAAACTGATGGCCCTTGTGGTTTGAACTGTTGCTTGTATATAAGACACAGATGCTAAATGTTTTGAAGCTCTGCAGCAAGTATGTATAGAATTCGTAGTTATTGAAGTGGTCCAGAAATTTCAATGACCACTAACAGAACTAATGAAGCTGATTTTCTAGAGCTCATCTGCATTGATTCAGTGAAAACTATAGAAGGAATAGTTAACAAAAAATGCCATCTACATAACAAAACTCCTTGCCTGTTCTTAATACTACAAAATAGGATACCTGTTTGTCCATTAACCTAGTCAAACCCTGCACTAGATTAATATACACGAGGATCTACTTAATCATAAAGTAACTGCTTCTGAGACTAAGGGCAGACATTAAATGAACATGTCCAGGCTCCATCAATAGAGGTGATTATAGTCACCATAAAGGCGGCTGACAACTTTGATTTACCGTGTCTATTTACAGTGTTCCCTTTTTAATGTGGGACACATAAAAATAGATTCTCCCCTGGTTACTAGACAACATACCTTTTTTACACGCCTTAATGTATTTCTGCCTTTTCTGTTCTACTCTTTGCAACTGTAAATCCAGTAACATCAAAGTGTTACTTTTTTGACGCCAATGTTTTACTGTGAAAAAAGTTCTATCCCTCTTTGATATAAAAAGAAATGTACCTGGGCTTGTACAATAAATTGCAAGATCTCCTGAAGAGCCCAGAATCACAACAGATACACCACAGTACGACAGGAGACGCAAAATGAAATGCTATATGTAAATGGAATGGGTATAACAGAATAGGACACAAATACACAAAGCTTGTCTTTGGGGAAATTCAAGTTGGTGAACATTTCCCATGCTGCTCACAGTAAGAGTCTCAAAGTCTATGTTCTACTAATGGTCTTAGGTCCTTCACCATTGCAGATGTCCATACAAAAAGCCACTAATTATACAGTTTTATATGTAAAATTTTCCCAGACTAATTCCTTTTATATATCAATAATTTCTAAATTGAACCATGATGTCAGGCCCCATTCTGGCTGCAGAGCTGCTTATCTCTAGTTTCCCCTTTCTCACTACAGTTCCCCTGTCTCGTAATTACCCCTTTGCTGTGATCCATTCCTGGATTTCCTTATGCTCTGCCGTTTACTTATGATACTTTCTTTCAGTCCTTCTCTTAGCTTCCTGTATAAGGTGTGCCCCACCCATTTGTTATGTTTGTCCCGGTCAGCAGTTTAAAGGTATATCCTTCTCGGTTCTGCGTTTAGATTTAATGTTTAGTTTTAGTTTATTAGTTATTCAGTAGGCAGGGTTTAGCTTTAGGACCCACCATATATTGGAGTACTTTGGCGTAGTGGTGGGCTAAACATACTTTGGCCATATGATGTGACTAAATCTCCAATTGTTATCATATAGTCCTAGGCTAGTCCTGTATTTGTGTATCAGTCTTTTATGTTTATTTGCCCTCTTTTCCCTGAATCATCATTCCTCTCTCCTCTCCCCATGTCCCAGTTAAGATATCCTATCCTTGCTTAAAGGAGAAGCGTCTGAGGATCTCGGCTCCTCACTCCATCCCCTGTGTTCCTTGCCTTGTTCCCTGTCCTTTGTTCTTTCCTGTACGATGTATGTCTTGTCTGGCTATGCTCGGTCTCCCTGTTCCTTGCTCTGCCACCCCCCCCCTGCTATGTTTCTGATGTTACTCTGCTTAGCTTCCCTATTCCCAGCCTGCAGCATCCTGCACGTTTCTCTATAGAGCTATGTCTCATGCCTGCTCCAGGGTGCCTGCAGGATATCACTTGTTCTGGACACCACCCGCTGCTATGTCAGGGTCCTGGTATGTGGCCGCACAACCCTAGGTGCTCAACACCCTGGAGAGTGCAGTCGCCCTGCACCAGGCCTTCTCTGACTCTGCTACTGCGCATTAACTCCTGAATCCCATCATTGGGCACTATGGGTCATTACAGTCGTCTGTATGGACCCAGTTTCTGACACATGACTGCCCTTTCAATGGCCTCTCTTTGATAAGGTCCAAATCATTCTGTAGAGAAACCTCCCTGAACTTGGCATTCTATGCATAGTGAGCCTTGGCCAGAATACATTGCTATTGATAGATGCATTCAAAAAATGGGTCAAAGACTGACTGCCATATTCAACGTACAATTTCTATTTACCGGGCATTTTCATCCACGATTAACACCAGTTAAGCTTTTTCACAGGTCACTAACCTGACCATATTTGTTGTCTGCATACCCAGAATCCCTCTTTCACTAGAATTTCAAATGAAATGTAAAGGCTATACGTTAATTGGCTTTCATAACTGCCTTTCATAAAGTCATCTTTCATGGAAGGTGTTTTGATCCACTAGCCCAGAATATACATACACATTACACAAAAATACATCTATAAATCGCCTACATTATTCTTTAAAGAAACATGTTAAAATGATTCCTCCCCGGCCAACAAATGTATTCGGTATCTATATAGACATGTGATCAAGCTAGTTTCCAGCATTTGTTTATTTTATTGTTTAAGTGTAGCAATATCAATTAGATACTGAATGGAGCTGCAAGGCAAAATCTGCCAGTCCTAATAACAATGGCACAGTGAACAAACATTTGTTTAGATAATCCCTTATAACTTGGAGTAAATTCTTTAAGAAGGACAGTAATGACTTAGTTATTAAATCTTTAAGTAACTTGTCTGCCAATTATTAGAGGTATTTCTGGCCAGTTTTATGTCAAGGATCCATAAGCAAACTGTGCTCTTTAAGCATGGTGATCTTACCAAGGTGCTTGTTTATGTTAAGAATAGCTTTCTGCTGATTTCAGGAAGCACTTTGAGGCTTTTATGCATGTGTCTGTAGAAAGAAATGTATTCATAAGCCCCTAATGCATTCTTCCTTAAAGGCTTGGTTCAGCATAGAACCCAGTGCTGTCCTGGTGCAGCAAAGACACAACGTGTAAAAAAAAAAAAATGGCGCAGCTCTAAAATACAAGCCACAAATACGCTTCTGTGAAAAATAATAACATCAGCTCATCTGAAAAAAGTGTCCATAAATTTGAGACTGAGTCCCCCAAGTGAAATGTTTCAATTCCCTGATGTAGATATCAAGTATCTAGTAGATGTAAAAGCAAAAACGTTTCATGGTACAACCTGGTTTATTGTGTCAATGTACGCATTTAATATAAAATGCTTACTTTTACAAGGTGGAAAATACATAAATTCACTTCCGCCAGGCTTCATGGCCAGGCTCCAGTCCTGTGCAGGGAGACACTGTAGTTGGTAGCAGCTAGTGATCCTACACTGTTTCCTACTGTATATGTATGTATATATATATATATATATATATATATATATATATACTAGTCTATACAAATACAGGTCACATTATGCCACAAAATTATTGCACTTCTAAACCTGCCACTTATATTGGTTCTACATGTAGGACACTCAACCACACACTTTTTTAATGGAACATTCCCTATGATCCCTTGGCTATCATGTGATAGGCACTCTGGCAGCATCCATCATCTAGCACTTACAAGTTAAATTCAAAGACAGATTCTCTTTACTTCAAAACAATGAGTTCCCATCCCATGCACATGATACTCCAATAATAGTCAGGACCTTTATTGGCCAAGTAGCCCCAAGCAGATTATCTACTTCTGTATCTGAACGCATGGACTATGTGAGGTTATAGTGTTAGCTAACTGTTTAAGGCTGAATGCACACATTTGCTAAGTTACAGGCTATTCGGTGGACTTGAGCATCATGGGAGTTAATCAACAGCAGCCAGTGGTACGGCAAGTTGTCCTTATATTAACACTTTAAGTCTCAGGATAGTAAAGCTCCCTGTGTGGAAATGTAAATGTATTGTTCTACCTCTTCACACTGAAAGGGTTCAGGTGTAACAACAAAAACATATATAGGGTATGCACTACTTAAAGATAATAACTATATGACTGGAGGTGTCATCGTCCACTACCCAACACTGTCCTGACTACTTTCTGGCCTCCTGCAGAGAAAGCCTGAGCCTCCACCATGGGGAAGTTAGGGTACATGGCAATGCCAACACACAACAGTAAGAGTACAAAAGCAGTATAAACATATATTATAGGTTACATAAAACAGATAAAAGTAAGGCAGATAACACAGGACACACCAGAATCTGGCTAACCTGGCCCAGCATACGTCCAACCTCTGTGTACCCATCCTCAGGCTTTACCTTGATGGGTACCAGTTGCTACACTGATGTTTTGGGGCACTTCACTGCAATCCACAAGAATAAAATCATTGTAATCCAAAGGAAGGCTATCACTGTGATGCACTGGAAAGGCTGTCTTGCTCTTTTTTAATGTAAAAAGTAGACAGAATGCCCCATCAGCGTGACGGAGAGATGATACTCCTTACCTTAAGTATTCATTTATACATGACAAAAGATGAGCTCCAAACTCTTTCAACCACTTACTGTATCTGGATCTTGGGTCACAACTCCCTCACTGGATCAGGACGCTGCTTGCGACACATTTGTTTTAATTCTAACAAACTTTTCACTTGTACTTGCAGTAGAAGTGGCAGCATAAAAAGAGTGCTTAGCTATTTATGAAGCTATCCTGAAGAACAAATCCATGAAATAAACTTGAGATGCCCAAGTTGGGCAGACGAGACCAATTTGCCAGTTCACTCATGCACACAATATTCATATGAATTATACCAATTACGGCAATCTTGCATAAGTAGAGTGTCTACGCATGATTACCTCTTCATTATACTTCTCTAACCAAAGAAACAAACACATAAAGTTTTCCTTTTCCTTAAATGATCATGGTTCCATGCTTCTTGGATGTTTTCAGTAGTTATAAATATTATTTGAAATATAGCCTATTACCACTGGCATGACTACAATGTTCCTGTCTCCTCGTACCGATTCAAAATAGTCAAAAGGGCCCTTTCTAAACTATTTTCAACCAGCACGTTGAGCGTAGCGCATGACCCTGTGGTGAAACCTGAGGCTGCCTGCACAGTGTGGGAGGAGCCAGATAGCAACCTGCAGGAGCAGTGAGAGGTAAGCGGGGGCGGGGGTTGTTTGTTTATTTGTATGCATGTATGTGAGCATGGATGTGTGTGTGTGTGTGTGTGTGTGTGAGAGAGAGAGAGAGAGGGAGAGAGCATGGATGTGTAATTGTGTGTGTGTGTGAGCATGGATGTGTAAGTGGGTGAGATGAAGCGTATTAGAATGAATGTGTACACCTGTGTTTACATATGTGTGACAGAGTGCATGTCCGGAAGGGGCAAAGAAGGCACAAGTTGTTTGGGGAGCCCTGGGGCAATTTTGTCACAAGGGCCCTGTGCTTTCTAGTTATGCCCCTGCCTATTACATCTGAAAATGGTAGTGGCACTACTGAAAGTGCTGAAAAGAAATGTAGTTTTGCATTTTGGGACTGGATTCATGGATTCCGGGATTATTTTCTGGGATCTTATTTTTAAATATGTTTAGTGCTGTTTCGTATAACGGTAAGAGGAACAATCTAATTATTTTACGGTCTTGCAGTGTGAAATCTTTAATACAGCATTTTATATTGAAATACCAAATACTCCTCTGGTCAAAAAACCCATATGGCGACATGATTTCTTATTTCTTGCAGATGCTATCCCATTCTATTCAGTAGGGTAACCATGGAATGATTAGTTTGATAGTTTGCCAATGTGAACTTTTAAAACAAAATAATACATTTTAGTGAAATTGGGCATGACTTTTCCTGACAAGTTAAATATATACTGCATTGTGAGCTCATTGTGAATTGCTCAGACACAGAGCAAGGTCCATGACAGTGAAGCAACAACTAAGTGGTGCCTATTCTGTCCAAAATGTTAGTTATTTAAGTTGGTGCCGAAATAGAAAAGCTTTGTTTTCTTTTGATTTTTTTTTTTTTTTTCCTTTTCCAGTGCACATAAAATAGTTGTGTTCTTGTAAATGCCTAGAAGACCAAAGTTCCTTTGTTACATTAGTTCTACGCAAACAGAAATGTGTACCTTGTCCCATGAACCTTATTTTCCTTATATTTTCCATACAAACACTTATATGTATAGTAGAGTGGTTGAACTCTGGAAAAGCACAAGTAAAGGTGGGACTAATGAAGATGTAGGTCTTGGCTTTTAACACCAAATACTGGAAGTCCTCAAAAGGGAGAAAGCATCTCACTCACCTTGGCTCAGGCTCTCGGCCTTCTCATTTTGACAGGCCTAGCTCTCAAGTAACACTTTACATGAAAAGCACTGGCAGTGGACACTGTACTGTTTATAAATGTTTGCCCAAATATTGAATTGGGTATTATTCTCTTTAAATATATGATGTCTCACGTACTCTTTAACATTGATGTTGTATCAGTTATTGTATGCAAAAGTAGGTCTATTAACTGTAACCTTTTTTTTACCTTGCTCCGCTGTCAGGCTGGTAGTTACAAATTTCAGTGACGCTGGTGACAGGAAACCTGAGCCTCCGCAATTGCTGGGAGATCGGGACATCTTCTTTCTTTATGCAGTGCCTCCACTCAGTGATTTGTACTATGTTGAGTAGGGGAACCCACCCACTGAGAAATGGCCCCTTTCACACAAGAAAATAACACACACAACTAAAATGCAAATTATTTATAGACTATATTGAAATAAACAGGTATTATAATATAAAGACCCAGCTGCTGTGCCTATGCAGTTCAGTTCTAGCAGTGGGTGAACAGTCCTGAGAATATATATATATTTAACACAGATAACTGCCAACACCCGCTCCCCCACCCCAAATGTAGGTGTTCTTCCCACCCAGATGTCCCAGTGTTGGTGCACTGTTGGGGCCCTTGATGCAGGTAGCGCTACCCGGGGAGACAAGGATATATTTATGTTGATAGATATATATTAGTGAAGTACCTCTCCTTAATGTCTTCAGGCAGCTCTGGGATGCTGCCCCTTTAACCTCCTGGCTGAGAATAATAACTGTCTTCCCACACAGATGTCTGTCTGCAGCTCTGCTTTCACCTCACTGGTACAGGATGCAGGACTTGGACGCTCTGGGTACTTGCAGTCTCTCACTCTCACTCAGGAACATACAGCACCATGCTGTATTCTCTGCACACTTCTACTTCAACTTCAGTGTACTGCTTGGATGTCAGCAGTACACACACTAAAGGCAACAGGTTTAATTCAGGCTTGCTTACAGGGAGGGCAGTCTGTCTCTCTTCCTTCTTCACTCCCCTGCTTAGCTCTGCTCTTCCAGAAGTTTCTTCCTAGACCCTCTCCTCTGATAGGCTGAGAAACATTCCCTAGCTTAGGCAAACTGACATATGTCCCATTGAGATACTGATTGGCTCAGAGGAGACAAGTAACCTGGTGCTGGAAGGAAAGGTCAGTATCCATGACAACCCAGCTGTAATGTTATTAGACAAAATAACTGCACTGGGTTACACCCTCCGCCTTGAAAAAAAATATCCTGCCTCCCACTGGCAGGAACAGAACATCCTAGCAAAGTATAAAACAGTAAAACACAACATGGTACGTGATACACGAACAGCGACTTAGAACAGTAAAGCACTCTCACCAAGAATTTCGGTTAGGGCGTGCAACACATTTATCAATTTATTGTACATGGGTTGGGACTGAAAGTAGGTGGGTTCCCCAATGTTGTCATATGTTAGAAACCTCGGTGGCCTTCTATTTCTCCTGCTGCGGCCCAGATTCCTCTGAGGAAGTCCTCTGGTATCCTCAGCACAAGGTCTTCCCCTTGCACTGTTGGGGAGGGGTCCAGTCGCTTGAGGCTCTGGTTCTCCCATAGTACTTAAGTCTCTTTCAGAGGAACCTGGGACAAAGCTAGGGCTTTCAGGATTCAGACAATTTGGAGGAGAATCGTGGACAGAAGGTTGGGGTAAAGTCCACCAGTCTTGTTCACAGCCAGATTCAGCAGCTCCTTTGCTAACAGGAACAACTCCACTAGAACCTTCTCCAGGGTCAATTGTTGATGGAGGTTGCATACTAGGGCCCTCATTTCCATTACTCTGACTATTTTCAGGAAAAGCCACAGGTAATAAGTGATTCCTGTGCCATGCCTTTATCCGGCCTTCAGGTCCCTTGATTCTGTACACGGGAATCCCTGGGATCTTGGAAACAACTTCAAACAAGATGTCTTTCCAACGGTCAGCCAACTTGTGTTTTCCTGGAATGCCTAAATTTCTCAGTAGGACTTTGTCTCCAGGCTGAATGTCCTTATAACGTACTTTAGTATCATACCTTTGCTTGTTATCTTCATTCAGCTTGGCTGTGGCCTGCTCAGCCAACCCATAAGCCTTTTGTAAGTTCTCCTTTAATTGCCTGACATATCGGTAGTGAGATCCATGGTTCATTCCATCTGAGGACACTCCCAGGCGGATGTCAATGGGCAATCTTGCTTCTCTTCCAAACATCAAAAAATACGGGGAGAAGCCAGTGGATTCATGCCGTGTACAATTGTATGCATGAACCATCGCTTCTACATGCCGACTCCAGGACCTTTTCTCACAATCTTTAAGTGTCCCTAACATATTAAGCAGAGTTCGGTTGAACCTCTCAGGAAGAGCATCTCCCTCAGGGTGGTATGGTGTCGTTCTAGACTTTTCAATCTGAAGTAGCTTCAACATCTCATGAATAAGCTTACTTTCAAAATCTCTACCTTGATCGGAGTGCAGCCGGTTTGGGAACCCATAATGTACAAAGAACTTTTGCCATAATACTTTAGCAACAGTGGCAGCTTTCTGATCTTTTGTTGGGTATGCTTGGGCGTACCTGGTGAAATGATCAGTAATCACCAAAACATTGCTGGTGCCAGTAGAATCGGCTTCTATGCAGAGAAAATCCATGCAGACTAAATCCATGGGGCCCGAACTCCTAAGGTGGCCCATGGGTGCAGCTCTGGTAGGTAGGGTCTTCCTCTGGATGCATCTTCTGCACCTCCGGCAATACAGCTCTACAGATTCTCTCATCCCAGGCCAGTAGAAGCGATCTCGTATCAACCCAAAGGTTTTGTCTACTCCTAAGTGGCCATGGTGGTCATGAAGAGACCTCAGGACCATCCCTCTATACCTTTGAGGTAGGACTAATTGTTTCCTGCCAGGATGATCATGGTATTGTATAATACGATACAGGAGTTTATTTTCAATATGGAATCGACGCCACTCCTTCTTAAACTGTTGTTGTAGCTCAGCGGGTAAATCATTCAAAAGCTTAAGATTATTAGTCTTCACAGCTCTTAACAAACGACCAACTACAGGATCTTGGTTCTGGGCTTTTTGCTTTTCCTCTATTCGAATCATGGACCACAGGGGAATTGTGGCTGGAAGGCACATAGCCTCTGGAATGGCTTCAGGCGTACAGCTGAGAGAGTCTACACACCGCAACTCTGAGAAATTTACCCACTCATTTTCCACTGTTGAGGTTTGGCAAAGGGCTCTGACTCCTGGGCCAGGGATCTCAACCCACTCCTCTTCATCTCTCGCTGCAGGCAATCCAGGTCGTCTAGATAGAGCATCAGCCCCCACATTTGTTGGTCCTGCCTTGTATTTCAATGAAAACTCATAATTGGATAACGCAGCTAACCACCGATGACCTGTAGCATCCAACTTGGCTGTAGTCAAAATGTAAGTGAGAGGATTGTTGTCAGTTCGCACCTCAAACTTAACACCATACAAGTAATCATGCAACTTCTCCACAATAGCCCACTTAAGGGCAAGGAACTCTAATTTATGTACTGGATAATTCTTCTCACTTCCGGTTAAACTCCGACTGATATAGGCCACTGGCCTAAGCCCTTCAGGATATGGTTGGTGTAGGACACCCCCAAGTCCTTCCAAACTCGCATCCACGTGTAAAACATATGGCTTGTCAGGATCAGCATAAGCTAGAACGGGCGCCTCAGTCATCTTCTGTTTAAGAAGCTGAAAAGCCTCTTCACACTCTGAAGTCCACTTTTCCCCAATAGGGTCTTTGGGGTGAAGAATTTTCCGCCCCTTTTTAACAGGTTCCACTTGCAGAAGATTGTGGAGACTTCGGGCTATCTTGGAGTAGCCTTCCACAAAACGCCGGTAATAGCCACAAAATCCCAAGAAAGAACGCAACTCCTCAATGTTACTTGGTTTGGGCCAGTTAACAACTGCTTCAATTTTGGCAGGGTCTGTGGCCACTCCTTCAGCGGATACGATGTGTCCAACATATGTAACTGAATTCTGAGCAAATTTGCACTTATCTAATGAAAGTTTGAGACCTTCAGCCTGTAAACGATCTAACACTTTCAGCAGCCGCTTTTCATGCTCTTCGGGATTCTTTCCAAATACAATTATGTCATCCAAGTAGACCAGACACTCCCTTGGATTCAAATCCCCTAATGTCTTCTCCATTAGTCGTTGGAAAGTGGCTGGAGCTCCGGTTACACCTTGTGGCATACGAGTAAATTGGAAAAACCCCAAGGGACAAATGAATGCAGTCTTCTGCTGATCTTCTTCTCTCATGGGCACTTGATAGTATCCAGACCGTAGATCTAAGACACTAAACCACTTGCTCCCGGTTAAGGCATTCAGGAGGTCTTCTATCCTTGGCAGTGTATACTGATCAGGGATAGTTCTCTTATTCAATGTGCGATAATCAATGCACAGGCGCACTGAACCATTCTTCTTTCTCACCACGACTATGGGAGAAGCATACTGACTTCTAGACTCACAAATAATTCCAGCCTCTTCCATTTCTTGAAGTATGTTTCTCACATCTTCAATATCTCGAGGAGCAATTCGTCGGGATCTCTCACGAAAGGGAGCAGGATCATTCAGCCTAATGCTATGCTGGGCACTTTTGGCACAGCCCACATCCATATCTCCTGTAGAGAAGGCCCCTTCTCGGGATCTAAGAGCCTTCAACAGTCTCTCTGTCCATTCTGGGGATAGGTGGGACCCATCCAGATTGAACTTTAGGTCTCTGGAAGAATTTTCTTCACAATTTACTGTCAGCATAGTGAGAGGGGTTATCTCTTCCAGAAGGTGGATAACTCCCAACTGCTGACAATGATCTATACAAATATCAGTAGCAGATCGATTGAAGACAGTTACTGCAAATATGTCGATCTTCTGACTTCTCCAGTCTTTCACTTCTGGCATAATAGTCCAACCTTTAATGGAGTCTTCCTCAGGAAGGGATTCCAGGCAGAACTGACAATCCCCAGAAAACATACCTTCTCCCAAGACTGCAACAGCTGTAACAGACTTAATTTCTCCAGGCTTTAGAGAAACAGGTTGGGGACCCCAATAATGAAACTGTCCAGTTTGGGTCTCAAGAGCCAATTTATGACATTCTTGTCTCAGGGCTGGTTCTAGTTCTTCCATCCTTTTCATATAGACATCTCCCACTTCCTTAAGGTAGGTTTGCAACAGACCTCGAACCATGTGAGTGTTCGTCCCAAGTATAATGGGAATACCAGGCCGACCTAGGTTTGGACACACTAAGGCTTCAACATCCATTGGATACACCATTCCAGTGTCCAGCTGAGGAATCACAATCTGCACCTTGATGACTCCTTCGACAGGATAAGCCTGGGAACTCAACCCCCACAACTTGACATCATCTGCTGGCAAGATAGGTAAATGGCTTAGATGCTCATCGTAGAATGGACGGAAAATTATAGTTACTTGGGAGCCTGTGTCCAGCAATGCTGAGGCATGAATCCCTTCAACCATAAGAGATATGAGAGACTTTGGGCCTATCCTAATATCTGTAGACAGTTCATCATTACTTTTACTAGGTAGTTTTTTTCCTTTGCTTCCTTTGCTTCTTCTTCCTCTGACATTTAAGCTCTGCTGGACTCTGTTCAATAGTTAGGACTTCTACATTAGCAGAACCAGCCTTAAGAGGGCATTTACTTCGCAGATGTCCCTTTTGTCCACAGTTGAAACACTTAAATTCTCTCCTCATCTCGGGCTGTGGCCACGCTCTAGGAGTCTTCTCTGAGTCTTTGGGTTGAGCATCCACTTTCTTTTCCTTGAACTCAGTTTTCCGTTCTTCCTTTCCAGTGGCTTTGGTATCAATTCCCTTTTGGCTAGCTGCATAGGAGAATTCCTTCTCAATGGCTTTAGCCTCCTTTATTAGATCTGAAAAGCTAAGGGGACCTCTAGATCGCAACAGAGCAGTTAAGGACATAACTCTATTATCCTGTGAACGAGTCCCTCTAAGTACTTGTTTTCTTCTGTATGCATCAATTTCACCTCGAGAAATTATCTTCTTTTCAAACAGCTTACCTAATATCAACTCTAAGCGAACCAAATAAGCAGGGAGTTTCTCCTTTTCTTTCTGGATGGTATTATAGTACTGAGTACGTAGTTCATCCTCTGTATCATCATCTCCATAGACTTCATTCAACACCTCGATAATATCATTGGCTGTTGAGTCAGGGTATAGCAAGAGATGATGTCTCACTAATTCCAATGCTGGAGTTTTCAAACCTTCAATGATTCGTTGACGTTTAACATTCTCAACACAGGTCCACTCTTCTAACATCTGGACTGCATTACTTTTCCAGGTAGAGAAATCCTCCTCACCTGTGGGCACAGGCATAACACCGGAAAAGGTTTTCAACTTCCTGTAGTGCTGTTCATGAGATGCTTGTACAACACTTTTAGACAGCTGAGCCAGTACTTCAGTTAAGGAGGGACTTGTCTCATTTCTCTGAGTAACAGGGGTGGTATGATACTTCTTTCGAGATCTGTCTCGCATGGGCAGCTTAAGATGCTTCCTTACAGTTTCACAACCGCTCTCACTGTCACTATGGATTTCGGTATCAGAGTCTGGGCTGAAAATGTTGTCATTGTCCCCATCGTTGACTTCAGCGTCATCGTCGCTATTTTCATAAGCGTAAATCAAAGGACTGCCAGGTATATGTGTCCCTGGCAACTGTATACACATAGGACCATCTTCCTTGTTCAGAGGTCCATAGCCTCTTACTAGAGCCACAGCCAATCCTGCTGTTTCATCCTTCCGGGTCTGTACTAGACGAAAATGCTCTAATCCTTGTATCTGTCGAATGGCATCATCAAAACTTTTTCTTTTTAATGCAAGAGGTATATTGCATATAGCCACAGCCTGGTTAGGTGGAATAGATTTTCGCAGTGCCCATTCCCGAACTTCTAGGGAGTTGGGGTACGAAATGCTACTAATAACTCTATTAACGTCCCAACTCATCTCAGCAGTGCCTCCATCTGTAACCCTTTTTTTACCTTGCTCCGCTGTCAGGCTGGTAGTTACAAATTTCAGTGACGCTGGTGACAGGAAACCTGAGCCTCCGCAATTGCTGGGAGATCGGGACATCTTCTTTCTTTATGCAGTGCCTCCACTCAGTGATTTGTACTATGTTGAGTAGGGGAACCCACCCACTGAGAAATGGCCCCTTTCACACAAGAAAATAACACACACAACTAAAATGCAAATTATTTATAGACTATATTGAAATAAACAGGTATTATAATATAAAGACCCAGCTGCTGTGCCTATGCAGTTCAGTTCTAGCAGTGGGTGAACAGTCCTGAGAATATATATATATTTAACACAGATAACTGCCAACACCCGCTCCCCCACCCCAAATGTAGGTGTTCTTCCCACCCAGATGTCCCAGTGTTGGTGCACTGTTGGGGCCCTTGATGCAGGTAGCGCTACCCGGGGAGACAAGGATATATTTATGTTGATAGATATATATTAGTGAAGTACCTCTCCTTAATGTCTTCAGGCAGCTCTGGGATGCTGCCCCTTTAACCTCCTGGCTGAGAATAATAACTGTCTTCCCACACAGATGTCTGTCTGCAGCTCTGCTTTCACCTCACTGGTACAGGATGCAGGACTTGGACGCTCTGGGTACTTGCAGTCTCTCACTCTCACTCAGGAACATACAGCACCATGCTGTATTCTCTGCACACTTCTACTTCAACTTCAGTGTACTGCTTGGATGTCAGCAGTACACACACTAAAGGCAACAGGTTTAATTCAGGCTTGCTTACAGGGAGGGCAGTCTGTCTCTCTTCCTTCTTCACTCCCCTGCTTAGCTCTGCTCTTCCAGAAGTTTCTTCCTAGACCCTCTCCTCTGATAGGCTGAGAAACATTCCCTAGCTTAGGCAAACTGACATATGTCCCATTGAGATACTGATTGGCTCAGAGGAGACAAGTAACCTGGTGCTGGAAGGAAAGGTCAGTATCCATGACAACCCAGCTGTAATGTTATTAGACAAAATAACTGCACTGGGTTACATAACTATTGTAGGTAGTATTTTATTTTTATACTTAATGACACTAAGTGAGCTATTGATGTGATTATTCCAAATTTTTCCCTATAGAAATGCTATAATCTAATATAAAATATGTTGTAAACCCATAGAGGTAATTAATGACGCTCGTTTTCTTTTCATTTGACTTTTTAATAACACTAATTTCCATTGTCCTATTTTTGTGTTGACTATATTGAGACCCAAACTACTAAACATTATATTCAGATTTCCTTGTAGATTTTCAAAAAAATCTTTTCTGAATGGCATTTTCATATCTCCTAATGATGACTGACCCAAATTATGATTTTCAAGCAAAATATTGATAATTTAGACTTATCTGTTGTGTAATGTATAGCTTGTGGTCTTGTTAGTGATGGATCGCTATTCCAATAACTGATCATGTCCATTTTGTGGCTAGTAAAGGTCATTAAAACACATATCAATCTAAACCAATAATATGATTTATTCATGTATTTCCAATCTATCCTGTAACACTGTACTGTGGAATTGAAAACAGTGTTATAGGCAAGGAACCCTGATAACCGGCTAAAACACAAGATCAAGTATTTATTAAATAACCTTTGAGGTCAGTACTGGTTAACTACGATCAATGCATTATTTTCTAGGTTTCGCTAGCAATGTCTAATTATGTTGATGCACTCATTGACTATTTCTCTCCCTAGAGTTAGTTCAATACTTGTCTATTAAGCAGCTCCCAATACATCGTGCAAATGGAACATTTTGCTTAAGATTCAAGGTTCTAGATGGTGAGGATAGTCCAGGCAATGAGTGAACAGAGCTGAACAAGCTAAAAAAAGCTTTTCTATAGAAAATGTGCTAAAGCTGAATGTTAACTCCTATTTCAGAAAGAGTACTATCATTATTACCTGTCATGGCAATAATTACATGCTGTTTGTCCTACTTATTGAAAGGGCATTATTTTCTTTAATGCCAGAAGATGTAGTCACCTATGAGAACAAAGTGCTTTGACCTCTTTATACTTCCAAATGATCTACACTTAACAGTTTTTGAAATGCATTTGAAGTGCATTTTTGCCAAAGGACTAAATGCCAACATAGCATTTTATGGGAATATAACTAAATGCCATAATAGAAACCTACTTTAAGCAATTAACCCTTCTGAACCGATACATCTGTATCATCTGTGATAGAACTGTCTGCCCCAACTCAGGCCATGTGAGAATCCATATTAAAAAGGCAGGCTTTTTTTGGTTCATCAGGGATAACATTCGCAGTTAGGAGATTTTCAACAATGTGACAAAAATGGAAGATTCATAGCTATTATAATTAAATTATACTTATTTGTTCTTGAATCGATGTGTTTGTAAAAAGTAATTTGCTCTCAAAGGGTTAAATAAGTAATTTGAAAGATTCACCTTATTAAGGTCCTGGTATACCCTAACCAACTTATATTAATATAAATGTGTATTAATTAAGCTTTGGTGTTTTTAGTTACCGGTATTTATTTTATACATTTTCTTTTTTTTTTGTATATTTGCAATATACTTCATGGCGAGTTGGAAATAATTATAACACCAGCCATTACATAGCACAGATGACTTAAAACGTCATAGTACATTAAACCCCCTCCCCCAGCAATATAATAGCCGTAATAAGGCACTCAGTGCACATTGATGGCTCTTTCCAACATCATCATTATTATTTTTATTTATTGTTTTATATAGTACCATCAGATTCCACAGATCTGTACAAAGGGTAGACAGTTATATATTATATATTATCTTATGATATATTGATAGCGATCCCATTTGTGAACTGCAATGTTCATTTTGAATACAACAAATACTTTTTATTGCTTCTAGGTCCATTGAGTTATATATTTTATACAGCATATCTGGGTATACTATTAACTTTAAATGTAACTAAAATTACATGTGCTGACTCTTACCAGTTAGGGAATCAATTTTCCTTTATATTTTTGTTCTTGCTCTGTTTTAGATCAGCCTCCTGCTGAGAAAGCAGAGAAGGTGGTAAAATAGAAAGGATAAAAGCCTGTTTTGTGGAAAAGGCAGTACTTATTCTTAAAATGTATTTTAATAGGGATAGCCTATAAAAATGTGTTTATCTACCATTAATTAAGCACTAACAAATTCTGCATATGTACAGTATGAGGATACTCTGTCCGCACCTCTCCATTTTTTTCTACCACTTCTTTCTCTTCAGTCTCTTTTTTTTCTCTTGTCTTCCTGTTCCATTCTCACTTTCATTTCTTATTTCTCCTCTCTCTTCCCTATTCTTCCTACTGCGCTAAACATTTTAGCTGTTACTGTAAAACCACACCATCCACGAGCCCAGGTACAACCTCTCAAAGAGTGTTCATGAAATGGCTTAGCAAAAGATGGCGACCCTAGGGGCTGGAGATTGTGGCTGGAAATGAAGAGTGAAGTTTGAGTGGTGAAGACAGGGGTCAAGTGAATCTGCAAGAAGCCCCACTAATCCATAATATACAATATAGGAAGGTCATGTATAGAAAGTCATTGTGTGTTAGTGATTAGTGTGCTAACTTTGAAAAGTGGTCTTATCATCATAGCAAACTACAAAGGTGATACTAGGAGTTTGCTGAGGGGGCACAAGATAAGATAAAGAATATGGGAGAATACATTTGGCGGGGAAGTAATTCTGCGCTATATGGATTGTACGTACAGTGTGTGTATAGTTTACTTTGGGCGCATGTATGGTGATAGTTGTTTAAGATGCTATGATGCTGTGTTATGTTGATGCCAGTATGAGCTCAAGCTCCAGGTCTCCAGGATCTTCTAATGCCCATGGCAACCATTTGGAATGCTCTTGCTGACTGGACTATTTCAGTGGTTTGCATATGTTTATTGTTGTTTTTAGAAGATTTTTCAATATAAGAAACTATACCTTTTCCTGTAGTGTCATCTGAAACTCTAATTGTGTGTAATTTGTAGCAGAGGATAAGCTTTAATTAGCATATGATCAGCTAGCATAAAACTATCAAGCGTGAAAGCGTACAAACCAAATGTTGTTTTATTTCAGTACCTTGGAGAGCTGGTGTTCCATTTACCAGGGAGAAGCATTAATGGATTAACGTCTTCACTGCCGCTTGAACTGAGAAGCATCACTCACCAGTGATCTTATTTCCCCTATGGCACTCTAGGATTTAAGCATTACTCTTCAAAGGCATTGGCATATTACCAGATTTCCCTAAGCATGTTCTCCGTTAAGAATAGTACTCACTGATCCATTGACTAAGTGATTTGTTGGCCGCTGTGTCTATATACTCAAGGAATCATTTATACATACAGAGCCATTATCATTTTCTTTCATTATTTAAGATAGGCTGAGCTGCCTTGTAAAAAGGAAAGAGTAAACTGTTTGTTGCATCAAATGGAATATAGCGAGTAAAAGCCGAGGACTATATGTTAATCTATATGACTGTCTAACGTATATCATAGATTGAAACATATGTGAAGCATTATATACATTGAGTTGCTGCACCACACTATTGCCCATTATGTCTACAGAAATGGGTGTTCAGAGGTCAAACTGCAATGTTCTTTTATTTTGAACTCTTTTATGCTTTATAACACATTAGTGCATGCATAATAAATCGTTTGTGAACATGTAAATGAAATTATTGTCCTTAGTCTATATATGAGTTGGGTATATATGATCTGTGTATGTATCGATTACTAGTATTAGTGACTGCATTTTCTGCCATGGTCCATAGCAATATATACAAATAACTTGTGTTCTCACAGGTGCCTGTCTCATTGGTTTATAATTAAAGAAATTATGCATTGCCTCACTCCTGTGATCTAACACCCATATTGTGGTTTCTACAGTTACTATAGTAACAGTCTAGGAACTCAACCAAATATGTTTCTAAATGTTTTTTTCTGCAATGTACTTGGTCATTGTTACAAGGGAGGGCTGGCATCTATCGACCAGGCGGGACACCTGGCCAAATAGCCCATTAACACAGAGGATTAGAACATATTTGAGAGATAACAAAAAGTCATAGAAGACATGCCAAATACAATAGGGATCCCATAATAGGAACATAGAAAGGATCCTGACATGGTACAATGCATCACAAAATTATAGACCCTATTGAGTTAAATTCCAGGTATACTGGAAAAGCAGTGGAACAAGTAAAAAAACCCAAAAAACTAAGATTTCACTGTTCTTTCAGCTCTTAAGCGCTAGAAAACATAGTCCTCCACACATTTGGTCTAACTGAAATTTAATATATTAAGTAAAATCTCCTTTCTACAGAGCACTGCTGAAGCTGTAGGCACTATATACATATAAGGTAATAATATTTCCATTGTACTGCATATATTAAACATATATATATATATATATATATATATATATATATATATACTGAGGGTATACACTGTTGCCATGTTGACATGACATATTAGGTCCATTTGTAGTTATTTGACATTTAATACATTTAATACAGTAATGTTTGTAAAGTTAAAGCTGTAACACTGTATTGTCTGCTGTAGGCTAAGGAATGGTTATTCTATTAATGCATGTTCTGTGCAGGGCAGGTAGTGCTGGGTGTTTGGAGATGTGCTGTACAGATGGACATGCTGACAGTCCTGCAGTACCAGAACTTGCTGATTTGGGACAATGTGTAGAGCACACTGTGCCTTATCAGGCTGTCCTTATGTTTCTCTGTTGTCATTTATGGAGAACGCTTGTGATCTGCCAAAAAAGACCAGCAATGGCCAAGCCTAAGTCACTGAGCAGACCCTTACTTACATATTAACCCTCTAAGCTCCAATCTCATCCTCATCCCATAATAAACACAGACTCCAGCACTGCATTGCCACCCACGCTGCACTGTTGGATGTGTGTGTGTATGTATGTGTGTATGTGTGTGTGTGTGTATCCCACCCACCACGTGTTAGCTATTCTGCACATAATCAACAATCTCCTTAAATGTTAATGCACAAAGTTTAATTGACAACGGTGCACTTCAATGCTGACTCCCAGTATACGGTCCTGCAGGTTACTAATCAGCAGATCTCCCGTAATTAAGAGCCGCTATTATTTGCGATGCACTGATTGGAGAGACGGCATCCTCCGTTTAAAGAGCTACCTGTCAGTGCAGCAGCGGCGGCGGCGCGGAGTGGGAGCCTCGCGCAGTCCCCGATCCTGCCGTCACATCTCACACAATCGCAAGCATTCGGGTCCTGCCCTCGGGAGTTTCCTTGGATTAAATGCTTTTCGCCCAATTGCAGAGCTTTGGTCTGCTCAGCATTTCATGGTCCACAGGCTGTTGAAGACACATCTTTGCAGATCTGCAGCTTTGACTGGGAAGCTGGGACTGCAATATTGGACAGAGACTTTGGGTAGAGAAGGAAGAGGACATTTGGTCTTTTTGTTGGTGGTGGTACCTCTGTTCTGTTCTAATTTACCTGGAATCCTAAATCTTGCTCCACACTCTAACCCTTTACTCTGATCGTTTCATCCCCGTATAAAGAAGACAAGAGCCACTTCGGGTCCGAACTTATTTCGTATTGTGATTCGGGATCACTCCCAAGGCAGGGACCATGCAAGTTTCTATAGCTTGTACAGAACACAATTTAAAGAGCCGAAACGCAGATGACAGACACTCCAAGCAGAACTCCAGCGGCCCCAACGTGGTCAATGCAGCCCGAGCCAGGTTCAGAACAGTGGCTATAATAGCCCGAAGTTTGGGAACCTTTACCCCCCAGCATCACATCTCCTTAAAGGAATCCACTGCCAAACAGACAGGCATGAAATATAGGTGAGAAAACATGACCATTCTGCAACATCTATATTATATACATTGTTATTCATATATATATAAGATCATGATCTAGAATCCTCATTAATATATTCACCTGTTCATGGTAAACCTTGCATGCGTTCCCTTTAATGCCTGGGTTACATAGTGATTGTGATTATTATTGTGTGGTTATTGTGACAGTGAAGGCTATACTATTCTGGATGTTAATATAAACTCACCTAATGCACAGGAAGGAGTTCTGGATCTTTTCTGACCCTGCACAGTGTCATTTCTTGTCAGTCTGTATACTTTATTCGCAAAACCTTTAGAGGTTCTGGTTTTCTTGTGTTTACTGAAATGAAGTCACTATTCCACAAAGTAGAACTACAGATCTCTGGCCAAACCTCATCTAGAGTATTGTGTGCAGTTCTAGATCTAGAAGGATATTGATTCTGGAGAGAGTTCAGTTGAGGGCTAATAAAATAGTGAATGGTTTGCAGGACACAAATTAAAAGGAAAGACTAAAGATCTCATTATGTATAGCTTGGAGGAAAGAAGAGAGAGGGGAGATGTGATAGAAACATTTACATTAATAAAGGGATTTAACAAAGTACAGGAGAGGACTTTATTTCAAATGAGGAGGAATGTTAGATCAAGAGGTCATAGTCAAAAACTAGAGAGCCAGGGGCTTAGAGGTAATATAAGGACATTTTACTTTACTGAGAGAGTGGTTCAAAAGCAGATCAGTCTCCCAGCAGAAGTGGTAGAGGTGCACACCGTAAGGGAATTTAAACATGCTTGGGATAGGCTTGATGAAAGAGGAGACCAAGAATCGATTAAGGTATGAATCTTTAAAGCAGGAATAAAAAAGGCAGACTAGATGGAACAAATTGATCTTTTGCTGATGCTGTCAAATTCTCTGTTTGTGTGTGTCTGGAAGTCATAACTACTCCTTGAGTGTCAGCTCACCTGCACATAAAGGGCACACGCATGATCTTTTGAACGCGGCTGTGATGTTGGCTTTGATAGCCCTTACAATCACAAATGGAGTATTTTGTTTTTTTTCTAATTAGCCAAGAAAGCCCCTATGGAATGCAGCGTGTCCTCGGCAAACACAGTCCTCCGCCTTCACACTAAAGCTGAGCTGAATGTTGAAACTAATTAAAATGGAGATAACGTTATTGCGACTTTATTTCTGTGAATAGTGAGATTAATCGCACTTCACCTTGAATGTACTTTTGAAACACAACCACAAACCTCTGCAAAGATTTATTTTTTCACCTGCCTAATGAAACCGGTAGGATTAGGAATCATTTTTCAGGATGAAAAAGATAACATTAAATGTTTAAGAGGAAAACTCCCGTGTGGACGGGCTCGGGCAGTGATTGATACTAATTGGAATAAGCAAAAGGAAGCTACTCAAGATATAAATCAAAGGTTGGACTTGCCGATTACTGGTGGTTGTCTACTATAAATAAACCCCATACTTAAAACATACCGTTCAAGACAACAGCAATGATTTATCATGCCAGGCTCAAAGAGTTGGGGAATTAACCCCTTAGGGGTCAGGGGCATGCACCAAGCCACCAGCGCTATACAATTTATTCACCTATTTGGATAAAGAAAGAAAATTAGCAATCGGTCTAAAAAAGCTAGCAATCTAATTTACTTATTTTAGTAAAATATGAAAATGGATGAGAATTTGGAAACCTCTCAGGCTCCTGTGTTTTAGTAGAATACGCACTAAAGTAAATGAGAAATTGCAAGCTTTAGTCCAGCATGGAGAACATATTAGTGGTCCAAGAGCTAAACTAAGTGGCCCATCTAGTGTTTACATTCTCTACACACCAGTGCTTCATTTTTGCTTTGTGTTTCTTGAACTCTTCCATCATGGGATCTCTCACCACCTGTTCTGCACATTCTTTCTAGACATCTATATAAATTACCCATATAGAGATTTGACCTTTTATTTTGCAGAACCCTCTAAAACCCATTATATTTCTATACTTTCTTTGTTCGTTGCAATTTTTCATTTTGTAGTCATTGAACAGACTGATACAATCCTAATGTTAATTTGTTCTATTATGTAATCATTTTAAAACATTTCCAGCATGGTGCGCTCTGACTGTGATTGATAATAATTTCAATAAACGTAAAGGAAACCACAGAGATTTTGGCAGCTAGTTTCCCAAGCTCCCGTCTGTTTTGGCAAATGTGACATTGCGTTTTTTTTTTGTTATTTTAATGGCTTTTCTGCAGTCCTGCCACATACTGTAGCAGAGAATTCTATTGTCGACAATACGTTTACATGCATAGGTTTGGTTGAGGAAGCGCGCCTTGTATAGATTTCTTTTTCTAATATGCTTTTTCAGAACAGATGTTGGGTATTAATGTTTCGTGGGATACTTTGCTAAATTTACACCGGTGAAAGGGATGGAAACTTGCAGCACAGAGCGGAAAGCATATTTGTTTTAGAGAACATAGGCTTTATATGTATATCGGAATAGCATAGAAACTAAACTAGGGACTAATCATTACCTGACGGGGGGATTTCTTCATTAAAGAGGGGCTTTGCATTATGAGTGAGCTTGTGTTGGAAGTAGATCTTGGCAGTCCCTGTATAATGCATTGTTAAATAATTTCCTAATCAATCTCATTGAACCATATGCATTAAACTGTGCTGGTGGTAAGCTTTTATCGGGGGGGACTGGCACCTTTTGGCCTCAAGGACACTCAAACACTCATTGATAACTAAGATAAGCGCTAACGCACAAACATTTACTCACACTCACTCTCACCATGGACGTCCAGAGGGTGGGGGTGCTTCTCTCTGGAAATTCAAAGTGACCGTCAGGAGCATCAGCAGGGGAGAGATAAACCGTAGGCTGTTTAGAGTAGGTTTACTAGACATGGGGCAGAAAAAACACCTGGCAGTCATCAAAAAGCTCTACAGTGCAAACACTAACTTATGTTGACTGCATCTCCATTAATATTCAGCAGCTGGCTGGACTTCATGGGAATTGTAGTTATAGACTAGGGTTGTCTTTGACTCCAGCTCCCATGATAAACAGAGTCAGTAAAATAATTTAAAATCAAACACAATGACAAACTGGCACAAAAGGAGAAAAGGGCCCAACGTTTGATAGCTTACAATATGGGTAGTTGCATCTAATATTTACCACCCCGCTTTTGTAAACTCATGTTGTGCAGGTACATGCTGGTCTGTTAGCGCCTACTACTGTTGTCATATAATTTTTCCTATTTATGGGTAAAGAACATTTGCCTCCAACCAGGAAACCCCTCTCCTGAGCCAACAAAGGTAGGCAATGAGGATGAGGTAAGGATGGGGAGGATATTTTGCCCCACTTGAAAAAATCCTGCAGATGCCCATGACTCACACACTGACACTACACACTATCATTCCTCCCCACCATCATTCCTCCCCACCATCATACCTCCCCACCATCATACCTCCCCACCATCATACTTCCCCACCATCATATCTCCCCACCATCATATCTCCCCACCATCATATCTCCCCACCATCATATCTCCCCACCATCATATCTCCCCACCATCATATCTCCCCACCATCATTCCTCCCCACCATCATTCCTCCCCACCATCATTCCTCCCCACCATCATACTTCACTGTGTCACACCTGCTTGCACGCTTTAATGCAGCGTTGCATAATCCTCGCACCACAGCGAGAAAAAAAGTTGGACTATTATATATAATAAACCACCTGCAAAATGTTCTGCCAACTATCGCTTCAGTGAATAATTTCTAGTGCCTTCAATTGGCAAGAGGCCACGAGCAATATTTTACGTAGCTTTCTAAATACTCTACTTATGTAACAAATTACAAACAAAAAAGCATGTTTTATAAGTTAAACATTAGCAGGAAGGATGAAAGGATCTCAGGAGGTAAAAGACAAACAGGAGTCAAATATACTGTATTTTATACCAATACAAACTGCTACAACCAGATGTCATAGATGGTAACATTTTAGATGTAATGTTAGAAAGCATTATGTTATTGTTAGGGTGGTGGATACATGGAATATTCTTCCAACAGAGGTAATAGAGGGTAATATGGTGAGGAAATGCATGGAATAGCCATATAGATATGTTCAGCATAACCCAAGGCTTGGGCTAAGTAAAGTTTAGGCTCTCACTACAGGTTTAGATTAGATTGGTTGCGTGGGTAGCCAGCTGATTACGTAGATACAATTATAACCCAAACAGTTGTGAATGCTTTGTACATAATATTGACACATGCTGGATATTCTGCAATAAAATTTGCCTTTAAAGGCTTATTTCAGAATAGATACAAAACTAATTGCACTCTCTAATACGTTAGGCAAATACAAATTAGCAGATCTATAATCTTATTCTTTTATAATCATACGAAAATGTAGAGCAGCACTACAGAGGCATATTTTTCAGAGCTAAGTGTCCCTTAATCAGTGTGTACGTCCCATCCCATGTAGTGCAGCACTATATAAGCGTTATATAAGGAACTGCTGCATATAATCTATGGGGTATATTCTACATGCATACATTGCAACAAAAGCCATAAGAAGGCCCCTTGTCTCTAAAGTGGGACAGATCACAGTAGATCACTTATGATCAGTGGGACAGATCACTTAGATCACAATAGATCACTTTCACAGGGTATCCTGCAGTCCTCTAATTGCTTGTTTCTCCTGAATTATTGTACTAGTTATTTTGTAAGTGGTGATGGGATGTATGCTAGATTGCGCCTGCTTTCTATAGTGCACACGAAGGGCACATATGCTAGTGAAATGATAAAGCAATGGGTTAAATATATATAAATAGGAAAGTGTATACATACCTAGCTCTTTGTAACTACCTATCATTCAGTTTCCAATAATGTTCAGGCTTTATGTGATGCAGTTGCTATGGAAACCAATGTAATACACTTTGCCTTGGAATTTGTTTGCTAAATACGGACGGTTGAACCATACAATAACACAAACCCTTGTGGATAGTGCATGAAGTCATCTCATACAGATGTCAGCCTACAGCCTCTCCGATTTAATAAGCATGGTTTTCCTAGATAATAAATCTAGAACCAATTAAAACAAGCATTTAAGAACAAGCGCATCCATTCAAACCCTGTCCATCTGCTATCACGCTCAGCGGTGCATTCTTTTTTCTTGTAAATACAGATGGCAACTATCAACTCAACTTGATGAAAACCAAAAGCTGCTTCATTATAATTTAATATTCATATATACCGTATATAAAAACCAAGTATAGCACTGCAATATATTGGTCTTCATTAGGTTCATAATACAATATTAAAACAAGTTACTTTTCTCTACTAAAAGTGGGTATAACTTTAATGATCCCAGGAAAGTTGTAGATCCTGAAAGCTTATTCTGTCAAAGTAGAGACCTCAGTGGTGCTAAAAGCTTAATTTTTAAAGACAATTACTATGTACAGGTGATTTTCCATTATGTACAAACTGCCTAATGCCACAAACCATGATCACCAGAAAAGAGATGCAACCGAATTAAGCACACCTTCAGTCTTGGTCACTCATTTTTAAATAATTAACAAAAGTTTTTGTGATAATTAATCCAAAGGGTGATATTTAAGATTCAATATCGGTAGCGGGGTCACAGTAACGAAAAAGTAAAGTATTTGGAAACCTATGATACAGTATTTATTTTTTTTTGTCATTTTCTGTCGTTTTTTTTCGAACCATGCATTATATTATTACCAGCGGGTGGAGGGGATGAATGCTAATATGTGACACAGTAATGCGTGTGCATTTTATAACTGCTGTGGACTACAATCCTCAGCATGGGCAAAGTTCATTTCAGTCTTCAAAGTTACCCTTTTCAAATAGAGGAATGCTGCACAATCTATGAAACTAGGAAGGAGGGGGCAGTTAACGTGAATGCATGCTGTGGACCGTATGCCAGATTTTTCCGGCCAATGCACACAATGTATATCCAGCCAAGCGATTGCTTCCTTTCTTGCTGTGTCTGGTCTTACAAATCCACCTTGAATGTCAGTTACTGGTCACCGGCCACGTGTATTGCTGTGTTACTGATTTAAATGTGACATTAGCCCTATCTGTAGTGATTAACAGCTCTGTACAAGCCACAAAAGAGCAAATATTAATCTGGTAACACAGAAGATATTGTATCTGAATAACAGAAACATATATTAAAAGCTTTATAAATACTATAAATGGCGTAACTGTATATCTGCCAGTGCGTCCAGGACTGTCATGGCACCTTTTTTATACTGGAGTAAAATGCATATTTTTATACAAAGATGGTAATACTATCATTTATCATGTATGTCCAGCTGGTGGCTTGGATAGCGCATGTAGACCTCAAAGGGTTAAACTGTTGACTGCTAAGTCTTTGATTTTATGGTAAGGGGCTTGGGAAGATACTTCCACTTTAAGAACTACCAAACTTTTGTTTCAATATTTTTTCAGTCTCATTAATTCCCATGCAAACGACAGGTGCCTTGAGAAAAGGCTACATTGTTTACTGTAATGCTTCAAGAAAACACGACGTGAACGAAGACCGAATAGACTTTTATTGGGATGTAATTATAAGCCTCCATACTGTGACCTTTATCTGGGTTGTTCGCAAAGTGCATTTGAGGGAGCACCCATGGATAGAACACGCTGGGTATGGTTAATTCATTTTGATGAGCTCAAATTACTCACTGATTCCCTAACTAGGATATTGCTTGTACAGCTCAAAGTGGAGGAGTTATAAAACATAAATGTAATAAGGTTTTGTTTTTTAATGCTTGTTTTCCGAGCTTCTGGTGGCAAAACATTCCCTCGTTTGCAATTTTAGGTCTGTTACATTTGCATAGAGGCTTTTTTTAATATAGTAGATATTTTATGTGAAGATCAGAAAGGATAATATCCTGCTGCAACAATCATTAGTCCAGATATGTATAGCTTTTTGACTCTTGGCAAACAAAAAGGGTGGAAAATGATTGTTTCCCATGTTTTTGAGCCTTATACACCAACATAGAGAATAGAATGCAAGATTATAAGGGTAGTGTCTTCTTCTCTGTCTCTGTCAGTATGTCTTGATATATGTTAAAGGGACATCATCAGCCATCTAATGCACTTTAATGTATATGATAGCTGAGAGATCCCTTTAAATGTAAGTGGTGTCCCCCTTGCAAATGCATTGGGGAATCTCCAGAATCCCTCCATATGCATTTGCTGCTTTGCCCCCTGCCAGGTTATTTTCTGTGCAGGAGATATGTTCAGTCGAACACTGCATATAAAAGTACACAAGTGTAAACACACATATACACACATACTGCCATTGGACACGCCTGTCCAGATACACACATATATACACATACTCTGCCCTCACACATGCCTGCCTTTATACACACATATACACATATACCGCCCTTACACACACATATACACATACACCGCCCTTACACACAACAGCTTACAAACACACATATACCTACACTGCTCCCATACACCTATACTCTTCATCTCTTATGTTTCTCCTCTTCCATCTTGCTGTGGGAGCGCGAGGTCTGTCATTTCAGACCTCTGCTTTAGTGATCCCTAATCACCATGCGCCAGCTATTGATGCTGAGTGCAGGGATTTCTAGCGTATAGTGATTAGGGAGCACAGAAGCCGAGGCCTGAAGTGACAGACCTCGCCCTCCCTAATGCTGGGCGGGTTAAAGGGAGATTGTGAGCAGGACTGGTTGGGGAGATCACAATCTTGCACCTGCCTCACTGCTCGCCCCTCCCCTTTAGATAAGCTGGCAGCAACGTGATTCACCACAGGGCCTCTAGAACCTGGGGCCCCTGGACCATGGGCGTAGGAACCCCTAAAAATCTGGGGGGGATAGCATTTTTACTGGTAGGGTATACCTGACCATTTCACCAACAGGGATTTTTATGACATTGCATTATAAATACATAGACATTAATAGGTAGTTGGTCCCCCTTTGCAGCAATAACGGCTTCCACTCTTCTGGGAACGATTTCCACAAGATTTTGGAGAGTTTCTGTGGGGAATTTTTGCAATCATGCCTTTATGGACCTTGTTTTGTACACTGGGGCACAGACCTTCCCCAAAACTGTTCCCACAAAGTTAGAAGCATAGTGCTGTCCAAAATGTCTTGGTTTATCACCTTCAGCTCATAAAACGTTCTACTGGATGAATGGGAGAAAATTCCCACAGAAACAGAAAAATCTTACAACCACAGATGGACCCCACTGGACACGGCCACAGAGACTACTATGATGTATTGAAGGATCCATCTAAGACTCCTAACGTGTCATGCACACAGGAACATATCCACACACTTAAACACTTGAATAACATACACATACATACACACCAACATACACACACACACACACACACACAATAATACACCCAAAAAGATTCCCACCCTAATATACCTAGACACATGCCCACTATAACACACCTGAAAACAGACTAACATACCCACAAAAACAGATGTGCGCAATAACATACCCACAAACATACGCTATCACACCCAGACACGCATTCAAACACATCCTTCACTTACTCTGCCTACCCGTAGATTTAACACGTGGCGCTTTGTATTAGTGATGCCCTAGACCAAGTAGCACCCCGCAATATTCTCTTGTGTCCAAATGCTACATACAGTGACACACACTCATTTTAACCAGAAATAGGCCTGGATTTAACCCTAGGCGCCCCTGAGTTAAACATGTGTTACAGGGAATCATTGTCTTCCCTTTAAGTACGACATGCCTGCTCATACACACACATATGCACTGCTCTTACGCATTCCTGCCCACAAAAACACACATATACGCTGCAGTTTCCTGCACATACACACTTGCCAGTACTCACACATATGCACTACCCTTATACACGCCTGCCCAAACATACATAAACTGCTCACACACACATGCCTCCCCATAAATATACACTGCCCTTGAACATACTTACACAGATGTATACACTATAAGACAAATACACTCCTAATATACACACATATACACTGCCCATACACACATACACACTGCCCATACAGACGTACCCATACACACTGCCCATACAGACGTACACATATACACTGCCCATACACACGTACACATATACACTGCCCATACACACATACACACGTACACTGCCCATACACACGTACACTGCCCATACACACGTACAGATATACACTGCCCATACACACGTACACATATACACTGCCCATACACACGTACACATATACACTGCCCATACACACGTACACATACACTGCCCATACACACGTACACATATACACTGCCCATACACACGTACACATATACACTGCCCATACACACGTACACATATACACTGACCATACACACGTACACATATACACTGCCCATACACACGTACACATATACACTGCCCATACACACGTACACATATACACTGCCCATACACACGTACACATATACACTGCCCATACACACGTACACATATACACTGCCCATACACACGTACATATATACACTGCCCATACACACGTACACATATACACGTACACATATACACTGCCCATACACACGTACACATATACACTGCCCATACACACGTACACATATACACTGCCCATACACACGTACACATATACACTGCCCATACACACGTACACATATACACTGCCCATATACACGTACACATATACACTGCCCATACACACGTACACATATACACTGCCCATATACACGTACACATATACACTGCCCATATACACGTACACATATACACTGCCCATACACACGTACACATATACACTGCCCATACACACGTACACATATACACTGCCCATACACACGTACACATATACACTGCCCATACACACGTACACATATACACTGCCCATACACACGTACACATATACACTGCCCATACACACGTACACATATACACTGCCCATACACACGTACACATATACACTGCCCATACCCACGTACACATATACACTGCCCATATACACGTACACTGCCCATACACACGTACACATATACACTGCCTATACACACGTACATATATACACTGCCCATACACACGTACATATATACACTGCCCCTCGTTTTGCACATCAGACCCCCCCTCGTTTTGCACATCAGACCCCCCTCGTTTTGCACATCAGACCCCCCCCCTCGTTTTGCACATCAGACCCCCCCTCGTTTTGCACATCAGACCCCCCCTCGTTTTGCACATCAGACCCCCCCCTCGTTTTGCACATCAGACCCCCCCTCGTTTTGCACATCAGACCCCCCCTCGTTTTGCACATCAGACCCCCCCTCGTTTTGCACATCAGACCCCCCCCTCGTTTTGCACATCAGACCCCCCCTCGTTTTGCACATCAGACCCCCCCCCCTCGTTTTGCACATCAGACCCCCCCCCTCGTTTTGCACATCAGACCCCCCCCTCGTTTTGCACATCAGACCCCCCCTCGTTTTGCACATCAGACACCCCCCCCCTCGTTTTGCACATCTCTTACCTTTCTCTTCTTCCTTTCTGCTTTCTCTTCATCCTCTCCTTCTGGTTTGCCGCTCACTCTCAGTGCAGTGCGGCTGCGCACAGCTGTTTATGCTGAGCGCCGGGGCTGGGATATAAACGTCATATCCAGAGCCGGCCTTAGGTGTTCTGGCGCCCTGTGCGGACTACTCGTCTGGCGCCCCCCCCCATCCCAAAAAAAGAAAGGAATCAAAACTTGTAACAAAACCCCAATCACTATATACTACGCCAAACATTGATGTGGTGTAGGCCTACCACTTCATTGTCTGGCTTAGTAGTAGGGATGCACCAAAACGAATTCTGGACTGAAACCAAAAGTGCAGCATTTACCTGGCTGAAACCGAATATGACCCCCCCCACACCATAACACATAACAAAACAATTAAATAACAATATTTATATATATATATATATATATATATATATATATATATATATATATGATTAACAGCAATCACATTCTTATCATGCCCGCAGATTCCAGGATGTACTCGTAGACTACTTGGCATGATAGGAGTATGATTGCCCTATGTACCCCGTCTCACTCCATTCTCCCTATCTACCCCCTCCTAACTATCTACCCTCTCCCTCTTTGAAGTTCACTTACCTTTCAGGAGTCCTGCGGTGGGGGTGCAAGGCCTCTGCCTCCCAGCTCTGCCACTGTATGGAACAGTATAGAGTGATGGGAGTTATGATGTACTTTAGAGCATAATTATATAATGAAAAATACATTGGAAATGATACAGCATAACACCCATCACTCTCACACACTTACCAATCCACACATATACCAATCCACAAACATATACCAATCCACACACATATACCAATCCACACATATACACCAATCCACACACATATACCAATCCACACACATATACCAATCCACACACATACACCAATCCACACATATACACCAATCCACACATATACACCAATCCACACATATACACCAATCCACACATATACACCAATCCACACACATACCAATCCACACACATATACCAATCCACACACATATACCAATCCACACACATATACCAATCCACACACATACACCAATCCACACATATACACCAATCCACACATATACACCAATCCACACATATACCAATCCACACATATACACCAATCCACACATATACACCAATCCACACATATATACCAATCCACACACATACCAATCCACACGCATACCACTCCACACATATACACCAATCCACACATATACACCAATCCACTCCACACATATACACCAATCCACACACATACACCAATCCACACTTATACACCAATCCACTCCACACATATACACCAATCCACACATTTACACCAATCCACTCCACACATATACACCAATCCACATATATACACCAATCCACACACACATATACACCAATCCACACATATACACCAATCCACACATATACACCAATCCACACATATACACCAATCCACTCCACACATATACACCAATCCACATATATACACCAATCCACACACACATACCAATCCACACATATACACCAAACCACACATATACACCAAACCACACATATACACCAATCCACACATACACCAATCCACACATATATACCAAACCACACATATATACCAATCCACTCTCACTGTCACTCTATGCTTTCCTACCTTTCCTCTTTCAGTTTCTTTGCCTCCTCTTCGCTCTTCTTCTTAGTTCTTCTGTCTTCTCTTCTTCCGGGTCAGAGGGCACGGAGACCGGTGGGCGCGGCTTCAGTGCTGTGCGCCGGGATCTGACAGCAAACCCCTGCGCACAGCAGCTGTTGCCGCGGGGATCACAAGGGAGCGGTATCGGAGGTCTGTTAAAGACCTCCGATACCGCTCCCTTGCGAGCCTGCTCCTCCAGCGGCGGACATTACTGTCCGTCTCTGGAGGGGTGCCGGGTGCCCCCATACTGGCGGCAGCGGACCCCGCGGCGGCAGGGGCGTCGGACCGCGCTGCGGCGGCGGCGGACCCCGCAGCGGCGCCCCCTGGAGTGTGGCGCCCTGTGCGGCCGCACAGGTCGCACACCCCAAAGGCCGGCCCTGGTCATATCCCATCGCCCGGCGCTCAGTGACAGAGATCACACCGGTAAGTGTGCCCTTAATGTTGGACTGGTTAGGGAAATCCGTGATCTCCCCAACCAGTCCTGCATGCTGCAGCTGCTGATCGGGCAGCTGTGCACCGAGGGCACTTACCTCACACAGCCCTGGGGGGGATTTCTCTATTATCGGTCCCCCCCGCATGATTTCCTGGGGGGGATCTGTCCCCCCCGTCCCCCCCGGTTCCTACGCCCCTGCCCTGGACAACTGTCCAGTGTGCACATGCGTTTAGGCGGCACTGTGCCAATCAGTCTTGTAGCTGGGGGTTGCAAATTCGGTAAAGACGCAAAAGTGGGGCAAGGAATAATCTATGGAGGCAATTGCCCTCCTGTAGCGATGCCTATGATGGTCAGTGTTCCATTCACGGGAAGGTAATCCCTGTTTTCAGAATTGTATGGCCCACGATGCGTTCCTGACCTGGGGTACCTTGGGATTCCCAGCCATTGAGGCTTTTCTTGATAAATCCAACAAAACCTTGTTCTCATATCAGATATGTAAAGACCAATTCTCTGTTCTAAATATCTCAAAGAGCTGTATTGGATAAAGTACAGTGTTAATAAATATAACTTACTAGATAAATAATACTGTATCAATTAAATCCATGATTTGGTGTGATATAAATTAATGAAAAAATATATATGAATAAATAAATATGAGTCCAATAATGTCCAATCAGGGAACAATTCAGTAGTCAGCCAAATAATTTATCCAAAAAGAAATGTATCCAAGGGTCAAATGCATCCAGTGATTAAATAATCCAAGAAAAATGTTCAATTTTCAGAGTCTACAGCTCCATAATGAAAAGACAGAAATGAAGAGCACATAGTGTGATATCTCAATAAATAAATAATTTAATAGAGATAACATTAAAAAAAACTAGAGCTCTGTAGAAATATATACACAAAGCACTGAACTCTTCTTCCGCATGCGTCAATATGCGACTCCGCCCACCCAATGCGTTTCACCAATAGGCTTCCTCACGGGTATCGTGGCATCTAGTGTGGGCAGGAGATCTGTACCTGTGTATTTGCTGCTCTTTTGCTGGATGGCCACGCTATCATTAACAGAGCTGATATATGACATCATATCACTGTACCACACGTGATATGTTTGGAAAATATTTGTGTAACGGATTTATAGATCTCCTGCTCCCATCCAAAGATACCAAGGAAAGGATGCTACATGGGACAGCAAGTAGGGCCTAGCTCCAAATACACAACCGTGAACAAGAGCATGCACTCCGTATTCTCAAGCATCTGCGCACTGGTCCGCTATCTTTTATTATGCAGTAGTGAACCGGAGCTCTTAAACACAAACGTTTAGGGGCTCAACGTCCTAAAAATTTCTTCTCCACACCAAAACTGTCCGTTTGCTAACCGCTAGCAGAACTGGATGTAGATAAGACCATAACACCTGGTGTTACATATGGATACATATTTGTTATCATCCTTCAGTGATGCAATAGCAGTTTGCTGGCAATCTTGACCATTATTGCTCATACAAGTATAAGCAATATATAAATACGTATATGTAATATGCTTACTGTTCAATACCTAAAAACACTTTTACATAAAACATTAAACAAATTCCCGATTCTATATATATATAAAGCATCGGCCTCTTCTGAAAAGAAAGAAAAGGGTAACAACAACATGAACAAATTGTCCGAGAACTGTCAGATGTAAGTCTATAATACACCACCAACCCGTCTATTACATTTGGTATGATGTATTAATCTGCATCAATTCTGTAATGAGTATGTTTGAGTCTGTCACCTATTCTATAGAAAGTGACAAAGCTCCATGATGCACATTCAGATGAATTCCAGCATGATGTCATGCACAATACATGCATAATACAACATTGCAAGAATTGTTTTTTGTTTTTTTTTTTAGGGAATTTTCATTCTAGCGGGCAACTCATTTTCCGCAGATTCTCAGAAATGCAGTCATTGTTAGCTGTTATCTACATAGAATAGCACCAGCCAGAAAGCTGTTGACGTTCTAGATAAATGTCATGCAGAACGACAACAAATCTGTAAAATCTTATTATGAGCCAACACTGATAAAAAAGGAGAGCAGACACATACATGTTTGCCAAAGGGAGCTTACAGTCTGACGTTCTCGGTCAAGGTAAAGAGAGTCAGTGCTTAAGACCACTATGTGAAAGTGGCATTATCAGAGTGAAAAAAAAACCATAAATGTGGCTAAATCGGGATTAACCATTTCAGGGCCGAGGCTATTTTACACTACAGGACCAGAGCAATTTCCATGTTTTTGCTATCTCTTTCTTCAACTGTTATTTCCCATTCTCATCTAGCGTACCCACACAAATTACGTACAGCCTCTCTTAAACAGTATTTATAAATGTAAGACATCATTTTTTTTATGAATAGAATGTAAAAAAGCGGCATTTAAAAAAAAAACGTTTCAGTTTTACAGGTATATAAATTCTACACAGGTACACAGCTAGTGTAAAGGTGGAAAACATCCCAAAAAGATATAATCCTTAATTTGCCCAATTAGGAAACAATTATGTTCATTTTATTGCAACATATAAACATGGAGGCATTTTACCCCTTTCTCAGTCTAGTTGAATTCCTTTTAAAATGTAAGATAGAATTCAACTGAAAGCCCAAGGACCAGGTTGCCACATTTTGTAAAAATACCTTGATAGTTTTTGTTACCCATAAGCTATTTTTTTCCTGACTGCTGTGCAAACACCGGCTAAGCAACAACATACCCAGGGAGTCCGTTTCACGCGAGTTTCCAATCTGATAGTTATCTCACAATTCACAAAATATGTAATGATATTTATACCCTTGTCTATATTCATGACATTAGGCAGTTGCATTGACATTTTTTAGCAGTGAATTTTAGAAATGACTGCTCTTCTGAAACGGGGTAATTACCATATTCAGATCTTTGTGTTTTTCTTGTCACGTATGACTAACTGCTGCTATATTTTTATGTTTTTATATGGCACCTGGAATGTCACGCCACGTTCTGCAGCCTTGCCTTGTGAAACCGACCTGTTATCAGAGCTGGTCCCAGTATTGTGTCATACCCTTCACATTGATGACCCCATCATCTTTCCGGGCAGACATGGAAAATTCCTAACCCACTTTCAGTTAAATATGGTGTAGAAATCACAGCTGTTTAAATGGTTATGTATTACTGATTTAGTTTTATAATCTACTTTATGGTACTTAACAAATAACAAGGAAAGCTGGAACAATAGGTCATTCTCCAAGGCCTGAGATCGGTGGGCTCAGGGCAGTGAGAGAGAGAGAGAGAATATTTTACAGAGGGAACTGGATAAAAAGCAATAGAAAAATCGTGTTATTTACTAAATCACTTATCAGAAGCTAATATATAATTTTTTTAAAATGTTCCACTAGCGCAAGACAGTACAGGAACGAATCCCAGCATAAGGAAGATTAAACAATGTGGAAAATGTCAGGCTAGTTGGACCGTGCAGTGGATAGGTATTAGGTTTATGTGTGAGCAGATAATGCCTCTTCCTATTCATTCTTGCTACTGCCCGGCTTTTTCTGAAACAAAGAACTCTGTGCTGCGGCAGGCATGAAGATTAACTGAACTCAGAGGTCACCCTTTTTTGTACCTTATTAATGAATGCAGAAATCATATATATTACACAATTTTAAACATGTAAGTTTACTTTCCACCTCTACATCTTTACGGCCTCAGAGTCTCCTTTCCTCTATATTCTTTTAACCTAAAGGTCGAGGAGCTGTGACAAAAACACGGGGCATGGGGATTCTCCTTCATCTTCACAAGTGTATTCACTGATGAGAATTATCTCCTTTAACTGGAACAGCTTAGATTACTTTTGAGATGGAGACGACATACATTCCCACAGACTAACTTGGAAAACAAGCATCTCAGATGGTACGTTCCACCACATTAAAAATGCACTTTTGGTGGATTTTTGAGGATATAAATAGAAAAGATGCTATCAAGTTCATATTTTTAACCTTCAAGGAGTGCTTCATTCAGGAACATTAAGGATTTTGCAGTCAGACTTTTATAAAGTATGGAGCATTCCCACTTCCATGACGGAACATCTGCAGTGTTCTCAGCTAAAATCTGCCCGTTTTTGTACAAAGATACAAATCGTGTAAAATTCAGGAGGCCTGTGGTTAAATCCCCTTGACTCCTGTCTTAACAGCAGGAAACTAATAGGAGGACATGTGGTTCTATGCCGAGTCTCCTGCTGGTTCCCAATAAACGTGACAAAGGATTTAGGCTCTAGCAGCCTCAACCTACCAACCTATCTGCTTCATCCAGCACCTACATAAACTCAGAGTTTAGTATTCCACAGCTTGCTGCCCTCTCTCTGTATTTCTTGGACAGTCTGACTCTCTTTACTTGTCTCATAAAATATATCAAACAGGCATCCTATTTTCTTGTAGGAACCTGGCTGGTTTAATTGTAATTTAATGGGAGTTCCTTGCATGTGTTGGCACAGCCTAGGAGTTATCTGTTTTGTGAGTATTTCAAGGACCATTAGCAGCCAGTAACAGCCTGTACTTGGAGCAAATCAAGTGCAAGATTTCTTGTAATAGCATCCATTAGGTTCATCACAGACTTTACCTTCTCTTGGGTAAAAGGTAAGAATCCATTAGCGCACAGCTGGATAGATGGTAGAGACTAGAAAGAAGCTCAAATATTACAGAATGTAGCGCTAGCTTTCAAGTTAGAACAGGTGTAGCTGGGCAACTGTTGAGTCTTTCACACAGAAACACTTTGCGGTGTACAGGATGACATGTAATGGAACAGAAAAAACAGATACAGAAGGGGGAGCACAAAACTTAAAAGGCATCCACATTCAGATGGTGCTAGGAAAAAAATGACCAATAAGTACATAAAACAAAGCAAGAATTTAGCCCATGTCCAGCCATTCAAAAAATACTATATGGCCGTATATTGCTTATCCCGCCACTACGTCAAAGTATCCAGGCTTGCCCAGACTTATCTAATTTTTCATGGCTATATTACTCACCAGTGAGCTGAATCAGTGGGACTGCATTGCATTTGATGGAATCCTTCATATTTATACCTTACATATGTTTTTTAATGGTATTCTCTGGGAATGTGGTAAATTTTTGCTTTGTTTTATGTACTTATTGTTCATTTTTTAAAACCCAGCAGAAGCCCTGGAATCTGAATGTGTATGCCTTTTAATGCTTTTTAGATTGTGCTCTCCCCTTTCTGTATAATGTTTTTTGGTAATACTTACATTTTAGTTTTTTTCTTTTTTCCTGCTCTCCTCCGAAGTGACGACCTTCTCCTTGTCACGAGGAACTCTTGTTCTTGTGAGCCCGCCCCCTTGAACGTCTTCAAAGTGGCCACCCGGCCGCGAAGTTCAAAGCAGCCATCGTTCGGCTGAAATACTGAAATATAACACTTGCATGAATAGGTCACCTGAATGAGACATACAAACCATATATTTGCAGGTATACATAAATAATGTATGGAAACATAGCAGATACAGATCAACAGAATAACACACAAACCCAGCTTTGTATGTATAGATCAATTGAAAATCACATGTAAACTCAGCGCTGCATGTATAAATCAACTGAATAAGACATACAAACAAACCCTGTATTTGCAGGTATACATAAATAATGTATGGAAACATAGCATAACAGATAAAGATCAACAGAATAGCACACAAACCCAGCTTTGCAGGTATAAATCAATTGGAAATCGCATATAAACCATATAAACTCAGCATTAAAGTTAAAAAAAAAAAAAAAACTAAATTACAGGCATTGATCACAGGTTGCACACTCCAAATTCCAGCCCTGGCGTCCACATTGCCCACAGAGAACCTGACCAGCACCCAAATTACACACATAGATTACAGCCCAGCCTGAGCCAACTTTGTCCCCAAACAGCCCTGCGTAAGACCTCTTTGTCCCATAAACACCCTACTTGTGCCATCTTTGCCTTTCCCCAAATCACTTAAACATCCATGATACACACAAAAACTTATAGTCACTCACTCATTCTTTCATTTACACAATCATTCATTCACACAAATCATTTGCACATATTCATTAATGCATTCACACAAATCATTCATGCAAATCATCCACACATTAATTAATTCTTACTAATTCGCACAATTCATCCACACATTAATTCATTCATTCTCACTCTTTTTTTATTTCAATATTCTTATTCCCCCTTCTCACTATCTCCCCCTCTCCCCCCTTCTCACTGTGTACCCCATCTCCCTCTTCTCACAAATCTACCCCCTCGTCCCCCCATTTGTAGTACTTACCCTTGCTGAAGTCCTGTGGTGGGGGCGCAAGGCCCTTCTCTTGCTGCTCTGCCGTGGCTTCACTGCTGAGCGCCGGGATTTGACGTCATATTCCGGGGCTCGGCATGAAGCGCTGGCACCAAGACAGAGGCCTCGGGCTCCCACCACTGCAGTCAGGGCAGCGCTGAGGCGGGTGGTGGCAGGGAGCGGAGGAGACAGAGGGGCGCTGAGCGGTAGATGAAAACTTTTTCATGAGTGACCGCTCATGATTGTATAGTGTGATGAGACCCAATATTTATGCCTTAGATTTCTTCTAATCAGATTTGTTCTTAGATTTTAAGCATATGAACTTTAGAATTAATGTTTTTAATGATTGTGTTGTCATACCGTTTCTTTTAGACCCTAGTAACATGTTGTGGAGTGTGTTTGTTGCAGATTAGGATTCACTCTTAACATCTATAAAATCATAAACCGTGTGACAAATGAATTTCAAGTAGTAAAAAGATTAATTAGCTCCCAACGGTCTTCTGTGTGTTTTTATTGTCGGTAGATTCTCCATTGGGAAGTAACTATCACAAGAGTTTACATATACTTGGGTTATGAGATCTGCAGATCACTGATTTTGTTTAAGTACAACTCCCATAATCCTCAGCTTATGTGCTTTGGAAAAAGCATGATAGTTGTCGACATAATGTAATGGATATAGTAACAGAATCTATACTGGTACTGTTATGGACCAGTAAGTCTGTACTTATTGCAGTAATATGTGTCAAAAAAACATATGGGCCCTTAATTTGTTATCCTGCCTTGGCCCCTGTGGAACCTGGTTATAGTCCATGCAGGGAAGGAGAGACACCGATTTTTACAGGCATGAAAAAAGGTATGTTTCTGGTTTTAAAAGCTGCCTATTAAATTATTCAGTGGAACGGAAAGTATTCCAGATGGGGGTGGTAAAAGTAGACTGAATGGACAAGTAATCTATGATTATAGCTCTCCTTTGCTTATACAGGTAGGAAGCTAATGGTGGTGGTGCTCCTTTCTAGCCCAATAATCTAGGCAACCACCTTGTTTGCCAATATGGTGGAGCTGGTCCACATGGCAGGCACAAGTAATTGGCCTTTTGTCACTTGTGATGCACCTAAAAAAAACTCTAGACACTTGCTAAGCCTGTTTTATGGAAATCAACCCTGCTTGTTACATTTTTAAAGTGTATTTTAGAGTAACAGAGATGAGTTTATTAAGGGGACAATCTTTCTATGTTCTCCTATGATTACCTCATGGAACCAGTCACTTTAAATTCAGTGTTAAATCAAATCCTTGTGTGTTTTATAGTTTATGCACATTTTCTTGCTGCAAAATGTTCCATTCTCATAAAAAATTAAAATGTTACTTTAAGATGCCAAATGCCTTGGCGACTGCTTTGGAACCCTACCATTCCTTATATCACTTTCCGCCCACATGTTTTACACTAAGAGGTCCTAAGCCTGTTTAGTCCAACAGTATATTTCATTTTTATGCGTCACAAGGGTTTTTGAAAATGTGTTTTCTTCTCCTTTAAAAATCAATGAATTCTTGCATGTTAAACTTCTAAAAAGCGACTAGTCAGCTGCAATGGGGGTTCTTTAAAAATGCAAAGGAAAAACATATGCAGGTTCTGCTGTCAATCAAAAAGCTAAGAATCAGCAGCTTTTATGCGCAGTGCACATCTTGGCATGTTTTATTATCAAGTCATACAAATATACTACTGGCAATACAAGCGTTAAAGCATATTTAAGCATGGGGTTTTAATGCACCATACATTGTCAATGAATATTACTGTTCTACAATACACATATACATTATCTCTGTATCTGCTTGATTATATTGTAACATCTGCTTAGTAGTGTAAGCCTCTTTATGTTCTTCTTCTGTTGCGATAAGTTCTGTATTTTTTTTAAAAGGCAACAATAGAAAATGTATATGACTGTTCTATGTAAAAGACAACGAAGTCCTTCTATTTCTTCACTGAAAAATATTAAAATGAACAAGAGCTGTTTTTGTCAGGCTGGGAATAGTCATTCTCTTTATCATTGTACCAGTTGTGCATTGCGGTACCTCTTGGATCAGCAGTATTTTTCCATTGTTCACTTCCTCCCCTGGGAAATAACACACACATATACAGTATATATGTATGTCTATGTCTATATATATATATATATACACTGTGTGTGTGTATATATATATATATATATATACTGCCAGTCATCAGATACCCTGCCACCTTAGTGAGCTGGCCAATGAAAGACAATGTATGGAAGTTTGTACGCCAAGTCCTACGCCCAGAGACTGTACACCAGTGGGAAGGCACACGGGATCTGTTAAGTGTCAAAGCCACTGTCGTGGATGAAACCAAGAGCATCTGGGAGTAAATCAGTAAGGTGGCACTCAAAGGTGAGCTGCTGAGAGAATGCCTGAGCCAGCACCAGATATGCAAGGAAGATCAAGTGGAGGAAGTACCATGGCAAGCCAAGACCCTGCATGGGATGTACCATCGACAAATAGCTGAGGTGTCCGACATTCGAAAATCCTACCAAAGGCTGGACAGGGCTGGACTCAAAGACAGGCACTGATAATGGCAGCACAAGAGCAGCCACTAAGCACCAGATCCATAAAGGCAGACATCTAAAGCACCAGGCAGGACCCAATGTGTAGACTACGTACAGAGGCTTCTGAGACAGTCCAACACATAGTGGTGGAGTGTAAGATGCTCACAGAGTACACTGAATGGCACAACCAAGTAGCTGGCATTGTGTACAGGAACATCTGCACAGAGTATGGGCTAAACCCTCCCAAGTCCAAATGGAAGATTCCACGGAAGGTTGTGTAGAATAGCAGGGCTAAACTAGTATGAGAAGCTAGAGATGTACCAGGGTCTGAGAGAAGAACTAGAGAAGATGTGGAGAGTTGTCCCAGTGGTCATAGGAGCACTCAGGGCTGTGACTCCTAGGCTGGGAGAGTGGCTCCAACAGATTCCAGGAACAACATCAGAACACTTTGCCCAGAAGAGTACAGCGCTAGGACAGCTAAGATACTGTGCAGAACCCTCCAACTCCCAGGCCTCTGGTAGAGGGCACAAGGTTTAGGAAGACACAGACCACCTATAAGGTTGAGAAGGAGATTATACTATATGGACAAAAGTATTGGGACACCTGACCATTACACAAACAGGTACTTTTATGACATTGCATTACATTAATATATATCTGGTGCCCCCTTTGAAGCTATAACAGCTTGCACTCTTCAGGGAAGGCTTTCCACAAGATTTTGGAGTGTTTCTGTGGGAGTTTTTGCCCATTCATCCAGAAGAGCATTTTAAAGGTCAGGCACTGATATTGGACGAGAAGGCCAGGCTCACAATCTCCATTCCAGTTAATCCCAAAGACATCCAACCATGTCTTTATGGATCTTGCTTTATGGACTGGGGCACAGTCAGGCTGGAATAGAAAGGGGCCCTTCCCAAACTGTTCCTACAAAGTTGGAAGCATAGCATTGTTCAAAATGTGTTGCTATGTCCCTTTCAGCATTCCAAGAAATTATGGACAGTACCATGTTTCCAACATTGTGGGAACAATTTGGGGAAGGCCCTTCATGCAGATTCTACATAGCAAATCATCAGTTGTGTTAACCAAACAACTCTAATATCAGCACTCATGGAAACCATGGCTTGAAGTATGATTATGATTTAAAGATACAGTTAATTGAGTCACCTGCTTTCAAGTAGGAATATCAACAATGACGTGCTGGTTGCCAAAGCACTAATCGGGAGGCTCAGGAATCAGATTTTCATAGAATATAAACGAGTCTGCCCCAGACTGTGTGACTCTGAGATTTTGTCACACTGAGATTGGAACAAAAACCTGGAGACTTGGGGACAAACCTGAGATTTGCGAAGTAGGCTAATAATGCATCCAAACGTCAAGAATAGCAATAAAACAGTGCACACTTGCTCACTGAGAAAAAGTTTGCTGCAAACATCTGGCCTAGGGGCGATGACCTAACAGAAGAAAGGCCATCACTTTGCTTTGAGCTTCATAATTTGTGATCTGTAAAGATAAAAGACTTCCAAAGCCCATAGGGCATAGTCTAGTTAATCTAAATTCCACACTCTGCCATCTATACAAGTCTGGATGCCATCCCAAGCGATTGCCTCTGGATTTTTTTTTAATATGTCATTGCCTTGCAACTTTTCTGTAATCCTGTCAGGGATAGCACACATATAAAAAAGAAATTAATTTAAGGAGAAGAATGATTGGATCTTTCAAGCTCCACATCTTTAATATCATTCTATCAATGTCCTTTTTATTACTCCTTTACCTCAAGGAAAAAACAAGCTTCATCTGATATCATTCAGGTTCAGTGACTTACGAGATGACCTTTTTTCCTAGATTTATTGGGTTAGTCTAATAATGTTCAGAACTTGGAACTCTAGCAGTATTTCTACTACAGCTATGTTGTGCTTGTATAGAGTGATGGAGATTATAGTACTGTACATATATCACTTTTTTGATAACATGCTCCTACAGAAGTAAAAATCATTGATTACCCCTCACTCAATTTCTATTGTTTAATTTATTTTCAGTATTTATTTTGTAATACATGCCTACTAACTGTCACGTGTTTAAATTTAAATAGCCTAATTAATAACAACTGATATTTTTAACAATAAAAGTGTACTATTTTAGTAATACGTTGTGTTCTTTACAATGCGTAGAAACAAATAATTGTACTTAAATTAAAGCACATGTACATACATATGTGTGATTTATGAATTATTCCATCAGTTCCAATAAAACAATTTTCCTCTCATCCTTCTCTAGCCACAGATCTAGTATATATATATTATATGGAAAGATCAAAATCTTTTCTTTTTTTTTTTGTTTTTCAGGAATCTTGGGAAATCAGGACTTCGAGTATCATGTATGGGGCTTGGTAAGTATAGAAATCATATGTTTAGAAGCAGGTTGTGCAGTTTAAATAGTTGATAGAAAAATGAAGTTTCAGTGATGAGCATCAGGAGTACAGTTAAATTATAATTGATTTTTAACAAATTAGCCCTTCTTTCCACATTTCGTTTTCTGTACTTACTTCAGTACCGATGTATCAATTAACTTTACTCAGCAAGGCTTCGCTCAAATGATGCGTTCAATAGATTAATTATCATTGATTTTTCTTTTTTTCTTTACCACCAGCCAACACGTATAATATATTCTAACAATTTATTTTTTGCAGTCTCAGTAATGTTGATTCTAAATGCAAGATTTGTTTCTATATTAATATTAATAATAATAATCATCATCACTGTTTAGATTTGAGACCTGATGTGTTATACATTGGTGCTTCAAAGTAACATTGCGCACATGGACCCTTTTTTATATATATTAAGCTAATTAATTATTTCAGAGGGAAGAATGTGGTTAATTAAGGGTAAATACTGTGGAACCTGTTTAGTTTAAATGCAACCTTTTAATCTATGTTAAATTGAATACCTCAATCAGGCACATTTCTGTCTGATTTCAGCCGACATAACTAATTAAGCAAATAAATTGTCTTGTTCTATTGGCTTAACTCTTCTATTTCATGTATTTTTCCTTTTTATTTTATGTAGTTCAATAATGTTAGCAACATTGATTGTCTCCATCGACACGTGGAATTTAATATGAACGTTAGAGCTTTTAATGAATTAGTACACGCAAACCGAAAACGCTGATTACTAATGTGTACGCATACAAATATATTTACTATTAATTTCAATTTAATCTGATAACTCTAGCCATTGTAGAGCATAATTAATGTCCATTTAGTATAGGATGTTTAATCATTTGTGTGTTCACCACAAAGCTTACGAAGTTCAGCGTGTGAGACTACTAATTAATCCTTTGAAGAAAGCACAGTATTCAGTCACAGATCATCAAGAGAGATACATATTCTTGTCTGTAGATCAATGAGACAAGACAAATGTGCACAGGGGGTGTTAGGAGCTAAGACTTTAGCTGTTGGATATTTCTTTATATCCCATGAGTATACATCAGTCACACATCTAAAATTAAACATGTACAGTATATATACAAATAAAAGCTAATAGAAAATTTGATTAATGAGACACAAAAAAAACCCAGGTAAACTTAATGTGTGAAATAAAAGGCATACATTAGAACAGAAGTAAGACACGAATGACATATTATTCAAAAATATAGATGCCAAGTAGACTTGGGCACCAGGGGGCTCTTCGTGTTCGTCTTCGTGCTCGTCTTCGGGGAAAAAAAAATCTTCGTATTCCGCGAATATTCGCCCGTTCCTGTCTTCTCTTCGGGCGAATATTCGCGGACATTCTTCGTGCTCGTTTAATCTTCGTTTTCCTCCTGGTTGCCTAGCAGGGGTTAATACGGGGTTAATAACACATCACAGCAGCAGCAGCTGCCGTGAAGGTACGTGTGTGCAGCTCTATTGGTCGTTTCGGCAGGGGGCTGGTCTGGCATCAACGAGTGAATTGCAGAACTGCAGAATGCACTTCATTCGTTGATGGCAGGCGAGCCCCCTGCCGAAACGACCAATAGAGTTGCACACACATACCGAGGTGTACTGTCCATAGATGTTTAATAAAAGAATAGGGAATATTTTACATTTTTAAATTGATTTTGGACCACTTTACATGCCTAACATTTGCTACCTATTTACAATGGCATACTTTGCAACAACCCAACTTACTTATTGGACAGGACTGGAAAATAGCAGGACTGTCCACCAAAATCTTGGGTGTGTTGGCAGGTATGCTGATGGAAAAATGTTGGACAAGAACTAAAAAATAGCTTAGGGTTAATGTACGGTTATGTTTAAGATTAGTAGCAGTGCACTGGTTTGGTTAAAGATGGATTATGTCTAAATAATAATAATTTAATTTTAATGTTTTTTTTTTAAAAAAAAATAGGGGTTTATTTAAATGTATTTTAAAGTTAGATTTATTATTTAGTACTTGATTATATTTATTAAATGTTTATAGTAGCGTTACCTACCAAGCTATAACTACCTATGTGTATTTGCATTTTGCATACCTAGTTTAGCTAAATTAGATGGGACAGGACTGGAAAAAAGCAGGACTGTCCCTGAAAAAGTTGGGTCTGTTGGCAGGTATGTGGATGGAAAAATGTTATAGGGTGAAGTGTGAGTTATAGTGTTAATGTAATGCTATTAGTGAGTGAAGGCCAGGGCAAATAACAAGGAAAACGTCCTTGTGTTTTGTGCATTGTAAGTGTGTGTGTATGTGTGTTATGTGTGATGTCACTGTGTGTTATATGTGTTATATGTGTTATTGTGTGTGTTATGTTTGGTTGGTTGTGTATCAGAAGGAAAATAATGAAATGGAAAAGGAAATGGGAAAGGCAAATGAGTGGGCAATTGGCGACCCGCTCACCTGTTTCACCCCAGGGCAAAGCACCCAAACACTGTCAGTCTTAGACGTTTGGCAGCAGACTTCCAGAGCTCAGACACAAGGCCCTAGCGTAAGCTGGCCACTCCGGCGGAGGTAGCAGGCGTTGCCACACCGCAAACAGAGGCAGCCAGGGGGGAGAAACTGCCCTTACCATTAGGGACATTTTGGGCATGACTCTAGCCAGGAAGCGAACTGGCAGAGAAGAGATGCTGGCACCACCACCAGCAGCAGCATTGAAAAGGCGAATGAGTGGGCAATTGGCGACCCACTCACCTGTTTCACCCCAGGGCAAAGCACCCAAACACTGTCAGTCTTAGACGTTTGGCAGCAGACTTCCAGAGCTCAGACACAAGGCCCTAGCGTAAGCTGGCCACTCCGGCGGAGGTAGCAGGCGTTGCCACACCGCAGACAGAGGCAGCCAGGGGGGAGAAACTGCCCTTACCATTAGGGACATTTGATTCATGACACTAGCCAGGAAGCGAACTGGCATCGAAGAGACACTGGCACCACCAGCAGCAGCAGCAGCAGCAGAATTGGGAAAGGCGAATGAGTGGGCAATTGGCGACCCACTCACCTGTTTCACCCCAGGGCAAAGCACCCAAACACTGTCAGTCTTAAACGTTTGGCAGCAGACTTCCAGAGCTCAGACACAAGGCCCTAGCGTAAGCTGGCCACTCCGGCGGAGGTAGCAGGCGTTGCCACACCGCAGACAGAGGCAGCCAGGGGGGAGAAACTGCCCTTACCATTAGGGACATTTGATTCATGACACTAGCCAGGAAGCGAACTGGCAGAGAAGAGACACTGGCACCACCACCAGCAGCAGAATTGGGAAAGGCGAATGAGTGGGCAATTGGCGACCCACTCACCTGTTTCACCCCAGGGCAAAGCACCCAAACACTGTCAGTCTTAGACGTTTGGCAGCAGACTTCCAGAGCTCAGACACAAGGCCCTAGCGTAAGCTGGCCACTCCGGCGGAGGTAGCAGGCGTTGCCACACCGCAGACAGAGGCAGCCAGGGGGGAGAAACTGCCCTTACAATTAGGGACATTTTGGGCATGACTCTAGCCAGGAAGCGAACTGGCAGAGAAGAGATGCTGGCACCACCACCACCACCACCACCACCACCAGCAGCATTGAAAAATTGGAAAGGCGAATGAGTGGGCAATTGGCGACCCACTCACCTGTTTCACCCCAGGGCAAAGCACCCAAACACTGTCAGTCTTAGACGTTTGGCAGCAGACTTCCAGAGCTCAGACACTAGGCCCTAGCGTAAGCTGGCCACTCCGGCGGAGGTAGCAGGCGTTGCCACACCGCAGACAGAGGCAGCCAGGGGGGAGAAACTGCCCTTACCATTAGGGACATTTGATTCATGACACTAGCCAGGAAGCGAACTGGCATCGAAGAGACACTGGCACCACCAGCAGCAGCAGCAGCAGCAGAATTGGGAAAGGCGAATGAGTGGGCAATTGGCGACCCACTCACCTGTTTCACCCCAGGGCAAAGCACCCAAACACTGTCAGTCTTAGACGTTTGGCAGCAGACTTCCAGAGCTCAGACACTAGGCCCTAGCGTAAGCTGGCCACTCCGGCGGAGGTAGCAGGCGTTGCCACACCGCAGACAGAGGCAGCCAGGGGGGAGAAACTGCCCTTACCATTAGGGACATTTGATTCATGACACTAGCCAGGAAGCGAACTGGCATCGAAGAGACACTGGCACCACCAGCAGCAGCAGCAGCAGCAGAATTGGGAAAGGCGAATGAGTGGGCAATTGGCGACCCACTCACCTGTTTCACCCCAGGGCAAAGCACCCAAACACTGTCAGTCTTAGACGTTTGGCAGCAGACTTCCAGAGCTCAGACACAAGGCCCTAGCGTAAGCTGGCCACTCCGGCGGAGGTAGCAGGCGTTGCCACACCGCAAACAGACGCAGCCAGAGGGGAGAAACTGCCCTTACCACTAGGGACATTTTGGGCATGACTCTAGCCAGGAAGCGAACTGGCAGAGAAGAGATGCTGGCACCACCACCACCACCAGCAGCAGCATTGAAAAATGGGAAAGGCGAATGAGTGGGCAATTGGCGACCCACTCACCTGTTTCACCCCAGGGCAAAGCACCCAAACACTGTCAGTCTTAGACGTTTGGCAGCAGACTTCCAGAGCTCAGACACAAGGCCCTAGCGTAAGCTGGCCACTCCGGCGGAGGTAGCAGGCGTTGCCACACCGCAGACAGAGGCAGCCAGGGGGGAGAAACTGCCCTTACAATTAGGGACATTTTGGGCATGACTCTAGCCAGGAAGCGAACTGGCAGAGAAGAGATGCTGGCACCACCACCAGCAGCAGCATTGAAAAGGCGAATGAGTGGGCAATTGGCGACCCACTCACCTGTTTCACCCCAGGGCAAAGCATCCAAACACTGTCAGTCCTTGGCGTTTGGGAGCGGACTTCCAGAGCTCAGACACAAGGCCCTAGCGTAAGCTGGCTACATTGGCGGAGGTAGCAGGCGTTGCCACACCGCAGCAAGTGCAACCAGGGGGGAGAAACTGCCCTCACCATCAGGGACATTCGAGGCATGACACTAGCCAGGAAGCGAACTGGCATTGAAGAGAGACACTGGCACCACCACCAGCAGCAGCAGAATTGGGAAAGGCAAATGAGTGGGCAATTGACGACCCGCTCACCTGTTTCACCCCAGGGCAAAGCATCCAAACACTGTCAGTCCTTGGCGTTTGGGAGCGGACTTCCAGAGCTCAGACACAAGGCCCTAGCGTAAGCTGGCTACATTGGCGGAGGTAGCAGGCGTTGCCACACCGCAGCAAGTGCAACCAGGGGGGAGAAACTGCCCTTACCATAAGGGACAATTAAGGCATGACACTAGCCAGGAAGCGAACTGGCAGAGAAGAGATGCTGGCACCACCAGCAGCAGCAGCAGCAGCAGCAGCAGCAGCAGCATTGGAAAAGGCAAATGAGTGGGCAATTGACGACCCGCTCACCTGTTTCACCCCAGGGCAAAGCATCCAAACACTGTCAGTCCTTGGCGTTTGGGAGCGGACTTCCAGAGCTCAGACACAAGGCCCTAGCGTAAGCTGGCTACATTGGCGGAGGTAGCAGGCGTTGCCACACCGCAGCAAGTGCAACCAGGGGGGAGAAACTGCCCTTACCATAAGGGACAATTAAGGCATGACACTAGCCAGGAAGCGAACTGGCAGAGAAGAGATGCTGGCACCACCAGCAGCAGCAGCAGCAGCAGCAGCAGCAGCAGCATTGGAAAAGGCAAATGAGTGGGCAATTGACGACCCGCTCACCTGTTTCACCCCAGGGCAAAGCATCCAAACACTGTCAGTCCTTGGCGTTTGGGAGCGGACTTCCAGAGCTCAGACACAAGGCCCTAGCGTAAGCTGGCTACATTGGCGGAGGTAGCAGGCGTTGCCACACCGCAGCAAGTGCAACCAGGGGGGAGAAACTACCCTCACCATCAGGGACATTCGAGGCATGACACTAGCCAGGAAGCGAACTGGCATTGAAGAGAGACACTGGCACCACCACCAGCAGCAGCAGAATTGGGAAAGGCGAATGAGTGGGCAATTGACGACCCGCTCACCTGTTTCACCCCAGGGCAAAGCATCCAAAAACTGTCAGTCCTTGGCGTTTGGGAGCGGACTTCCAGAACTCAGACACAAGGCCCTAGCGTAAGCTGGCTACACCGGCGGAGGTAGCAGGCGTTGCCACACCGCAGCAAGTGCAACCAGGGGGGAGAAACTACCCTCACCATCAGGGACATTCGAGGCATGACACTAGCCAGGAAGCGAACTGGCATTGAAGAGAGACACTGGCACCACCACCAGCAGCAGCAGAATTGGGAAAGGCGAATGAGTGGGCAATTGACGACCCGCTCACCTGTTTCACCCCAGGGCAAAGCATCCAAAAACTGTCAGTCCTTGGCGTTTGGGAGCGGACTTCCAGAACTCAGACACAAGGCCCTAGCGTAAGCTGGCTACACCGGCGGAGGTAGCAGGCGTTGCCACACCGCAGCAAGTGCAACCAGGGGGGAGAAACTACCCTCACCATCAGGGACATTCGAGGCATGACACTAGCCAGGAAGCGAACTGGCATTGAAGAGAGACACTGGCACCACCACCAGCAGCAGCAGAATTGGGAAAGGCGAATGAGTGGGCAATTGACGACCCGCTCACCTGTTTCACCCCAGGGCAAAGCATCCAAAAACTGTCAGTCCTTGGCGTTTGGGAGCGGACTTCCAGAACTCAGACACAAGGCCCTAGCGTAAGCTGGCTACACCGGCGGAGGTAGCAGGCGTTGCCACACCGCAGCAAGTGCAACCAGGGGGGAGAAACTACCCTCACCATCAGGGACATTCGAGGCATGACACTAGCCAGGAAGCGAACTGGCATTGAAGAGAGACACTGGCACCACCACCAGCAGCAGCAGAATTGGGAAAGGCGAATGAGTGGGCAATTGACGACCCGCTCACCTGTTTCACCCCAGGGCAAAGCATCCAAAAACTGTCAGTCCTTGGCGTTTGGGAGCGGACTTCCAGAGCTCAGACACAAGGCCCTAGCGTAAGCTGGCTACACCGGCGGAGGTAGCAGGCGTTGCCACACCACAGCAAGTGCAACCAGGGGGGAGAAACTACCCTTACCATCAGGGACATTCGAGGCATGACACTAGCCAGGAAGCGAACTGGCATTGAAGAGAGACACTGGCACCACCACCAGCAGCAGCAGAATTGGGAAAGGCAAATGAGTGGGCAATTGACGACCCGCTCACCTGTTTCACCCCAGGGCAAAGCATCCAAGCACTGTCAGTCCTTGGCGTTTGGGAGCAGACCTACAGAACTCAGACACAAGGCCCTAGCGTAAGCTGGCTACACCGGCGGAGGTAGCAGGCGTTGCCACACCGCAGCAAGTGCAACCAGGGGGGAGAAACTACCCTTACCATCAGGGACATTCGAGGCATGACACTAGCCAGGAAGCGAACTGGCATTGAAGAGAGACACTGGCACCACCACCAGCAGCAGCAGAATTGGGAAAGGCGAATGAGTGGGCAATTGACGACCCGCTCACCTGTTTCACCCCAGGGCAAAGCATCCAAGCACTGTCAGTCCTTGGCGTTTGGGAGCAGACCTACAGAACTCAGACACAAGGCCCTAGCATAAGCTAGCTACACCGGCGGAGGTAGCAGGCGTTGCCACACCGCAGCAAGTGCAACCAGGGGGGAGAAACTACCCTTTCCATTAGGGACATCTGAGGCATGATTTCAGCCAGGAAGCGAACTGGCAAAAGATACTGGCACCACCACCAGCAGCAGCGTTGGAAACGGAAAAAGGTGAATGAGTGGGCAATTGACGACCCACTCACCTGTTTCACCCCAGGGCAAAGCATCCAAAGACTGTCAGTCCTAGGCGTTTGGGAGCGGACTTACAGAGCTCAGACACTAGGCCCTAGCGTAAATTGGCTACACCAGCGGAGGTAGCAGGCATTGCCACACCGCAGCAAGTGCAACCAGGGGGAGAAACTACCTTAAACATTAGAGAGAAAAAATTTAACTTTCCAAGCTAAGAGCTGGGTAACCCAATTTGGGCAGATTGAATTTAAGAAAGGCAATCTGCTCCATCAGATGAGGTGCCATGCGTGAGCGCTGTGGACTCAGTATGTTTCCAGTCATAGAAAACACGCGCTCACTTTGAACAGTGGTTGGCGGACATGATAGAAGCTGCTGCGCAACCCATGAGAGTGCAGGCCACACACTCTTCTTTTCATCCCAGTAGCTAAGAGGATCAACATTAGGAGCAGAAGGAACTTCACAGAGGTAAAGTTTGACCATTTCAGCAGCACTACTCTCCTTTCTGCTGCTAGCTCTGTCAGATGGTCCAACTATACTGCCAAGTGCCTCTTCCCAAAACGCAGCTGCTCCACTCAGCTGTGTTGTGCTGCTTGTGGCACTGCTGCTGATGCTGCTGCTAGGGGTAGCAGACCACATCATCTCTTCCTCCTCCTGCACCTCACCCTCCTCGGACAGCATTCCCATTTTACGCTGCCAGTCACGCACCTTGTTGACCAATTGCTCCCGGTAGCTACTGAGAACATTGAATTTCAAAGCTAGCTTTCCCTTAATTCTTGGATCACAAAGGCACGCTAGCATCATTTCGGGACTCTCTTCCATTCGCTTGCGAAGGTGTACTTTTAGCAGATCCTTCAGCTTCCTGACTATGGCTGCTACGTCAGGATGTAGAGTGCCACCTTGAACAGCCTCACGGTTTCCAAGGAACACATCCATCTTGCTGCCTAGATGGGAGAACACTGGGATTACCTGGGCCAGACTGGCAGTGTTTGAGCTTAAATTTTCTGTGGCATCCCTGAATGGTTTAAGGACTGCCACTAGCTGGGCGATCACTGTCCAATCCTCCCTATTCAATGGAGAGGTAATCCCTATATTGTGCTCTGAGGCAAGATTATGGATTGCCCTCTGCTGCTCCAAAATCCTCTCTAGCATGTCTAACGTGGAGTTCCACCGTGTACTGACATCCTGACGTAGGCAGTGTACGGGAAGACCTGACCTCTCTTGCTCTTCCCTCAAAAGTTGGCTAGCCTTAACACTATGGTGAAAGTGCCCAGCGATCTTTCTGCAGCGGGACAGAACTACTGCTGCCACATTAGTTCCTTCTGACATTGCTGCCTTCACTACAAGATGGATGATGTGGGCTGCACAGCGCACACCAACAATATGACCATCTCGCAGCGCTTTCACCATATTGGCACCTCCGTCAGTTACCACAAAACCAACTTCAACATTGGTGCCCGCCTCTGCTCCCACCCAAAGGCTAAACATTTTCCTAATCGCATGCAGAATATTTTGGGAAGTGTGCTTTTCATCCATCACTTCTGCATGGAGAAGGAATGATCGGTAGCCTGCTGCAGCAACTTCCTTAGACACACCGGGCTGCCACCAGTGTGCTGTCAAAGAAAGAAAGGCATGCTGGGCGCTAGGTGCACTCCACAAATCTGTAGTGAAATGAACACACTGACCAGCAGCCTTGGAAAGCTCCTCTTTCACTGCTGCAACACAGGACCGATACAGCGAGGGGACAATGTTCCTGCTGAAAGTGGAACGTGACGGAACTGTGTATTGTGGAGCCACAGCCGCCATCAATTGTTTGAAAGGCTCCCCTTCAATCATGGAGAAGGATGCCCCTCCAACAGCAATGAACTGACCAATAAGTCGCGTTACTTTATTGGCCTGCTGTTTGGGCATCGTTCTCTTGGAGTGGAATGCCCCAAATTCTTCCAGGGTGGGCTGGGCATGCAGTGCTCCAACCTGCCTTGGTCTCTGGCTGCCAGCACTAGTTGCTGCTGCTGCTGCTGCTGCTGCTATTGGCTCAGAAGAAGAAGCTGTTGGGGTTTTTCCACGGCCACCAGCTATGCTGCCTGCACTAAGTTTTACCTCTGCATCTTTCCCCAATAGCACAGCGTTGTGTTGAGTGCTGAGGTGATGCTTCATGCTAGCACTGGTAAAATGGCCAGACACTTTCCCTCTGCTTATTAGCTTCCCACAATGTTTGCACTTTCCATAGCGCCCTTCTTCAACATTTTCAAAGTGCTCCCAAATTGGGGCGCGCATAGCCTTGGAGTGTGCCTTGGGTGCTGCTCTTACTGCTCGGGGTGGATGAACAGAGGCAGAACTAGTGGTGGTGGGACTGGTGGTAACAGTACTGGCCATAGTGGGACTGCTAATTGCTTTAGATTTGCTAGGTTTTGCTGCTGCTGCTGGTGGTGGTGATGGTGATGATCGTAGCGGAGAAGGTGGAGGCTCAGGGGAAAATTGTGCACTAGTCATTTGGACACTGCTCCCTGAGGAATCTGATTCCTGACCACTCATCTCCTCTACTTCCTCTGGCTCATAGTCTAGCTCTTCATTAGCCAGATCGAATGGAATTCCTGCTAGGCTGGAGCTAAGACTGATATCGTCGTGAGACTCGTGACTAGTAGTAGTGCGAGCAGGAAGAATAGACTCTGCACTTGGCCTCTCAGTCTCAGGCTCCTCTGCTACCTCGCTAGGTGGAGTTCCACTATGTGTAGCCCTCTCTCTAACTGTCTTTACAAAAATTTTGTAAGGACTTGGTGGCTTGCTAGAGGTACTAGGAGGACATGGCGTGGCGGTACCAGTGGGAACAGTAGGTGCAGCACTAGTGGTGGTAGAGGCGGTAGAGGTGGGGGTGGTGGTGGTGGTTTTCCCTACAAAGGAATGAGATCGCTTTGGTTTGGGACCCCTCTGAGTCTTGCTGCTAATTTGGCTCTGCTTGGTACCTTGCATGCTGCTGGTGGATGGGGAAGATGCTGCTTGGGGCAAAAGGCACTTCTTTTTAGTCACTGGGCTGGTACTACTTGTGCTACCCTTTAACTTTGAACGTGCTTCTGGTGCTTTAGGCTTTCCGTAAAAAACCATAGAGCTTGTGGGCCTAGCCGCACTACTACTGCCTGCTTTTGGTGCCTTTCCTTTACTTGATGATCCTTCAAGCAATGCTTCCCCAAATGATAAGCGAGAGCTTGGCCTACTTGGCCGACTAGACTGACGCAAAGGCTGCATCTTAGAACTGGTGGTGGTGCTGGTGGTGGTGCTGGTGGTGGTGGTGGTAGATGGAGCTTGTCCCTCCTTAGTCCCAAAAGGAGGATCCATTTCAAATTTTGTGTTGTGTGTGTAGTGTAGTGTAGTGTAGTGTAGTGTAGTGTTTAAAAAACTATAAAAAAAAAATAAAAAAATAAAAATAAAAAAAAGGAAAAACGAATTAAAGACAAAAAAATTAGAGGAAGTTCTCTTCAGTGCTACTGCTTAAAAAGTAAAACTATGCACTACTGCACTGTGCTGTGTGCAATCTGCCAAAATCCTAAAGTTATTTAAATTATTAACTCAAGATTAACTATTTAATAACTAGCAGTATTTTATTTTTAATTTGAATTTACACGGGCCTAAGAGCTTAGCCTACTACTATGCTAGCCTAAAGCTATATTTCCTTACTATAAGTCTACCTCTAGGCAGACGCTCTCAAACCCACTAAGCTAAAGTGAGGTTAAATCAGATTCAGTATATGATTTATTAATTAATATTAAGTTATATAATATTAATAGATTAGAACTAATTTACTTATATATTATGTATTATAGATAGAAGAATATAGATTATGAATTAGAATTTAGAATTAGAATTACTTATATTATAGATTATGAATTAGAATATTATTATTTATAATATATTATAGATTAAGATTAAAGAAGATTAGAATTATTTTAGTACTACAGCTAGTAGCTTGAAGCTTTGCTTAGTACAGCTCGTCACAGTCAATTTTTCTTGAAAAGAATTAGAAATAAAATAAAATGTCACAGCAAAACAGTTATCTTCACTGCTTGCTGCACTCACTAGCCCAACAAGTTCACTTCACTGATGGACTGAGGTGAGCAAAACACTAAGGGTACTTTTAATAAAATTGAAATAAAATGTAAAATAAATGAGAAAATCTTTGCAAAACAGTTAACGTCACTGCTTGCTGATCAAAAAAAAACACAGCACTTATGCGGCTGCACTCACTAGCCCAACAAGTTCACTTCACTGATGGACTGAGGTGAGCAAAACAAATGAAATAAAATGAAAGATTAATTAAGAAAAATTGACTTGGTCTCTTACTGTTGCTAAAACAAAGCACAAACTATAGAGCTGCAGCACCAGTACTAATAAGATTAGCTGAACTATACGCTAGTAGTAATTAATTAATATTATTACTTTTATTTATAGCTAATTTAATTAACTATTAAGATAAGAAAGAATTAGAGAATTATTGATATTACTGATTTTAGATTAGACACTAGTAGATGTTCTGAATGTCTACAGTACACTCTACACTAGTATACTATTACTAACTATAACTGACAAATATATATATTTTATAATGAATTCAATTATTAATTATATTAATTAATATTACTGATTTTAAATTAGACACTAGTAGATGAATGTCTACAGTACACTCTACACTAGTATACTATAGTATATATATATATATGACTGACAAATATATATATATATATATTATAATGAACTATTAAATTATAGATTCTATTAAATTGTAATTTATAAATTCTATTTAATTTATTTAAGCAGGACAGGCAATAGGCACTAGTGCCAGCCCAGGGCAAGGGCACCCCAGTGCCACTGAGGCACTGGGTGCACTGTCAACTCAACAGCACTTACACTAAAGTTGATGACAAATTAATTTTAAAAAAATTAAATTAATCAAATTATTATTATTAAATTAATTATATTAAGTAGCACTGAAGTGAGGATGAAGTACACTGTGAGAAAGGCTTACCAGTCTCACACAGAACAGAACAATCTCTCTCTGTAACGCTCGGATGCAGCACAGCAGTGTTGCCAAAGCAGTCACAGCGAAAAATGAATGGATCTCTCAGGCAAGCTCTGGTCTTATAAAGGCGCCTTCAGAATTCAAAAAACAGCAGCACAGGCATTGGACGAGACCCTTAGCGTTACGTCACAAGAGTGAGCTGATTGGACAGACGAGGATCAGCTCACTCCTGTTTGAAATTTTGGCGGTTGCGCGGCAAAAACGAAGACGATCACGAAGAATCTTCGATTCTTCGTGATTGTGAGTCTTCGTCTTCGCCTACGGTTTGCCGGCACTGTATTCTGTTCTACGTTCCTTCGGAACGAACAAAAAAACGGCCTCTTCGTGCTCGTTTTCATGTTCGCCCGAAGACGAATGCACAAGTCTAATGCCAAGTCAACGTCAATTGATTCCAAAGTAAAGGTGCTTATAGTGGTAAGTTGTAAAAGGCCATCTTCTTGTGTTTAGTATTGTGTAACGTTTGGATTTTCAAACATGGGAGACAGGTAGCTCAAACAATATACAAATATTTTGCTGCAAGAATAAAGTACACAAAAAAGCAAGAATTTAGAGCATACCCCCATATTGGGGATTCTGTCACACTACATGGCCATATATTGCTTAGCCAGTCACTACGTCAAAGTACTCCAAGTTTGGGGAGTCCTATCTAATTTCTCATGGCTATACTGCTGACCATGGTTATATTGCTTGTCCACAGAATTCTTGAGACTCCCGTTTTAGAATGCAGTGCAGTCCCACTGATTCAGCTCCTTTGTGGTGGGCTAACCAATATATGGCCATATAGTGTGATGGAATTGCCACCATGTATCCCTTAGGTGTTTAATGATAATCACTGGGCATGCGCTGAATTCTTGCTTTGTTTTGAGTCATGTAGCTGCCTGGGATTCCTGGACCAGAGGGTCACCAACAACAATCACAGAAAAGGTCCTCACTGTGCCTGACAGGGATGCAATGCAAGCCTCTACAATGCATGAGGGATCTACACAAGAGAACTATGCCTACATTGGCATTGAAAATGTATAAAAGGGACATAGTATGTGCATGTGTGAGTCGACAAAAGGGACTCCTTGTCTGTTGAGCTGTTTGGTCAAGGTTGGCTCTCATAGTTAATGTGGTTATTGGGCATAAAACCCTGCTTAGTATTTCATTATTTGAACTATATAATTCTGTATGAAAAACAGTTCACTTATAAACACAAGTAACAGACACAGGGTGCGAGTAGCTAGTTAGCTTGCTTGGGGTGCAAAAAACTCAAATAGAAATGTGCCAGACACATTGGTATAATGATAAAGAAACATCATATGTTTTACTTGCTTTTGAAAGAGGTCAAACTGTGGGTTCCTATATTATTATTGTTATTATTGTTATTAATGGATCTCCTGAATCCATCACTGTCCGAAAAGAGACAGGGTATATTCAGTCCACAAGCAATACAAGAAAGGTATTATTCACTAGATTGCAAGTTGAGGATTTGTCATGGTGGTTCCTGCCTTGAGTATTCAGTGAATACTATTCACTAATATCATTTACAATTCAACCATAAACCTGGTTGTATATAATATAAGGTTGTATAATAACAATCAATAATGCAGTCTAGGTATTAAAAACGGGAATTATTATCTATTGATTGAAATAATCCTACTATATTCCACAATACTGAATAAACCATTTGTGGATATTAAAAAGCTGCATTGAAATATGCATAGGAACAAGAAAACATTGTTAAAGTATGGATCTCAAATAATTGAATGTATTTTTCTTCACAAACCACAGGGATGTTAACCATTGTTTCTTCAGTATATTTTTAGCAGGATGTGGGAGTAGGATATGAATTATCTTCTCAACACATTATTCAGCATATTAATAGTGCATGGGTGACAGGCTGACTCTGTAACACTGTAATTTATCATTGCATCACTTAAATCACAAGGTTTTGTGCCTTCTGTGCTGCGCCATAAAATTGGTTGGTTGAGAAAATCATGGAGGGCGCTAAAAGCTTACTGTATATCAAAGAGAACTTATTCAGAGGTAGTTTATTCACCATACTCTGAGTTTCCAGGTGAGTTTCCGCTCACTGGAGTTATTATGCATTATGAGATGCTCTTTCTGTCATATTTCTTCCGCATTAAGGGCTGTATAAATTCATGACTTTCTAGACATCTTAGTGATTGAACAATACATTATACAGGGCCCGCTCAGATATTCTTACATTCCCTTGAGTCAGAACTTCATAATGAATAGTAAAGTTGTTGAGTTGAACCTGTAGCTGTCCTGCTTGACCAAGAGAAATGGAGAAGCTACTGGCGAGTGTCTACGGGCGAAACTTGGAAAGTTCGCAAGTATGGATATGATGTTATAGCCTGGCACTCAGCATGGTAGATGGTGGCCACAAAGGTAGGAGCAGCTGGGGTGCTGACCGGGTCAGACCTTGAGCTGTGCCCAGTCAGGATACGTCTCTGACCAGGACAGGAAGTTAAAGTAACACTGACAATCAGCTTTAACAGTGTGCTTAATAAAGTAGTAAGACACACAGATATTTTCCTCAGATGATTAGACATAAATTTAGCAACCTACTATGTGAGAATCCCTAATGCTTCGTGGTAGTGTTGGTCCAGATGTGTCTTCATCTAGTTGTTGGTGTTCTTGTGTTCCACATGCCTGTGTGAAATAAGCTGCAATGTGCTGGTGGGACACCTACACAGCCATTTGTAATACTGTGTAACACAAATCTTGACCTAGTGTATGTGCTGAGTTTTCTATAATAAGTCTAGAATTTTGTGAATAATTGCTTATTTATGTGCTTACCTGGTAACTTTCCAAAGTTGACTGCGTTGAGCTCCTCTGTCCTTTTTCTTGTAAGAGTTTGTGATAAGAAGGCAGGGTTAGCCACACATACTAACTCCTGGCATCACAAATTTTAGCAAAGCTAAATTCATTTATTAAATGTACCTCCAGCTTAGGCTTTTCGTTTGTCAGTTTCATTTGTATTTATCAATTTAATTATTTTAGAAATATAGAGTTTTTTCTGCAGAAGCCAACAGCTAAAGAGACACTTTATAGTCCCGTGTAGCCTCACCCACAAAAAATGCATTTTAAATTTATTTGTAAGTTGTAACGTACCTGGCTGCCGGTCCCTCCGGGTCCGCGGATCTTCAGCCGCCACGGAAGAGGGGGAGACCCCCCTTGCCGCAGCAACCTCAGCCGCCACGGAGGAGGGGGAGACCCCCCACCTTACCGCAACAGCCACAGCCGCCGAGGAGAAGGGGGAGACCCCCCGCCCTACCACAGCAGCTTCAACCGCCGCGGAGGAGAGGAAGACCCCCTCCTCCGCAAGACAGCTTCTGCCGCCGCGAGGACGGGGAAGACCCCGCAACTCCACACGGCAGCCGCCGCCTTCTGAAACCTGGTCTGGTCCTGCCGCGCGTACGCGCTCTTCCGCACGCCACCTAGTGGCGCCAGCCGGTACTACCGGTCCTTTTAGTAATTTGAGATCTCGCCAACCCCAAGATGGCCGCGGACCGGAAGTGACGTAACAGCATTTTGAATTTATGGCGGGAAAATGCTAATTGAAGTCTGCACTTCCTCTTTCTATTTAAGAGCCTCAGAAACCATTCACCTTGCCTTCTGATGGTTGTACCTATCTTGTATAGTGTCATCTCAGTACGCGTTCCTGTTATTGATTCTTGGCATCTGACTCCGGCTTACATTACGACTATTCTGACTTCTGGCTTCCTGACCTCGGCTTACCCTGCAACGATCCTGACTCCTGGCTTCCTGACCTCGGCTTACTCATTGGCTATTCTATACTGGACTCTGGTGTTCTGTCTATTGGACTTGCACACGCTGTTCTACCTGATTACAGGTTCTACCTTACGCTGTGCGTGACATAAGTGCTATATTATATATACTTGAGTGATAAAAAAATATCAATAAAAACACATAAGCACATAATTCAAAATCAGTATAATCAAATATTGTATCCAATCAGTTTTTCCTTATTTTTTATCATAACATGCTATACCATTTTATTGCTATCCAGGTCTGTTTGAGTTTTTGTTAAAACACACCTCAACTGAGCATAAACTAAGGCTTCTGTTGTATGCTGTCAGTTTGAATATTATTCCACATGAAGTGTTAAGCAAATATGTCCATTTTCATTTGCTGCCATTTATTGAAATTGATGGGAATCATCAGAACACAGTGAATTTTTGACTTTTTTTATGATTGATACGCACTGTGGGCATTGTGCTCACAAACTATTTAAGCATAGATCTGTATTCCAAAATCCATTTATTTTATGGTTTAGTGTATTTACTTAAATATGTGTCACTGTGTTTCCAGATATTTCTGGCTATGCGAATAACAATTGGAACTATAGGATTTGCATGCAGGGGAGAGCTGACGATATTCAGTATATTTAAGTATAGCCAATTGGCCAAGATACAACTAGCTCAAAACCCAGGTACACATATATATATCTTTACCAAACACAACTGCATGAAAGCAATACAAAGTAGCCCAGAAAGGATCCACTTATAATTTAAATTATCTCTGAAGTTACCTTGGTCCGGATTTTATATACAAATAAATATACATTAGGCAGTGGCCAAAAATCATTAAAGCCAAGATGCCAGTTGTACCCCACCCCTGTTGCCAGCCTTACCCTCATAGCATAACATAGAATGATAGAACTTGAAGGAAGATAAGAACAATTCATGCCCATTTCTACTAAAAAAACAGTCCTTGGTCTTGTCTTAGATTAATATTTCTCTATACCAGCATTGTATATGAGTGACCAAGACCAAAATCTACGCCTGTTAGGGAGAACCCTAAAGTTGCAGAAGAGGAACATGAGGAAAGTGTAAAGGTATAGAGTTATGTAAATGCAAACAATTTGTGTTTGCATGCGGGCAACGGCATATAACGTGGAAAGAAAGGGGTGAGATAATGAGAATTAGAGATGGGGAAGAGTTAATGGGTGTCTGGATGTGTATGTTATGGGAGTGCCCCTCCCAAGGTGAGGCTCTGGATCTGCCACTGGCTCAGCAGTGAAGCCGCGAGTACCACGATGGAGCAGTGAGTCAGAACCTTTTCACTCCCACCACAGGACCTCAGCAAGGTAAGTGATGGACAGAAAGGATATATATATATGGTGAGAAAGGGAAGATGTTAAGAAAATTGAGAGATAAAGAGAAACATATAGGGGAGAGATAATGAGAAAAGGTGAGATGGGAGAAGGAGATGATATGATGAGAAGGGGATAATGAGAAAGAAGAGAGATGGGGAGAAATAATGAGAATTAGAGATGGGGAAAAGGTGGAGAGATAATGAATAAGGGAAGAGATGACGAGAAGGAGGGGAGATGGGGACAAAGTGGAGAGATAATGAGAAAGAAGAGAGATAGACAAGAGGTAGAGAAAAGGGAGAGACAATGGGAAATGGAATGAGAGATTAAGAGAAATGGGAGAAATTAGATAAAGAAAAAAGTGAGAGCAAAAAAGAAATAGGGGATCAAAGACAAGGGGGAGAGAGAGAGAGAGAGAGAGAGAGAGAGAGAGAGAGAGAGAGAGAGAGAGAGGAAAAAAAGAGAGAAATGGGGGCAGGGAGAAAAGACACAGAAAGAGGAGAAGTAAAGAGAATGAGCAGGAGAGATTGACAGAAGAGAGGGAAAAAGGTGAGGTAAAGAGAAAGGATAGTGAGATAAACTGAACAAAGAAAGATACAAAGAAAAGGGAGAGATGGACAGATAATGAGAATGGGGAGAAATAACGAGCAAGAGGTGAGACATAATAAAGAGAGAGAGATAAAGAGACAGGAAGGGAACTGGGTACTAGGACAAGTCCTATATGTGCAATCTGGCTGCTGGGATGCAATCTGGGTGCTGGGTAGTTTTGTGGATGCAATCTTGGTGCTGGGGCGAGTTTAATGTGTGCAATATGGGTTCCAGGGCTGGACTTTGAGGTGTGTGACTTGTGATCTATGCCTACAATGTAGGTCCCGTCAAAGCAGGGGGGGGGGGTTAGTTTTAGTTTAAATACCAATTCATAAAAACAGCCGCTCACTAGGAAATTAGTATGCGAGAGATACAATCCATACACAGTTCCTTATTACACAAAAAGATTAATCCATGTTCTTGCCACCATTTCCCTAGTTAAAATCTCTAATTCGCTGCATCTTTCCATTCTGTCTCCCAAACCTCCTAAACAGATACTGCAGATCCTTACCTAGTTTACTGAAAACATCTGTTACCACACTGACCTCCTTACTCTTCAAATAATTTGTCCCTGAATGCATCATTACATCCAACTCTCCATCCCATCTTACTTAATTTTTAAAATGCGTCTTTTACTTGTGTGAGCCGTTGCTCCAGAGGACACCTGACGTTGAGGGTGGTGGGTAATTGAGGGCGGACGGTAGCGATTAGCCAACAACTTGTAGGACATTTCCCATACCTTGTTACTGATGGGGCACTGGTGGGCGAGAGGAAATGTTCTCCCATTGTCCTGGAGCAAGAGAGACCTGCAGAGCATCCTCAGGATTTAAGGTCGCTATGAGGAGCCCATAAAGGATCGATATGCCATGTGCTGGCATAAAGTCAGAAGTGCAGAGCTCCTCAAAGGGAGTAAGAGCCCTAATCAGGTAATGCCTTTGCAGAATAGAGCGGAGAAAGTTGTTCAGCTGGAAATTATAGCATTCCAAAAGCGCGGTGCTTTTCCCTAGGACAAAGTGCTCCAGAGGCTTTAGACTGGTATTGGACAGAATACATGCTATAATTTAAACACAGAAAACATGATGTGAGAAGAAATATCTTAAATATGATTGAATATTCAAACACTTCTTTATTTCAAACATGCACTACCTAAAAAAATAAATGTAAAACATTTGTTTTCTCAGGAACCTGGGTGACGTTTGGAGGTCAGGTTTCCGATGAGGTAAGACATTATTTTATTTATGTTTTATTGTGGTGTTATTACACTGAATAATGCAGTACTTACAATAAACCCATGTGTACAAATGGAATTCATTAAAAAAAGATTTAAATTTTAGTTTGTCAGTTTTGTTCTTAAATGTTTTAAAAATGGAATTTGCTGCATGAACATTGGTGCATGCTATATTTTAATATTAATTAATATATTTAGTTTTATATTGAAGTCCAAGGTAGTGTGCTTCACTTTTATCAGTGAAGAAATTGGAGGTGATTGTGTGCCTTTATTGCCAGAGTGGACTAGTGGGTCCCCAATCTTCCTCTTTTGGGGCCATACCCCCCCCCTATAAAAATACATGAACCCTTTCTTCACTTCCAGCCTTTAAGGCTAGCAGAAGGGACAGACCCCCACACACACTGCACAAACACAAAGGGGAACTTTACTGAAGTCTATGGGATGGCAACCTCCCATGCTATCTATGTCCCAGCGCTGGGAAATGAAATATCCTGGCACTTACACTCAGTGTGTTGGGCCGGAAGTAGCGGTAGTAGAGACACTGGCATAATGGAGAACCCCCTGGGTCCATAACACCAGCACCATCCAACCCCCCCACGGCCATACTGCTAAATCGATGTTGGCGGGTCTCCATTACTTCAGTGTCCCTAATACCAAAGGGTCTAATCCTGCTGGGTGCTTCATTGTTTCATGTAGCTTGTGGTATTGCTGGATGCTGTCAGGCCGCTGTAAGTGCATGTATGTCCAGTTTATTAATAAGTAGAAAAGGAGAAACATAGATGTAAGAAATCTCAGCGCCTGTGTGGATAGAGCAGATATTACCGGTATTTATCAGCAGTAAAAGTTGCAGCCAAGATAATAGGCAGAAACTAAAATAATACCCCTGCAACTATTAAAGTAGATAGAACTATAAACTAAATATAACTATTACTTTTAGTTGCCGTTGAACTAGATGTTAATTGGTCACTACATGCAACCAATTTATATTCAGGTTCTAAAGGTTTCCTGACACACAGGTACGTTTGATCCCAGTAGATGCTAAAACTTACCATTCTGTGATCATGTCTAGTTAAGAAACTTGACGTAAGCTTCAGGCAAACATATCAGATGTTTCTTCTGAACAAAATTCCAGATGTTGTTTATGTCACTGAATTCCACAGCGAGATGAACTGAAATGGTTTCTCTTGTCAAGATTCAGTTGTAGGCAACAAATGACAAGAGCTTTGTAAACTCTGGGAACTAATCAGTATTTCTCAGCATCAATCTGTCATACATTCATAACCATTTATTACTTGTGTCAATCTATAGACCCCCATGCATCGTAACCATATGTTGAGCCACTTAACCATTATACATATATATGTGTGTTTATGACAAGTAGAAACCATATATATATATGATTTGTCATTAGCCTGGCCTCCCAGATGAAAATTGTGCCCTTACCACGAGCAGTAAAAGGATTAAATGTTAAAATCTGGTAACCCCTCGTGACCAGGTGTAAAATCTGCCCTCCACTTCATCTACTTTGTAATTCACGGTGTTTTGTAGTGTGAGATTGGTTCATACTTGCATGTTGTTCATGAGTTCTGTATTTCAACAGGTGGCCGAGCAGTTAATGACGATTGCTTATGAAAATGGAGTAAACCTCTTTGACACGGCTGAAGTTTATGCAGCTGGAAAGTAAGTGGTTGTAGTTTGACTGTGATATCCCCAAAACGTAAAGGAGACAGAAAAACTGTGTGTATGTGTGTGTATGTGTGTATATATATATATATATATATATATATATATATATATATATTTATATATATATATATATATAAAATACATACATATAAAGCCCAAGGTCATTGCGTTTAGTTTTTGGCTTATTCAAATTTTGTTTCCTGCCCTTTCTGTTTGGAAGATTTTTTTCCGGAAATGAACTAATGAACTTGGTCGCCAAAAAAGTCTCTCTTCCTCCCTGTGTCCCCCAGTCCTGTCTGTGCCCCCTGCACTCTCCACCACACCTTTTATCTGCCCCCCCCCGCTCAGCTTCTCCAGCCGTTTTCTGGACTCCTTTGATTTCTCTATCGCAGATACAGAGACCATGTTGATAGGGGAGGGGGGGTGCCAGTATGTGAGACACTGCCCTGCTGCAGAGACAACAATGACAGAAGAAAGGGGAGGGTTGTGTGAAATGCGCACACACACACACACAGTACCTGCAATAGAAGCTGCCATAAATTATAATATAATCTTGCTTGTCTGTAGAGGTAAATTAATGTATAGCTTTCCTTATAGTCCCTGAAACCGTTTATTCTTATTTGCATATTATTTATGCTCCTACTTATATTTTTATTTGTATTTAATGTAATATAGTTTTACTATATATAATGTTGTCCACACAACCCCTGAGATTTGTACTTTAATTTAATGTAAGGAATGTACTGAATTAGGACCTCCATGATCCCTGTGCATTCTGTTCCCAGTAGTGCAGTAGTGTAGGTAGGCCTGACCTTTCCTGTAGGACATGGACATCGTCTGGCTTATTGCAAGGCCTGGGTTTTCCTAATGGTTATTCACAATCTGCTAGAAACCTACTGAGTGTTTATGCTAGTAATAGGCACGGCTATAGTCAATTCAATCATAATATCAAGGTTCCACCCAATATAAACTATTTACTTCGCTCTTTTGGACCATGGTGTAGAGGTCATATCCCAGTGCAAACTGTTTTCAGAAAATACATTGAGGTTATAAATCACTTTGACAGACGAGGGACTTTGTAATTTTTATTCATATTATCCAAAGGCTGGTCCTGATTGTACCTTCACTACACCCAGAAATTGAAATTAAAAGGCACCATTATTATAGAAATAAGTCCACAACAGAACTCTATTAATACTAACATGAAAAAGTATACTTTCTTCAATAAGAAATAGACACAAATATAAATTAGGATCATATTAAAAATTGATAAAAATATTTTCTCTCAAGTCTATGAATCTCTAAGCTTAGGTCAATTTGTTGGATGTGGGATAGAGATTGGAATTGCTTGAGAAAGTCATGTCTTCTATAATTACCCGGTCCTATTCGTTTCATGCTGTAGTATCTCGCGCTCACAGTCAGAGGTATTTAATTTTGTATATAAAAAGAAAGTGTGAAGCTCTAAGTCAAATATAGTCATGCCATGTACTCACACATAAAGTAATTACTAATACACATAATGTGAACAGTTCATAATGACAGATCAATTATCCAATTAATCAATCACATGTCAACCATTATATTTGATGGTTGCTTAGGGATGTGTGTTAGTTGTAGATAATTATAACATGTTTCGTAGATGTTATCTATAAATTAATGATGTAGCATGATGAATGTATCTTGATGAACACTCCAGCATTAGTACCAGATGAAAGGATTGCGTTCTTGTCTTGGTTTCTCAGAAAAATCAAATATGTTTTCCCAGTAGAAGAATTCTAACAGGCTCTATTACAAAGTTGCAAGGGAACACAAGAGGTTAACCCTCGGTTATTTCCATGTTTGAGTTATTAACGTTGTGCCATTGGTGTAAGTAAGCGCAAGTATGTTATTGTGTGAGCACAGAATGTTCACGTAGGTTTGTGTTTTGCTTCCCTAGTTGTGTTGCGTGGATTTCCCTATAACTACCCATGGCTCTTATCCTGTCACAATGATATTCAGCAAGGCTACCATGCCTGGATCCAGAGAAGGTGAACTAACAAACTGGATCCAGATGACAAAACATGCTTTTTTAATATAATGTATTATGGGACTTCCAATTAATTAACACTCAAAACATATTCTTATTAATGTGATGCTTCAAAAGAAGTATAGTTTACATGCTGGTGTGTATTTTAAATAATTTTATACATGGAAGAAAGTGATAAAGCTAAATAGACATATACCGTATTTGTTGATTTTGAGGGATACTTATGGGAGCATAACAGCCGTGCCTTTGTTTTTTGCTCGCTTTTTCTTGCTTCTCTCTTTGGCTATTTAGACATTATAACTAAGCAGATCAATTCATTCAATTAACCTCACGTACCAGAGGAGGCAGTACCCCCAAGGGTATTCGTACTGCTATGATCAGTGTAGGTATATGTGCTCAGCAAAAGTGACAGCACGACCTGTCAATAATAATCATCTACACACAGTATTAAACATTTCAGTGCTAGGTAACATAGAAACACAACAGCTTCCCTCTGGTATTCAGATGTGTATTTCTAAAATAACTAAATTACTCACATGCACATACACTCTCTCCCAATCTTCCTCTTCTCCTCTCTTTCCCACACTTCACCCATGTCACCAAACACTAACACACCCGCTCTAACATCATACAGTAACAGACACACATGCTAACACTTTACGCTCATACACATACACTAACATCATACAGTAACACACATTCATCTTAATGGCATATTCTCACGCTTATCCTAACGCCACAAACTGGCACTAATCACACAGGCTCTAGCACCATAGAGTAACACACACTAGCGCCATACACGAACACACATGCTAATACCAAATACACTAACAAACTCACTAACACTATACACTTACGCACACACTCTCTCCCTCCTCTGCCATCTTTTATTCAGATCGATCTGCTCTCCCTCTCCTTGCCTGCAGCTTGTGCTCTGCATGCAAGTTGTAACACTGGTACCACAGGGTCACATAACACGTGTTGTGATCATGCAGGGCGCCTCAGTTAACACCTTTGGTATCCAAAGTAACTGTTCCACGTTAACCCAGAGTTAATTATAACTTATGATTAAAACAGTCACAGATGGAAATGCTTTGAGTGAAACCTGTTAACTTCGTGTGATCATGCAGCTTTTTTTGCAGGATCTGTAAGAGATACATTTCATGAGAACACAGAATCCTTAAATTGGGCGATCTTAATAGCTGTGCGATCATTAAAGCGTTCACTGGCTTCTTTCTAACTTTTCAATGTTGGCACAAGGAATTTTAGTTGCGTGCAGGTGCCACGTATCTGTAGGTGATGGGTGTGTGTGACATCCCCAACATGCTATAGTTCCCTAGACATCTGATTGACCATTGGATAAAGCAGTCATCTTGCATTCTTTTCCTTTATAGACATCCATTAAAATGTAATTGCCTAGATGAACTTTTATATTTATATATATATAAACAAGGTATAATAACTCCTTAAAAGGGGGGGTTGACGCGATGACGCGATGACGTGCTGACGCTCTCGGAGGCGGATCCTACGAGCGGTCGGAGCCTGGGACGTGATGGCGGGTAAACGCCGGCCTCGCGGGTTTCGCGGGTTTCGCTGACCTCGCGGACTTGACGCTACCCGCCTACAATACTCACTGTGGGGACCGGGGCAACTGAAAAATATAGAGCAACGGAGATCACAGTGCCGAGACCAACGACGTATAAACATAGCTCGTGAAGCTTGAAGGACTAAATTTGCTCTCCGGCAAGTAGAAATATATATTTTTTTTTTTTTTTTTTTTTTTTTGGACATTTTTCATCTTATATACTTTAAATGGCAAAGGAAGAGAAGGGAAGGGTCTGAGGTGAAAGTCTTATGACTAAGTGGTTAAAGAGTGCTTGAAGAGGTTTTCTGAAGCTAAATTGCTTGTTACATTGATGTGTAAACTTAATGGTAATATGAATATTCCCTAAAACTCCAATTGAAGTCTTGTACTTAAATATAAACTGACCTGATACCATTTAAGGAAGTTACTATTGGGAATTAAAATGGCCTCAAGAAAGCAAGACCCTAAACTCCATTCGAAACGGGGCAAACAGGATACAAAATTGGACAAGAGACTGTCTTTTTTTTCGCCTCAAAGCTCAAAAGAAGCAACAGATAAATCATCCTCTGATCTCACAGATGAACACTTCTCCCCAGACCTTGATCGTGCAAAATCTCAAGAATCAATTACACCAGAATTACTAACTTTAAGCCTACAAGACGTGGTGACTGAATTAAAAAAAGAAATGTCTAATAACCTAAGCGACTTCAAAAAAGAAATGAACATAGTAGTTACTAAAATGAAAGAAATGGAAAATAAATTTAAAGATCTTCAAATGCAAGTCAATACATTACTTGAATACAAACATTTTGCTACAAACCAAATGGAATCAATGGAATTCAAGATTGGCAACCTAGAAGATAAAATCAACAAAAAGAATCTCCGTTTCAGGAATATTAAAGAAACAGAACATCCGGAAGATCTTTCCTTAATAATGAAAGAATACTTCCAATATCTGGGGGTAAACTTTAAAAATTTCGAGGAAATTATTGACATTTGCTTCAGGATCCCTAGACCTAAATCAATCTCTAAGGAAGTTCCGAGGGATATATTGGTCTGCTTCCACTCCTATTATTTTAAACAACAAATTTATAAAGCTAGTAAACAGAAGAGTATATACGAAGGCAAATTTAAGGGTGTAATTCCATTACTAGACATTTCATACAATACAAGAATGAAGAGAAAACTATACTCCACTGTCACGACTATATTATGGCGAAACAAAATTAGATTCAGTTGGCGCCCATCAGCAAAAATTGCAATTTTTTTTGACAATTCAATAGAACAATTTTCGTCTCCGGACGAAGTGAAGGAATGGCTAAAACTGAAAAATATCAAATAGAATTTCTTTTTTTTTTTTTTTTTTTTTTTTTTTTTTTATTTTATTGGGTTTCATTAATATACCTTTTTAATATAAGTGCCATATCATAGGCGACATATTAGTCATCGCTATACACAAATTGAGGTATACTCAAGTGGAAGTAATTAAAGCTGTAAATTAAGGTTATTACAACTGCAGGGATATAATTGCTATAACTATATTGAACATATGTCTATAATGAATCGCAATTTTTTTTTTTTTTTTTTTTTTTATTTTTTTTCCTCCACATAAATTAATAAATTTATTATTACTTTAAATAAATAAATAATTTATTACTTTAAATAAATCTCTTCAGGGTTACACTGATCCAAATATACACTTGAAGCGGAGAATACTAAATACTCAGTTAATAGGGATAAAACATTTTAGGGTCACATATATTATATTCATATGAAAAACCGCACGGAATTTTTACCCTAAATAAATTATTTACTAGATTCTGACTTTTTTTTAAAGTAGTGCAGAGATATGTACGCTAAAACTATATAAGAAATAATACGAATTTCTAGATTAAATATTTTAGGGGGGTACACTAGACTTTATTTTTTTTTTTTTTTTTTTTTTTTTTTTTTTGTTTTTCTCTCTCTTTCTACATCACACTTTACTATTGCTAATGTATTACTAACTCATATCTATATACATATACACTTACATACCACTAGGTGTTTTTCTCTTTTTCTTTTTTTTTTTTTTTTTTTTTTTTTTTTTTTTTATATATATTTGAAATAGAGAATATTAAATTTCCAGTCAAAAGGGCTGGAATTAAGTGACACTAAACTTAAAATCACTGTAGGGACACATTTGTTATATTTTATTATATATTCACATCATAATAGTATGGAATTTTTTCTCCTAAATTAATTATTCACTAGATTCTGATTTGTTTAAAGTAATGCAGAGATATACACGCTAAAATTATATGAGAAATAGGATGAATTTAAATATTTAGGACCCCACTGTCTTAAATATATATTTGAAATAGAGAATATTAAATTCTCTGGAATTAAGGGTCACCAAACTTAAAATCACTGTAGGGTCATACTCGTCATTTTTATAATTTAGACACCTTCACTAGAATTAAAAATACAAGAGCAATTTTTTTTTTTTTTTTTTTTCCTCCACACAAACTAATAAACTTATTATTACTTTAAATAAATAAATAATTTATTACTTTAAATAAATCTCTTTAGGGTTACATTGATTCAAATATACACTTGAAGCGGAGAATACTAAATATGCAGTTAAGAGGGATAAAACATTTTAGGGTCACATATATTATATCCATATGAAAAACCGCACGGAATTTTTACCCTAAATAAATTATTTACTAGATTCTGACTTTTTTTAAAGCAGTGCAGAGATATGTACGCTAAAACTATATAAGAAATAGTACGAATTTCTAGTTTAAATATTTTAGGGGGGTACACTAGACTTTTTTTTTTTTTTTTTTTTTTTTTTTTTTTTTCTCTCTTTCTACATCACACTTTACTATTGTTAATGTATTACTAACTCATATCTATATACATATACACTTGCATACCACTCTGTTTTTTTTTTTTCTTTTTTTTTTTTTTTTTTTTTTTTTTTTTTTTTTATATATATATTTGAAATAAAGAATATTAAATTTCCAGTCAAAAAGGCTGGAATTAAGTGACACTAAACTTAAAATCACTGTAGGGACACATTTGTTATATTTTATTATATATTCACATTATAATGCTACGGAATTTTTTCTCCTAAATTAATTATTCACTAGATTCTGATTTGTTTAAAGTAATGCAGAGATACACACGCTAAAATTATATGAGAAATAGGATGAATTTAAATATTTAGGACCCCACTGTCTTAAATATATATTTGAAATAGAGAATATTAAATTCTCTGGAATTAAGTGTCACCAAACTTAAAATTACTGTAGGGTCATACTCGTCATTTTTATAATTTAGACACTATCACTAGAATTAAAAATACAAGAGCAAATTTTTTTTTTTTTTTTTTTTTTTTTTTTTTAATAAAGTAGTATTATAATAAATATACTCCTTTAGAGTTATTATGGTTTATATCACTACATATGTAATGGGGAATATAACTATAAAATTTACGCCAGTTAAGTGGGGTTATTAAAGGCCCTTAAACTTAAATTAACGCAGGGATATACATGTTATATTCATACAAGAAATAATATGACACTTTCGCTTAAATACTTTGGGGGAATATACCTTTTTTTTTTTTTTTTTTTTTTTTTTTTTTTCTCCTGGTCCACACGTTGAGTAAGGGATATTTACAATCAAAAGTAGAGGCTCCTACCGTACAAAATTCCGCCTACTGCGCTTTAAACGCAGAGCACCTTAGTTTCTTTCCAAATACAATGGTTAGGAAAGAACTTAGATGGAGCTTTTGCTCCAAATTTTATGTTTTTTGTCTGGTACAACACTCCCTTTCTCGCGATAGGGAGTCTATACCAGGAGTATTGTCTTGCTTATATAAAATTCTTAAATTGGGAAGGGGAACGAGGAGAGAATTAGTTAATAAATGCCTATAAGAGTTATGTCTCTCAATGCCCAAGGGCTAAATTCAACGCGAAAAAGAGGCCTACTTTACGACACATTAATAAAAAATAATATCCAAGTGGCCTTCCTTCAAGAGACCCATTGGAAAAAGTCAGAGAAACAATCATGGGGGGGTAAGAAATTCCCATTAATAATCCAGGCCTCTTTAACGGAAAAAAAAAAGAGGGGTGTAGCCATTGTTTTTGCGGAAAATTTACAAATAAACATTCTAGGTCAGGATTTAGACCCTGAGGGTCGCTTTATTATCCTTGTTTGCAAAATAGAACATGCTATATTTACCTTTATTAATGTATATCTCCCAAATAAAAACCCCATTCTGCTCTTTCAAAAAATTATAGATAGAGCTGAAAAGATTCAAAAAGGTTGTGTATTAATAGCGGGAGATTTCAATTGTATAATGGATCCGATTCTAGACAAAAAAATTCCTAATGATGGTTTAGTAGATAAAAACCTAGTTAAACAAGCCAAAAAATTGACAACTATTTGTAAAAAAGGAGATCTTTTCGATATTTGGCGTACTCTCCATCCATACACAAAAGATTATTCACATCTGTCTCGAGTATATGGATCTTATTCTAGGATCGACCTTTGCCTGGGCTGTGCTTCTATGATAAGGAGAGTTAAGAAAGCGTCTCTAATAGAGAATACATGGTCAGATCATAGTTTTAATGTTATAGAGATTGGTAATAGAATAGTAGGTGCGACTTCATGGAAGTTAAATGACTTTATCTTAAAAAATAAAGAAAATAGAGAATATTTATTAAGAATGTCAGATTTTTTCTTTAAAGAAAATATGACTCCTGATTTAGATTCGGCTACAATCTGGCTTTCTTATAAAGCAGTAATGAGAGGATATCTTATCAAAATAAGTAAACAAGATAAAAGAAATAGGGACTTGGATTTGTCTGATTTATATATGAATTACTTTAAACTGACTTCCAGTAATAAAATCGCTCCTAAAGTAGATAATTTAAAAGCAATCAAGGAGATAAAACAAAAAATAAACATTAAATTAGAAGATAAGATTATAAAAGCTATTCATAATTTAAAATTAAAAAATTACTATAAGGGGAATAAAGCAGATAAGATCTTGACCAAAAAACTCAAAAATAAAAGATCAGCGAGTAAAATATCAAAAATCATTGAAGGAGATAAAATATTCTTATCCCCGGAGGATATTGGCCAAGCATTTAATAATTATTATAGCGACCTTTATAATCTAAGTAAAGGAGTTTCAGTAAGAGAAATTGATGAATATCTTAAAGAAATAAAAATTCCAAGAATATCAGATCTTCAAAGAGATACTATAAATCAACCAATAACTATAAAAGAATTGACAAAAGCAATAGACCATTTAGAAAATCAAAAAACTCCCGGTCCCGACGGATTTGGTAATAGCTTTTATAAAATCTTTAAAGATTCCTTCTCACCATGTCTTTTGTCGACTTTTAATGAAATAGCATTAAGCTCTAAAACGCCTGCCGAATTCCTTCACGCTAATATTTTACCGATATTAAAACCTGAAAAAGATCCTACTAATATAAGAAATTATAGACCAATTTCTTTAATTAATGTGGATATAAAATTATATGCATCTATACTAGCAGCACGCCTTAAACTAATAATACCCTCTATAATCCATACCGATCAGAGTGGGTTTGTATCGAACAGATCGTCTTGTAATCACACAAGAAGAATGTTTGATATTATAGAACAATCAGAAAATTTGAGTATACCCCTCTTAAGTCTATCTTTAGACGCCGAAAAGGCGTTTGATCGCGTTGGATGGGGATATTTAAACATAACATTAAAAGCCTTTGGATTCGAAGGTTGGTTTTATGAGGCAATTAAAACATTATACTCTTCCCCCATGGCAAGAACTATCGGCCCAAATATATGTTCTAATTGGTTTAATCTAACCAATGGTACAAGACAAGGATGCCCACTTTCTCCTTTATTATATTTAATTTCGATAGAACCTTTAGCAATAAAAATAAGAAATAACACAGATATAAAAGGTTTTGTAACCAGTAAAAGAGAATTAAAAATCTCTCTATATGCGGACGATATTTTAGTTACTCTTACCCAACCCCTTACATCTCTGCACCACTTAATGAATGAAATTAATAGATATAGCCTGATTTCAAATTATAAATTAAATGAGAATAAAACAATAGCTCAAAGTAAAAATATTGTTTTAGATTCACAAATAACTTTAGAGAAAAAATATAAATTTAAATGGACTAATAAAGAGTTTAGTTATCTGGGAATTCGGATAGCTGCAAAACCGGAAAATCAAGTAGAGATAAATTTTATGCCTTTATATAAACAATCAAATAAATTCTTAAGAGAGTGGAGATATCTTGACATATCATGGTGGGGCAGAGTTAACACGATTAACTATTATATATTGCCAAAATGGGCATATCTCTTCAAAATGTTACCATACAAAATACCAAGACCGTGGTTAGATATGGTCCAATCATTATTTGATACATACATTTGGAGAGGGAAGAGACCAAGAATAGCTAAATCGATTCTCTCTAAGAAAACCAAGCAAGGCGGATTAAATTACCCTAACATACATTGGATATATCAAGCCAATATAATTGCCCATGTAAGTTTCTTACAAATAGAACAAAATAAAGAAGAACCTTGGTATATGATCGAATCTGATGCTATTTCTAAAAATGACCTAGAATATTTACTATGGACGAACAATTTAAAATCTAACATCGATCTAATAAATTTAAAATCCATGACTTTAATTCAAACTTTATTAGAATGGAATATAATAAAAAAAAGAATAGGTTTACATAATAAAGTCATAAAAACAGTACACATAAAAACTTTACATTACATTATTGAGGACTTTACATTAGATCGATGTTCAATTCTAAATACTTTAACCTTCTCTGATATAATGACAAATAATGAGATCTGTCTATTTTCAGACTTGGTTGAAAAGATACAACTCTCTAATAAAGATATGTTCCAATATCTACGTATTATAAGTTTTCTGAGAAAACACTTACTGTCTACTAGCCCTCTGAACAATTCTCTTGAGGTTATCTTTTCCCATAAAAAAATAAATAAACTTGTGACTAAATGTAATGAATTAATGAGATTAAGCAACAAAACTTCTACACCTACAAGTTTAAGATCCTGGGAAAATGATTTAAATTTAAAAATACCTCTAAAAGAATGGAATACAGCTGCCTACCAAATAAATAAGGTAGTTCATTGTCTAAACTTAGTAGAAAATCAATATAAATTATTATATAGATGGTATTTAACCCCCAAAAAATTAAATAAAATGTATCCTCATGTGGCCCCTAATTGTTGGAGATGCGGTGATCAAGACGGCTCTTTTCTACATATGTGGTGGCTTTGCAAATTAGTCTCTCCAATTTGGAAATATGCCTTTGAATTGATTTATCAATTATCGAATATAAAAGTTGATAGGGACCCCAAGACTGCGTTGCTCCTTTTAAATATAGCACATATACCAAAAGAAAAAAGACCGCTAGTGATACACTGCCTAGCAGCTGCAAAAATAATAATAGCTAGAAATTGGAAATCTACTGAGTTGTTTCATATGGACCACTACTTATCTCAGCTGATCCATCAACTCAATATGGAAAAGGACATTAGCTGGTCTTTCGATATAACGGGTAGAACTTCATGGACTTACCTTAATTGGCTAAAAAAAGCCCAGGACATTGCGAGACAAAAATAAAAAAAATAAAAACCCAATAATTAATATAATGGAAATAATTCTCTTCTCTCCTCTGAGGTTCCTCCCCAATGTTTATTTGAAACAATATATTTATATGTTTATATTTGTGTCTGTCTATATGTATGTCGATTATATATTAGACTCCGAATGTCTTTAAAATAGTTGTATATTTATGAATTTTCTGTCTGTATATTTTATACTTTTCTAATAAAAAAAAAAAAAAAAAAAAAAAAAAAAAAAAAATAACTCCTTAAAAGGGAGAGGATCCAAGAAGAAGATTGCTATAAAATGGATTAGCATGATGTACATTACGCATAGAGGAGATTAGGCAAAGCACGGTGACAAAAAACAGGCAATAGCTGTATGTGAAAAGAAATACTTTAAATACCATAAAGTTTGAATATAATTATTAAATGTTTTTTTTTATCTTGCAGGGCAGAAGTGATTTTGGGAAATATAATCAGAAAAAAGAACTGGAGGTGAGACTGTTAGCTCCCCACTATGGGGTACTTTGTAGGTTAAGATCTATTGGTTGCATTTGGGGATTTTCTGTGGAGCATTCCCCACTGTGGAAACGGAACTGCTTTAGTTTTCCCGCACATGCTGTGTTACGGCGTACAGTGTCAGCAATATTTTTAATGAAGTAGTCTTTTGGGATGCAGATAAGCCTCAGGTAATACCAGGTACAGCAGTTTTGACTGCATTTTAGATTAAAATTGAAAACAACATTTCATCTCTTTTTGCCACTTTTATTGTGTGACATAATTATCATTTGCGTTATAATCGGTGTAATAAAATACGCTATGATAGGTAACTGCATATTTTTATTCAAATGTTTTTTTCAGCAAACGCATTTTAATTTCTTCTAAATATAATTGGGTATTAATATTAGGTCCCCTGTCAATAAATCAAATTAAAAGCAAAATACTGGCTTTATGTGCTGTATGGGACTACCTTTTATGCAGCAGTTCCACTGCATCATCCCCTTGTACATGTTATTGATGGAAAATGTTGCCAGTCTGTGGCTAACATATCTATACGTCAATTACTATACTCCAGAACATAGAATCACAGCATCAAATAGTCCTGCTTTTGCGGTTTCTTAATATTAATTGATTTATATAGCGCCATCATATTCCACAGCACTGTATAATAAGCAAACAGGACATAACAAGTAGAGCATCAAATAGCAGTTTGAAACAAAAGGTGAGGCAGGTCCAATTCAAATGAGCTTATAATCAGTTTTATAGAATTTCCATGACTGGGGCCACTGCTTGGAGACTAAATTAAAGTGATAAAAATGATTTAACACCTGCAACACAAAAATAGATACAATATTTTAGACAATACTTGGATTGCACCGAATTTATTTTGCCTTCATGTATAATTCGATTCTGGATGGAGTAGTAGTCCTTACCAGCGCCCTATAGGGGTGAGATACAAATGCCGGAGCCAGATCCAAGCTAAGGTTTTCTTTGGTTCTAAGAGCCAGAGCACAAGCTGAGCCAAGAAACTGGAAAAAAAAAACAATTTCTGGAAAAAATAGCAACTTTGAACCTGAGTTTCTTTTTTTCACTCTCAAAGGAAGAGGTTAAATCTTGTCAATCTGGAAGGAGGAAAACTGAGAGAAATATATTTGTTGTTATTATAAACTTACAGATTAAAAACAACACTCACAAAGTCAGTGACTGATGGATAAGTATGAGTGAGACACTCATGTATGTTTCGTACCACCATGTAATTAGTCAAGACTCGGATCTCAATGGGAAAAATATAATGCTAGGTGTTTTAAGACTGGCCGTCTGTTATACCCGACGCATGGCAGGTTTTACTCATCATGACATGTAATTCAGTATGAATGTCGACTTGAGAATATAGTGAAGTATAATATAGTATGAAGTATAATCTTCAGTTTAGTACCCCCAATGCCAACCCTTACACCTTTACCAGGTCAATACAATGTGTTGTTACCCTCAGTCCCTATGAACACTTTCATTTAGCAAAATGATGGTCCGTGCCTGGAGGTTACCTACCCAATATCGTAACTATCGCAGAATATATCTGCAGATATCAATGTTTAATGGCATTATCATGACATGTATAGAGTAAAAGGCACTGAAGCCATGCAATACAATCTAGCCATAACACAATACATTATATTCATCATGTCCTGGTGGCTCATCCTAAATAAAGATAAAATGTTGGGAAAACCTTTTTCAAAACTGTTACATAGCCAACTAAGCATCATCTTTATGCAACAAGTTATTTTCCATTTGACAAATGTAATTTTCTGCTGGCACACGTCTTATTGCTGCTGTAATGAGATACGCTGGCAGTGCGTGTTCATGGCTGATACATTATTAATTGCAGAGGCTATCAAAACCAAGTAGTGTCTTGTTTTTTGTGTGAAAGAAACAGCATCGACGTTATTCAACAATAACATGAGATTTCAATCTGATAGTCAGATGGCACCTTTTGAAAGCCAGGATTAATAGCGATGACAATCCAAAGAATGAGAAAAATCCTTATTTTATTAAATTTTTCTTTACGATTCATTTAACAGTAAACGGTACACAGTCTATTTATGTACATTTTTTTAAATTTGTTTGTAAATTAAACCATTTTTTTTTCAATAGGAGGTCGAGTCTGGTCATCACAACCAAATTATACTGGGGAGGAAAGTAAGTGTGATTATGTTTTATATAAATGCCCATGCCCAGATGACTTGGAGAACTCTTTATATTCTATGGGGCATCATACTTCACTGGAAATACTTTCTTATGATAAAAGAAAGTACATCAAACAAACTGGAAATTTCGGAAAGCACCTTTTGGTCAAATCATTTCTCAAAAGTTACAACATAGCTGAGATTAGTATTTCAGTGCAGCTAACAGTATAAAACAAATCGAATACGGTAAAATGGAACCAGCAAGCAAAACTATTGGGGTCTATTTCAAGGGGCACCTACGTGATCATCGCATTACCTTGTGAGTAGAAGGACATTCAAGAGTCTTCGTCAAGAGGCTGGAGCAATGAAATCATAGAATGGAGTATTAGGAGATAGGAGATATCCTGGCTAATTCTAACACATCTATGTAAGATGCTGTCAAGCTCATACATGATTCAGGACTAAAACACATAAATACACTGATTCCACACACACTACTAAGAAATCCAAAATACCCCCCCAATGCACTGTGTACAAACTCTATACACATATTGTGTATCTCATTTATACACAACAGTCTAGGCTTTCCTCCATCTGCCTACACAGCTCTGCCTTTTTACATGGAAACATAGATTGTAATGGCAGATGAGAACCAGCCCATCTAGTCTGTGAATTAAAAGGCTTGTTGTACAGATACTTTATAAATGTATATGTGTTTATGTATATATATGTGTGTATGTAATATATATATATATATATATATATATATATATATATATATATATATATATATATATATATATATATATGATCTCTAATCCAATGCCCCTATCCCCCATCTACAATCAGCCCCAAGCAACCTTTCCTGCTTCAGTCAACTCTAAATATAATCTCTCTGTACAGCTATAATACTCACAGGGCATCTCGCATGGGGAGGAGAAAGTGACAGGGAATTTGACATGCCACATTTTATACACGTGTAATTTTTACTATGTAGGTCCTAACAGCTTTAGTTTAGCACATCTCTTCACACTCCCAATCAACCTACATCTCTCAGACTGTAACTCCTCTCATCCAAAGCCCAGCTGCAGCTGGTTTAGGTTAATAGGAGTTGTAATCCCGCTATAGGGCTTTCTAACCTACGAACAGGATGAATTTCTTTGGAAAGCACCAAACAGTATGGAACATAAATGTATCTTTAAAACATCATGAACATAGCCACTAAAAAGATAATATCCAGAGCCTTGTATCTCTTCCAGGCCTAATTATCTCTTAGCTCCTTAATTATTTTATGTAAATACTATGTGATAGAAATTGACTCGACAATTTTAATCGTTATCATCCCAGAAACATGATGTGATATCTGTATTCTGCTTCTTATCCTTGCAAGGAGCATTAACCCTTATGTAGACATATAGTCTTACAAAGTTGATCAGGTTGCCACCACTTTATGGTGATCTCCATTAGGTGCCCAGTTAGCTATGAAGTTTCATGGAGCTTTAGTGGTTAAACATGACACTCCGTGGATACTTTGGCACTAGCTGTGAATATTTCGGTTATTGAATATTCTTAGATGTGTATATGGAATATGGTATGAAGGGAATTTGGTTTCCAATGCTACACAAAATCATAATCGACTTATTTCAATAATACATGTATTAAATAGCATCCTTGACACACTAGCACATTTCTAATGGCACAGGACCTGCACTCAATTGCTTTCTGCACTGATTTGTAGATGTTGATTTTTTTTTATTTTTTTGTTGAAGAGCTGAAACGGAAAGAGGCCTCTCGAGAAAACACATTATTGAAGGTAGGTTACTCATTGATACAAGTTTCAGTTCTAGTTGACTGTTGGGCTTTAATGCTGAGCAGTGACCAGTCCAGATGCATAAACAGACAGTCTGCTGTCCTAAATTTCTCTAGGACTAAATCCCATCCAACAAAAACGAAGAGTCATGGAGCTCATAGCTGGTAAAGGTCATCTTTCTCGCTAAGAGTTTGAGGTGATGAGCTTGAGGGTATTTTATTAATTAATAAATTAAAATAGACCCTAAGCAATTTAGCCAATTATCATGTCCATTTGGCCAAGAGGTGGGTGAGTTAATCCTGTTGAAGAATGTTCCTCTCCAAGGAATGATGAAGCAGTCGGCTCTACAGAGTTCTAGTAGGAGGAGGTTACTGCATCAAACTTCTCTTTATACCAATGTATATAAAAATTTCAGTCTCTATCTAACGCCTCGGCTTGTCTCCATTCACTCTTCATGGCCTATTGGACATGCAGAAATGTTAGGATATAGGCTCGGCTATTTGCACTTATTAAAAGTTTTCATTATGAAGTCCCTTTATTTTCTGGAACAGAGTAGAATGCTGATTGAAGATTTAGCTATGACCTTAAGATAAAGAGTGCAGTTACTATGGCATTTGGTTGCAGATCCAAAAAGGATTCTTCGGTTACTTCCTCTCTGTCAAACTCTATTTTGTTGCTTACAGTCTGTAATGTAGCAAGCTACAGGAATCATGCATAAATCACCTAATACATGTTAGAACATTTCCAGGGAATTTTCTTTTGGCCATATATAAATAATTCTGCACTATCTAGCTAATTTAGTTAAAATATGCAGTGTGCCACACGAGTGCATCATAAATAAACCTACAAGCTGAATGTGCCAATGCGGCATGGAATGCACTGTATTTATAAAAGTGACACAAGGCCAGTAGAGTAACCCAACTACATCAGACCTACCGTTCCTTTATTTCTAAACCCCTAGATTAGTTAGCTTTTATCACTGCTTATCTATAGCAAGTCTGTTATTCCACTGACGTATATATATATCTAGAGATATGCATTCTCTGGCACTCTACTGTTTTGGACTACAACACCCATGATGCTAAACCTCATAGTTGGGCTTTGTAAACCAAAGCTAGAAGTGCCTATTCTTGTAGATTAATATCCAGTGAAATATAGAATCCCAGAGAGCATTTCAGGACACAAGAAGAGCTGATTCCCCCCTCCCCCCCAGAAAGGTCACCTAAAAACCTAATTTAGAATTTTCTCTAATCGTATGTTCTGATATATCATTTTTTTGTAGGATTAAAGGCTTCTCTCCAGAGACTTCAGCTTGAATATGTGGATGTTGTGTTTGCCAACCGCCCAGATAATAATACCCCCATGGAAGGTTTGTCTGAGGTTTCATAACGTTTGTGTCTGCCTTACCGGCTTGAAATGAAATTTAGCAGAGATTTCAGGGCAGACAGCTTGCCAGAAGTATATAGCACAAGCCTGTTATCACAAAAATCTTTCTGACATTGATATGAATTCTAGGAATTGCCAGAATGTTACCAGGAAATTATTATTATTTTTTGTGTTTTCTCTTTATGAAAAGTCAGAAACGAATTTCTGTTTCACCTCTGGAAACATAGATTTTAGATATTTTTGTCATTTACTGTAATATATCATAGTAAATGTTTCTGGATATTTTTGTAAAGATAAGGTTATCTGTATCATAGAAAAATATTTAAATACCATAGAATGGAAAGGAGTGGATTTTTAGGCTGCACTTTTTCCCCCTAATTTAAATCTTGAAATTTACTAATGCTTTGTGGTTTTAGTGGAGGCAGCAAAGGCAAGAGTTAATTGAGACAGAAGTCTTAAACCTCATTAATGAATGCATGCTGCAATTTTGGGCACTAGTCTCACTTTTTCTTCAGTGATAATTTCAAAACATCCAGCAGAACCTGTAATTTTTAATTACTGCAGGGCCCAATTTATTTGCTAGAAAAATTCATCTTTCAGCCTTTATATCTTTGGATCTACCTTTTGTTATATTTATGGCTCATAAGTAGGTGGTAAAAGGAGAAAACACTACAAATAAATACATTTTGCAGCTGTGAGCTCTTGATGGAATAGTTGTTTAAAAGTATGAAGCAAAAATAACGATAAGCAAGAATCAGGTATTTTAAGAGTTATGGTGTATCCGGGCGATAACTCGGCTTGGTTTCAGTCATGGCCCTCAGCATTTGCTGGTATGGGCGATGTTTTATCTGGAAGCTTGAAGGCTAATAGTATCTTTTTATCTAAATATTTCCTTCACGAGCCCAGTGTTAAATGAAGCCTTAACACTAGCCCACCAATCTTCACCAGTCTTAAGTGATAGAACCCAGAATAATAGCTGCTTCACATTACATTTATTTATATAGCACCAGTAGATTCCTTAGCATTATTACAATAGGGGACAGTGAAAATAATTACCAACAACATTAAAACTGACAATATGAAAATTGAAAATAACATTAACGCATTTCAAGACATAGTACAGAAGGAGAAGAGGGCACTGCTCTTGTGAGCTTAGAATCTATTACAATTTATTGCTTTAGATATATTTAGACTTACCATTCTAGAAGTATCATGATCTAATAAGCTAACAGCCAAGCAGATATTTCTAGCATTTGACTTGTTATATCTGTAAGGATAAACACAGCTGTGTACCTCATTGATTGTGAGGGGATGTGCAGCACGATGTAGAGAGAGACTTCTCTCCCCTTGAGAACGTCGGTTAATGAGAGTGGAGATGTAGGTGGACTTCCAGCACGGTACAAAGGCACCATCTCAGTCCCTAAACCTACAGGTTGACAAAGAATTAAAACACAAAATAACAAAATAGACACAAAAAATTAATTAACCAATCAGAATTACTCTATATGAGCCTTGCATTATAGGAGGAGAGTTATCCTGTTGTTGCTACCCTATACAATGACAGGTCTAGAATCATAAGCCTACCGGAATATGATCAGCTTCAAATAAACAGTGAACATTACACTGACTGATGCGAGTGCTTTAATCCATTCTCTGTTACTACTTTGCAAGTTGGTTTCATGGCCAGATGTAAGAGTAGCCGCATGAATAGATAGAATAATTCTACATTTTTCAGGGAAGACATAAATGGTGCATATTTGGGAAGATCCATGTTTAAGGGTTTGAATAGGTTTCATGTGAGTAAACAATCAGATGAGAAGACAAAATTTCCAAACTTTTCCCCCTCAACATTTATGTCTATTTATCCACTGTCTTTTAACCCAGCATTTTAACCCAACCTGCTGGGTTTAAAGAATATAGAGAAAATGGCTTGTTCACATGGTTGTTATATGCCAAAAATGGCCTTATTTCAAAAAAGTTAATTTTGGCTACCTAATTGCGGCATGGTGAACTGAACTTGGCTGTGGGTGCACAGTAAATTAACCAGTTTCATAGCCCATCAGAATAATGGGCTGGATTTGATGGGCTGGATCATAGTGGTCCACACAATGCGATGAGTTACTCATACATACATTACTTGTAATGCTTTTTTAATTTTATGTGTATGTATATATATATATATATATATATATATATTTTTAATACTGAGATTGGGTAGTATTAACATTCATTTATAGCTCCATTTTAGCAAGCAAGTGATAAAAGTGATTGCATATTTTATTGTTATATTTTGGTATAACTACCGGTATGTTTATTTATCAAAACTACCTAGAACGCATGCTTTTTCTTTTGCACTAAGTCTACATTTTTGAGTCTGAACATTTCCCTCAGGGAAGCTAAGATCGTGAACAGTCATCGACAATGGAGGAGAGATCAATGGTTTAGCATTTAATATACCCAACTGGTATACATTAGAGCCATCACAGCTTCAAAGGTCCATTTTTTATGTGTCGTGCATTGAACTAAAAGCCTGTTAACCTTAATGTAACTTGCACTTGATATTTAAAGACGTGTTTTCCGAGAGCTATAGTACAAACAATGTAAATATCAGGGGGTTTAGTTCTGTTGCGTTCCCAAGATTATCTCAGAGAATACATACGAGATGTAATATTCACAGAGGTGCAAATGCCCAGAAGTCGGCAGGTTGAACAAAGGCTCACGCTGCTAAACAGGATGCTGCGTTCTGTTGCTCTGGCTGCTGTATTTCACATAATCCGTAATAAACCACATACTCTGCTGTCAGGCAGGACTGTTAGAGAAGCAAAACGCCAAGAGATGAGCAACATTCCAAACCTTATTTGTGCATGTGCGCTGAAGGGGACAAATTGAAACTGATAACTTGTGTCATCCTCCCCAAATGCTTACACATTAATCTTTTGGCTGAAAGGATGACGGATGATTGCATTAGCATTCCTAAATGCTGCAGGACCATCGTGCCACGGGCAGCTAAAAGAGGACTTTCCTTTTCTGGTTGTTTAAAGGAATAGTAAAATGGAACTATTGGGAAGTTATTACGTGACTTTTAGTATAATAAGGCTACGTGCATATGCTCTATGCTTATATGTGCTGTGATATAATCCAGCATGCATAAGGTAGCATCAGACTGTCTTCCCCTATATCACAATGGAACAATGCCTGAATTGGTTTCTGATTAGTTAGAAAAAAACCCTTCCTACACGATCTGCTAAGAAATTAAGATTTCTGCCCCTACAATATAGTTTGGGCATTCAAGCCATGTAGGTTGCAGATCCATCTCAATAGTCTGTGAAAAGTGTTCAAACCGTTTTGTCTACTCGCAGGACAACAGAAAACAGATATCCTAACACCATCAAACAGTATTAGATAGAAATACCGCAGGAAGAAGGAGGATAAAAAATGAATTCAATATTATGCTAAAATCCTATCATTTTCAGTGGTAAGGAATCTATTCAATGTCATAGAATGTCTGAATACAAATGATGAGCCGAGACAGACCTAACATACTACAGTCACTATAATCTTCTTTGCCACTGATGCTTAACTTTTTTCCTTTGATGGTGGTAATTACCAATTCATATGAGTGCCCGCTATAAAAGTCTGACAGTTTAAAGTATGCCATCTACATGCACAGATCAGCCCTGGCAGGGTGACTGATTTATAAAAGGCAAGATACAGCTCCTTATTATGTATCATACACACAAATCAGCATATGTACTCATGTTTTTTTCATACAGTTTTATACTAAATAAGACTCTTTCTTTCAAACTTGCTAAGCGTCAGTGGATATGTGCATTATGTTTTAAAAATAATTATTTTGTTCATTGTTCCAATTTGTATTGAGGTAGGTGTGTACAACAGTACGACATTTGCAGACAATTACACAAAAAGTACATTAATACAGTTGGTAGAATTGGGGGAAATCTGTACATTCCCCGTTTTCTGTCCATTTGCGGAAGGCTGCATTCTATTAGCAGCCAGTCCATTGATGCGCTAACTGTTATGACATCACTACGGTGGCAAGGAATGTTAAGTAAATACAGTGGTTTCGTTATATATTAATGATAGTAGCACTACCATTTTTTTTTCATCCAAAAACTTATTTTAATCACTCTAGGAAATGATTACAGTGTATAATGTGTTTCAGTGATACATTTTATTCTGCGGAATGCAGCAGAATGAGAAGATTGCGTTTAGAGCAACACTGCCCTCCAGTGCATCAGAGCCACGTTGAAATGACTCTCAAACAAAAAGTCAGCAATTTAGAGACAAAGGGACAATTAGGTAGCTAATAACCCGAGGCTTAATGTAGAGGATGACAAGTTGCACTGGATGTACTTAATGGATGATATTCATGGTAGGCGAGAGGTAACAGAGGAGACTATTAAGAAAATACCAGTTTTAGCTATTGATATAGCATTGCTTGTTCCTTGTGGTCTGCT